>NC_064628.1:85036480-85343549 GCF_023864275.1 Schistocerca cancellata
GTGTTGAGTTCCTAATATGATTAAATAATGAGATTCTTTTAAAATTTTTTTTGTGGCAACTACACTCCTGGAAATTGAAATAAGAACACCGTGAATTCATTGTCCCAGGAAGGGGAAACTTTATTGACACATTCCTGGGGTCGGATACATCACATTATCACACTGACAGAACCACACGCACATAGACACAGGCAACAGAGCATGCACAATGTCGGCACTAGTACAGTGTATATCCACCTTTCGCAGCAATGCAGGCTGCTATTCTCCCATGGAGACGATCGTAGAGATGCTGGATGTAGTCCTGTGGAACGGCTTGCCATGCCATTTCCACCTGGCGCCTCAGTTGGACCAGCGTTCGTGCTGGACGTGCAGACCGCGTGAGACGACGCTTCATCCAGTCCCAAACATGCTCAATGGGGGACAGATCCGGAGATCTTGCTGGCCAGGGTAGTTGACTTACACCTTCTAGAGCACGTTGGGTGGCACGGGATACATGCGGACGTGCATTGTCCTGTTGGAACAGCAAGTTCCCTTGCCGGTCTAGGAATGGTAGAACGATGGGTTCGATGACGGTTTGGATGTACCGTGCACTATTCAGTGTCCCCTCAACGATCACCAGTGATGTACGGCCAGTGTAGGAGATCGCTCCCCACACCATGATGCCGGGTGTTGGCCCTGTGTGCCTCGGTCGTATGCAGTCCTGATTGTGGCGCTCACCTGCACGGCGCCAAACACGCATACGACCATCATTGGCACCAAGGCAGAAGCGACTCTCATCGCTGAAGACGACACGTCTCCATTCGTCCCTCCATTCACGCCTGTCGCGACACCACTGGAGGCGGGCTGCACGATGTTGGGGCGTGAGCGGAAGACGGCCTAACGGTGTGTGGGACCGTAACCCAGCTTCATGGAGACGGTTGCGAATGGTCCTCGCCGATACCCCAGGAGCAACAGTGTCCCTAATTTGCTGGGAAGTGGCGGTGCGGTCCCCTACGGCACTGCGTAGGATCCTACGGTCTTGGCGTGCATCCGTGCGTCGCTGCGGTCCGGTCCCAGGTCGACGGGCACGTGCACCTTCCGCCGACCACTGGCGACAACATCGATGTACTGTGGAGACCTCACGCCCCACGTGTTGAGCAATTCGGCGGTACGTCCACCCGGCCTCCCGCATGCCCACTATACGCCCTCGCTCAAAGTCCGTCAACTGCACATACGGTTCACGTCCACGCTGTCGCGGCATGCTACCAGTGTTAAAGACTGCGATGGAGCTCCGTATGCCACGGCAAATTGGCTGACACTGACGGCGGCGGTGCACAAATGCTGCGCAGCTAGCGCCATTCGACGGCCAACATCGCGGTTCCTGGTGTGTCCGCTGTGCCGTGCGTGTGATCATTGCTTGTACAGCCCTCTCGCAGTGTCCGGAGCAAGTATGGTGGGTCTGACACACCGGTGTCGATGTGTTCTTTTTTCCATTTCCAGGAGTGTATGTAATAACTGGTTCATACATAGGGACTTTGTATTGTATAAAGAGAAACAGAAGGTAGTTCCGCTCTGCAACTGAAATGAGTTGGCGCGCTAGGAAAAGGTGGATATGGCGCTCAGTCTGGGCGGCAAGTGAGAGAGCACAGTAGTCAGTCAGTAGCAAGTAAGTGGCGAGTAAACAGCGCAGGTACCGAGTGAGGCTTCGGCTGCGTTCACACTGCCGGCCGGGCCGAGCCGAGCCTGGCCGGGCCGCCGCCCGCTTTGATATAAAACACATGGTTTTGAATTGCGGTGTTCACACTGGCGGCCGGGCCGCGCCGACACGGCGTGAGCCTCCCGGAGCCGAACCGGCGACATCCCGAGTGTTTACTATTGCCGGCGCGAGCCGACCGCAGGCGGGAGCCTGTGGAGCAGCTCTACAGCTTCTGCAGTACGCGCATCACACGTCTCCCTTCTGCTTTCATCACAAATGTGACTGCACACGTCTTTTATATTAAGATGTTAGCTCACATTTCACAATCAGTGAGGAAAAATTGCGTTTATTAAATGATACATGCGAAAATACTTTTATTTCATTTATTTAAATCTACCGTATTTACATGCATTTACAACAATAGCTTGCCAGCGATCGCGGCATTGCAGCCACTGAATAGTTCGCATTTACTTGCTAACGGAGACAGATATGAGTGTCACTGAGGGACGGAAATGTGTCCCTACCAGATGACAATGCATTGTAAAGTCATGCTGTGGCACGTTACTATAAGCTGTTGTCTGCGACATCTTTTTGTTATGTTCTTACTTTAATGAATGCAGAATAACATATACATGACATTAACTTGTGTCCATCAATTTGGTATCAGAAATTCGGCTAGTATGACAGTAATGATGCAGTTTCCAGATTATGGAACGAAGTAACCAACGAGTGTGTTTCAGATAGTACACACAAATATAAATTATTTTCCTTTATAATTTTATTTGTTTTATGTACAATGTAATGAGATACACAAAAATACAGTAAATAGCTAAGTACTTTCAATTCCAAACTTTATTTTTAAGAGGTTTTTTAATTAATTTAAGTTGCATTTTTAACGAAATATTCAACAAAAGTGTTCCTGACAGTTTTCGAACGTAATGTGGAATTTCTGTTGAATGTGGCACCAGCTGTCTGCATATCAGCATTGTTACAAAACTTTTCAGCTTCAACATTGCACCCTTCTCTGTCAATGACAATATTATGAAGCAGACAAGTGCACTTGACTGTGTGATCAGCTACGTAAATGGATGTTTCAGTTTCCTTCCTCAGTAGTCTCCATTTATTGGTCATTATACCAAATGCACATTCAACAACTTATCTCGCTCCGGAATGCATACCATTGAATAGAATCTTCTCGTTGTCCAAATTTCTGTGAGGAAAAGGTCTCATCGAATTCTGTAATAAGGGGTAAGCCTCATCTCCCAAAATGACGTACGGTAGTCCCTGCCACATTCCTTCAAGTCTTGTTGGTGGCGGTAATAACAGCTCCCCATTTCTAAGTTTCTTATATAACATACTTTCTTTAAACACGCCTGCATCAGACTGTTTACCGTAGGCACCAACATCTACAGCTATAAATTTGTAATTTGCATCAGCAACTGCTCGGAGTACAATCGAATCATACTGTCTGTAATTGTAAAACATGCTGCCAGAACGTTTAGGACATTGGACACGTATGTGCTTCCCGTCTATACATCCAACACAGTTTGGAAATCCCCATCTGGTATGCATTTCACTGGCAATTTCTTTAAATCGAGAAACAGTTGGCGTTGGTAAATGAATGGAGCAAGTGACTCCCATATGGCCATATAAACGTCTTCCACCACCACTGATACGGGTGACACTCCTAATCGGAATGACGATGCTAGTGCATGAAAGGAGATGCCAGTGGACAGATGCATAAGAAAAAAAATCGTAAAATGTGTTATTCAAGTGTGGTGTTTGTAAGGGGTCCGTAGGCCCTTACTGTAAGTTTGCACTCGGCACAGGTCGACAGGGCAAACTATCGATTATTGTGTCGTGTTGCGAGAGCGAGTGGAGAGTTGAGACAGTGGTTCCCGTGTGGCGGGCCGAGCTGGGCGGAAGCCAGCAGTTGTTGTAATTCAAGGTTTAACCCCTTTGTGTTAGAATAATACGGGAAAGTGATAAAGTATAATTACGAGAGTGATCAGTGATATTTCTGTGCCGTTATTTTGATTTCGCGTCTACCGCGCCGGCATTATTTTGGATTTGCAGTGTTGGATTGCAGTGTTGGATTGCAGTGATTGTATCAGCGTGTGACGAATGTGAATAACGAAGAAACCTGTGCTGAGAGTAGCCGTTATTAGAAGTGTATGACGAAGGCAGTGGCTGTCTCCTACTTTTTCTGTTTTTTGAGACGAATATAGGTTCTTGTTTAGCGAAGCTGTGTTGTTGTTCTTCTTGTTACCAGACATTTCATTATTACAGCATTTGAGAAGGACAAAATGGAATGTAACAACTCCGTAGCGGTCCATTCCGATTGCCAGCCCCTTTAGGTACACGGTCACATTAATTAATAATTTATTTGGGCTGCTATCAGATCCTGATCGAGCGGGATACATAAAATACGGATGTGTTACATGTTGGGCGAAGTTTTTACAGTGCTTCGTTGAAGGCACAGCAAGAAATTACCCAAAATGACGAAGCTAATTACTTCCTAATGATTCTCAGGAGTCCCATAAACTTTCTTCCCCTCAGAGGTAGCGTTTGTGAAATTTAACATACCAAAGCATGACTACAATTAATTGGAGGCAGTGAATGCTGCACAAAATTCTACTGCAAACCAAAAAGGGTGTACTAACGAATCTTACCTTATCGTTATACATCAGTTTTCTTCTGCTGTTATACTTCTGCAAAAATTTGTGTTCTGTTTCGAAATTTTGTCTTCAATGTTCTGCAGCACATACTGAAATGTATTATGATTCATTCTGTAATATGAATAAAAATTTTCAGGATAGTTTTTAAGTTCTTTATGTAAAGAAAAACTCTCTCCTAAATGTCTGTCGCTATTTATGGGATGAATCCATACCCTCCATTTTCTTCCGTACTTCAAAACTCGACGAGTTACTGCAGAGTCAAAACAATACCAATAAAAGAGTGAAGACATTGTTCTACACGACAGCACAGACTAGCTAAAGGCGAGCAACTGTTGACTGCAGCTGCGTTTCCTACTGGCTTGCTTGTCAGCTGTCGAAGGGTGGGGATTTTTTTTAATTTATTTATTTGGCCTCCGGCAGCTAACAGCCATTTAGCCAAAGAGTGGGGATTACCTTGACAGTGCATCGCAGCCCGCCGAGGAAGAAAAAAAAAAACAATGAAGAACAATGAAACGCACATCTGTGTCGATCTACAGTAGTTTCATTAACTCTCCATTATTTTTTCTGTCAAAGTAGACAACGAGACTACAGAATTGCGTTTCAGGTTCTGCAGTAAACGTATCACAAATCTCCAGTTTGTTTTTGTAATTAGTTTTACATCAGATTTTATCAGACATATGTCATTGACACTTCTATCTAGACACTTTATCTAGACAATGAGACCATTAAAATAATACGAGGGACCGACACTAGGTCTGCGCTGATCACTAGTAATTAGTTTTTTTCTGTCCTGCATTATATGACTACACTAAACGAAGTTGTAACTGCGCGAACTTGCGGACGCGGCACTGACGCCACTGAATAGCTCGCATTACTTGTGACCAGAGACAGACATCAGTATCATTATAATTTCAAAAACTTTTCGGTGCTTTTAGCTACATTTCATTCCCAACAATGTATGGTCTAAAATGGATCTAACAGTAAGCTACCCGCTACATCACTTTTTCACTACAAGATTTGTAAATCAAGTGTACAACGTTGACAAATAGCATGATTTCACAATGACTGTTAAGAAATATGGAAAGATAAATGATTCAGTACGAAGCTAAGATGTTACACTACCACGCGTACAAAAATCAGATTTTTTAGCCGCATACTTTCTTCAAAATCTGTTGGGAAGCGTTACGAAACTAAGAAATGACGCTAAACGAAAAGTAGGCTTTTTCTTTTTTCACGTCGTAAGCAACGCTTTTAAGGAAAAAATAAGTTAATAAAACGATGTGGCGAAGTCTTATATACCGCTATGAATTTTTAAAACATGAAAATCGGAGTAGTGGATTTTCCCCCATTTCGCCGTCCCGGCTCGGCGCGGCGCGCAATGTGAACGCAGCCTCAGTACTGCAACTGGGATGTAATGGGCCTCGGATTTAATACGCGGCTCTAAAATGGTGCTCTCGATTTGGGAAAAGCTCTAAAAATATTAACAACGCCAAGAAGAGGTAAATTGAGCTAATTATTGCCAATGGGAAGGCCACCTAGCCGCCAGATAGTCGCCACCAACGATTGCGCAGCCACTTCGTCCCACATACAAACGGTCAGAACTGTATTACTGTATGAACCAGTAATGTTGTGTTGGGTTCTGTGAAAATGTAATCCTAATATTCAAAATTTGTTTGAACAATGTGTCCATCCTATGCACTTGTCCAAGTAGAATCCTCTCCCTTAAGTGACGAAATCCGAGAGTATCCTCTGCATAAAAAGCATTAACAGTTTTACAGTGCATTTTGTTGATGTGTGGCAAAGTTATGCCAGTATCTTAAGGTGCAGGGTAAAATTTACTTGTTTTTTCATACACATAAAAGAGAAAATTTATGTTTCAGTATTTCGAAACTTAACTAGAAAATGATCTTGAATATCAGTTTAGGAAATAGTATCACTTGGAAAACAAAAGTGTTCCAATGTTCGTTTCTTTAAAGTTGTTTACAAAAACAACTAGCTTCACAAGTGGTATCATAAAATACTTTGTCTTGAGGTTGTTTGAAGTAAAAGTTACTGGAGATTATCTCTGATTTTGTAGAGGTTTTGTCAGGGTAAAGAGTGTTAAAATAGTACAAAATTAATGGTCTCTAATGGAAGAGTAATCCAATTCTACCTTAATGCTACATAATTTTGAAAGAGTGCGTAGTTTTGTAGCTACAATGAAAGGTATAGTTTCTGGGACCACATTCCTTTTCAATCATAAGAAAAAGGATAAATCAGACGTTTCTAACTAATGATTACATGAACTAATGATTAAGTTAAACAAGAGAAAGGGCTCAGCAAATCCTGTGACTGGTTTACTGCTAATGTGACAACTGCTGCTATTCACTGTGTAATTTGGATGTGTTCATTGCACTTCACAGAACAGTATTTAATGAAAGTTCGTTTTGAATTAGTAAACATAGGTTCTTTATAAATAATGTTTTTACATTATTATGCCTAATTAGGCTGGTTACCGTATAACTATCACATTTAACTATAACTAGTTGCTGTTACTTCTTGCAAAATATTTTGTTTCTCCTGTCTACCCACAGCTATTCTTATGAACCAATTTTCCTATAGACAAACTCGTCAAATTTTCTAAACGTTTCTCACACAGGGTAACATTTACTGCAAGTTTAGGCCATATTTAGCAAATTTACTACCGCAGTAGTGTTACACATGGATGCCTCGTGACAGAAATAAGTCTTGTCACCAGGATAAACTGCATAACGTAGTAATAAGCGAAGCAGCAGTGGTATAGAGTGGCGACGTAACTTTATTGTATTGGTTTAGATGCATCTCCATTGTTAATAACAGTAATTCAGTATCTTATCATTATTGTACCTATAGTTAAAAAGCTGTATTAAGTGGCACAGAGATCAGTACTCTCTGCATGCATTACGGATTGGAAAATCACACTAACGATTCATCTTTATAATATCTAGCCGCCATCTATGAACTACTCAGTAAGAGATTTCCACTCTGCAGCGGAGTGTGCGTTGATATGAAACTTCCTGGCAGATTAAAACTGTGTGCCCGACCGAGACTCGAACTCGGGACCTTTGCCTTTCGCGGGCAAGTGCTCTACCATCTGAGCTACTGAAGCACGATTCACGCCCGGTACTCACAGCTTTACTTCTGCCAGTATCTCGTCTCCTACCTTCCAAACTTTACAGAAGCTCTCCTGCGAACCTTGCAGAACTAGCACTCCTGAAAGAAAGGATATTGCGGAGACATGGCTTAGCCACAGCCTGAGGGATGTTTCCAGAATGAGATTTTCGCTCTGCAACGGAGCGTGCGCTGATATGAAACTTCCTGGCAGATTAAAACTGTGTGCCCGACCGAGACTCGAAATCGGGACCTTTGCCTTTCGCGGGCAAGTGCTCTACCATCTGAGCTACTCTCATTCTGGAAACATCCCTCAGGCTGTGGCTAAGCCATGTCTCCGCAGTATCCTTTCTTTCAGGAGTGCTAGTTCTGCAAGGTTCGCAGGAGAGCTTCTGTAAAGTTTGGAAGGGGAGACGAGATACTGGCAGAAGTAAAGCTGTGAGTACCGGGCGTGAGTCGTGCTTCGGTGGCTCAGATGGTAGAGCACTTGCCCGCGAAAGGCAAAGGTCCAGAGTTCGAGTCTCGGTCGGGCACACAGTTTTAATCTGCCAGGAAGTTTCAAGTACTCAGTAAGTAAAGGAACCACATACCCCGTCACGACGATGATAAAAAGAATGTACAAAAGAATAAAATATTAAAATCAATTCCAGTAGCCACAGCTACATCATGTGCCCCCCAGCTATTTGTAAATCTTATGAAAAAATTCTGTGGAACTGATTTTACCTACCCTGAGCCGTGTCGACTCGTTGCAAAATCCCTTCCGAGCGACTTCTGCTTGGTTTCTCCTTTGGTTGTCTGGTAGTGCTGCCCCCGCACTGCGGCCGGTAAGCCGAATTTTCACGGCGTGCTAGTTTCGTCTGGACAGCGCTGGAAATAAGTTGTGGCCCTGAGCCGAAGCTGTCTGGACGACGGTTGGCCGATTGTGCGCGAAGTTCCGTTTCGCGTCAGGCTGATGGCTGTTGGTTTTTCCATCGGAAGTCTGTTGCCACCGCCACCCTTTTTGTAACCGTCCATCGAAGTGACCTCTTGGCAACAATATGTCAGTTGGCGATTCACTTGCAATCCTTTCCCTTGTCTGCGATTTCATCTGGAACCACCGTTGGTTGGTTGTTCGGTCGGTCGGTCCTCTCAGCGGGTCATTTGGCTGCTTCTGGGTTCTTTGTGATACTGATTGCTTGTAACTCATCCCTGTTGCTGCACAGTGACTGGTGTTGGTATTGTTTGAGTTGCAAGCGGTATTGTTTTTTGGTGGATGTGTGAAGGGGTCCAACTAACAGGAGTCGTACTGGGATAGGCATTGGAATTACTGTGCCGACTTGTTAAACTCTTTTTTTAATTGTGTTTTAGTATTACGTTTGCCGACCAATAGGGTGTCCCTTATTCCAATCCGCATTGGAAGACGGCTGTCATATAGCGAACACTGTGGACTGTTGACAAATGCCCTCTATGGTTACGTGCAGTATTTGTGTCTAGCGAAATTTCTGAATGTGCAGTCAATCTTAACGATCTGAGTCTCTACATCTACATGGTTACTCTGCAGTTCACACTTAAGTGCCTGGCAGAGGGTTCATCGAACCATTTTCATACTACTTCTCTACCACTCCACTCTCGAATGGCGCGTGTGGAAAAGGAACACCTAAATCTTTCCGTTCGAGTTCTGATTTTTCTCATTTTATTATGATGATTGTTTCTCCCTATGTATGTGGGTGTCAACAAAATATTTACGCTTCGGAAGAGAAAGTTGGTGGTTGAAATTTCGTAAATGGATCTCGCCGCAAAGAAGGCCTCCTGTTTCAGTGACTGCCACCCCAACTCGCGTATCGTATCAGTAACACTCTCACCCCCGTTGAGCGATAACACAAAACGAGCTCCCTTCTCTGCACTTTTTCGATGTCCTCCGTCAATCCTAACTGGTCAGGATCCCATACTGCGCAGCAATATTCCAGCAGAGGACGGACAGGTGTAATGTAGGCTGTGTAGTGGGTTTGTCGCATCTTCTACTACTTCTGCCAAGAAAGCGCCTTCCCCACAATATTGCTTATGTGGTCTTTCCAATTTAAGTTGCTCTTAATTGTAATTGTATTTAGCGAATTGACAGCCCTTAGATTTCTGTGATTTATCTTATACCCAAAATTTATCGGATTTCTCCTAGTACCCATGTGGATGACCTATCTTTTTTCTTTGTTTAGTGCTAATTGCCACTTTCCGCACCATACAAAATTCTCTCTAGATTATTTTGTAATTGGAATTGATCGTCTTATTATTTTACTAGACGGTACATTGCTGCTTCAATTACAAACAATCTAAGGGCGCTGCTCAAATTATCACCTAGATTCTTTACATAAATCAGGAACAGCAGAGGGCCTATGACACTACCTTGCGGAACGCCAGATATCACTTCTGTTCTACTCGTTGATTTACCGTCCATCACTACGAACTGTGATCTCTCTGCCGGCCGGGGTGGCCGAGCGGCTCTAGGCACTACAGTCCGAAACCGCGTGACCGCTACGGTCGCAGGTTCGAATCCTGCCTCGGGCATGGATGTGTGTGATGTCCTTAGGTTAGTTAGGTTTAAGTAGTTCTAAGTTCTAGGGGACTGATATCCTCAGAAGTTAAGTCCCATAGAGCTCAGAGCCATCTGAACCATTTAAGACCTCTCTAAATCACGAATCCAGTCACACAACTGAGACGTTACTCCACATGCGCGCAATCTGATTAATAGTCGCTTGTGAGGAACGATATCAAAAGCCTTCTGGATATCTAGGAATATGGAATCGATCTGAGATCCCTTGTCGACAGCACTCATTACTTCACGGGAATAAAGAGCTAGCTGTGTTGCACAAGAACGATATTTTCTGAATCCGTGTTGGTTATGTATCAATAAGTCAATTTCTTCAAGGTGATTCATAATGTTCGAGTACAGTACATGCTCCAAAATCCTATTGCAAATTTACGTCAGTGATATAGGCCTATAATTCAATGGGTTACTCCTACTTCCTTTCTTGCATATTGTTGTGACCTGTGCTACTTTCCAGTCCTTAGGAACAGACCTTTCGTCAAGTGAGTGGTTGTACATGATTGCTAAGAAAGGCGTTATTGTGTCTGCATATTCTGAGAGGACCGGAAGACTTGCCTTTCTTAAGTGATTTGAGTTGTTTCGCAACACCTAAGATATCTACTTTTATGTCACTCATGCTAACAGCTGTTCTGGTTTCGAATTCTGAAATTTTTACTTCGTCTTCTTTTGCGAAGGAATTACGGAAAACTGTATTTAGCAACTGGATATGTGGAGGCAACTTGTTGTAATTACCTTGGATTAATCTTGTGTTTCAATATTACTCTCTTGTTTAAACGTTTGTCAGCATATATACATAATTCTGAGGACAAATAATAATTTTATAGCAGTTGTCTTCGATTATTTCTTGGGCTTAAGTATTGTAATATTATTTAATTGTTTAACATTTTAAAAAAAGGGAATAAATTTGCAGAAGATTCAAGTAGTGAATTATTCTTGTGTTTTACTTGGTTACTGTCGAAATTGATGTAATGCTAATATCAGTTTTGCATGCTGGTTCTGGGTGGAGTCCGGTACTAGGACCTCACTGGAACCGCTATACTGTGCCGATTTGCGGATCATCGGTCACGTAAGTTCTCATGTTTATTGCGACGTTCTGTCCCGCATAGCTTCTTAACTTTCTGTTCCTCGTTAAATTTGTCCTTGACTGCCTTCCGCTCCCGCAATCAAGACTTAAAATTGTGCAAATAGGAAGGTTTAAAACCATCAGACAGTTACCAGATTTCACCAAGTTAAACTCTATTCCAAGCTTATATATAAAGTTTGGCAATTTACCAAACGTTTAAGCCCCTACAGGCCTGCTTGCTGTGACTGTTTTTACATTGATTATAATCCTGGTAGCCACCACCATGGCCAAATTGTTTTGAAGCGGGGCACATACTCTCTTAAACTGTTCTGGAAGAATTGCAAAGTGTCTTGATCCATTTCTGCTGGAGTATTATATTTTTAATTTTTTAAAAGGGAATATTTCTAAGCCTTCTGGTGCTGTGTATTGATCTTGACCCTTTAATACTTCAAAATTTCAAGGCCATTTCTAAGCTTTCTGACGCTTTCTCGTTATTCATGTTGACCTAGTTATTTTTTTTAAGGGATAGGATAAATTTGAAAGCAAATTTCCTAGTCCTTCTGGAGCTCTTTGATTATTGGTTGGTGTTAACTCACTTTTCGCTTCATTCCATTGTAAAGGAAATCGTAAATGTTTTCACAGAATAAATCTATATGTTGTCGAAAACAAGTGACGTTGAAACTAGCGCTTGTCCCTTCCATGAATCCCTGCCCCCACCAACGGAAGACCAGTTCACTATGTTTTTAAAGATTAACGAAGTAATTGGCTCACAAAGAGTGAATCTGGCATTATTTTATTTCTTCTAATGTTAGTGCACCAGCGTCAGTAATTTTAGTTGAAATTTATTTTATTTTATTTCTACGCAAATTTCAAATATCATTAGAGACCATAATTGCCTTACTATGAGGGTTATGTACAAGTTAATCCATACAGAAGGTGCTACACAGCCAACAGATGTGTTCTCTGCACAGCCTATCTTAATTACACAGTAGTTTCCAATGAGCTGTGACAAGAGTCTGAAGAACTGATAAAGACGCACTAGGGCATGTATAACAACTCTGAAATACTAGTATGTAATATAATGTACAAGCGATATAGTGAAATTTTACCGTCTTACCTCCTTGCCTAGGGACGCCAGATGGAAGTTGATGTCAAGCCCTGAATGAAAATTGCGCAACGGATAACTGGGGGGGGGGGGAGGGGGAGCTTGAGAGTGCTACCTAGAGAGCGTGTCCTTTCTGTACGATACTAGGCAAGGGGCTGGAGGGCTCACACGCTGATGTGTGGGTCCCTGCATTCTATATTTTCTATTTTAAATTAATTCCTTTAACTTGACTTCTTTGTGATTTTTAAGGTATGTTAAAGATTGATGACAGTTGATTACCTATTTATTTTAAACATTATCACTCGACTTTACAGCGATAGCACCAATTGTTTTAGTTTACAGATAATACAATTTTACAACTTATAGCTCGGGTATATTATATAGGAATCTGCACGCACTTTTCTACGGGCAAGACGGAATTGCGTTGCCCAAATGTATACCACCAAAGCCTCCCAATATTTTACATAGGACATTCACTATGTGAGGAGGATAACGGGCAAACTGGGGACCAGATACTTTAACACAGGGGGTCAAATTTCCGGAATTAAACGAGCACATTCATTACCTTACACAATCCGAAGCTCGAAATAAAAGAGTTAGCACAAATATTCAAATACCTCTCTATCGTGCGTGAACATTGAGACAGACGCACTGAGGGCACGTCTGCTCACTTACCTGTCTTCTGTAACACTCCTAGAATATGGCGGGCACCCGGAGGTGTTCCTGGGCCCCCGATGGAGGGGGTGGTCGAACCACTTGGCCGTGACCAACCTCTCCACCCCAGATCTTGTGACACTGGAAAGTCTTTGACTTTTACCTGCCTGTGCTGTCTCTCTGATCCCCTAGCCAGGAGTACGGTTGGCACTACTATACTACAGAACTACTTCCCAACAAAGATTTGGCCACGCTTTACGGAAAGGTGTGAGGAGGATTAGGAAAGTTCATGTGCAGATTCACATTCACGTACAAGAAATGCGTAATACACGAAACATATAAATACGTGTTATGAAGCCTGACACATTTCTTTCCACCCGTCCCACATGGGTTCTGTTGCTCCCGCGGCCGGCCGCGTCGTGTAATAAAATTGGCTGCGGAACCGCCTCTGTTTCTATTTCCCGGTGCGAGCGAGCAGCGAAACCTGCCGCTTATAGAGCGGAAACTACTGTACCGTTTCGATAGGTTATGTCAAAAGTTGTAATTTTTGTATGTCGTGCTCTGAATATATACTTCTTGTAGTTTTAGCACTGATGATTGCTAGTTACTAGCCGAAATCGCGATCTGCTCTAATAAAGCTAGAACGGAAATGATGACTGTCTACTGCTCTTTACCATTTCGCAAGTGTAGATTAGTGTTTGTGTTCTACGCGTGTGCGAGTGCGATCTCCATCAACGTCTGGATCTTTGGTCGCCAAGCAGCCTATCGAGTTCTATCATTTGGTCAAGGACACAGCAATCCACGTAGTCTCGCCTGTTCTAAGTGGAAGCCGTGGAGGGGCAAGGTCTTCCGACTTCGGCGCGCCCCTTCCCTTCTCTCCCCTGCCCTTTCCTCAGCCGTGCCTTAAGCACCGCTCTGCAGCATCGCAGGAGCTCCATCGCCGGCTATCTGAGGCGCTTAATCACGATCTGAATGGAAGCCGGCTGCCGGAGGCGCTGACGCGATATTGCTACCCCCACTGAACGTCGTGTTGAGATCTTGGCCGCTGTAGCCTCTTAAACAGATTCACCAGTACCTCACCTACCAAACCCGTGTTAAAACCGCAGTGTAGGCGCACCGGACCATAAATCTAATTTCTCATGCAGCTAAAGTCTTGCTGAGAGTGTTGAACAGAAGGTTATATGGCAAGCTGGATAGAGGGTTTGCAGAGGAGCAGTTCGGATTTAGAAGAGGAAAAGGAACAAGAGATGCTATTGGCCTGCTAAGAACTGTAGGGGAAAGATGTATGGAAAAGGGTAGAGAAATCTTTGCTGTTTTTACAGATTTAGAAAAGGCTTTTGACAGAGTTCAGTGGAACAAGCTGATGGATATCTTGAAGAGGAAAGAAGTAGGCTGGAAAGAGAGACGACTGATACAGAATCTATATTTACACCAGAAAGTAAGGATAAGGCTCTGAGCACTGTGGGACTTAACAGCTATGGTCATCAGTCCCCTAGAACTTAGAACTACTTAAAACTAACAAACCTAAGGACATCACACAACACCCAGTCATCACGAGGCAGAGAAAATCCCTGACCCCGCCGGGAAGCGAACCCGGGAACCCGGGCGCGGGAAGCGAGAACGCTACCGCACGACCACGAGCTGCGGACAGTAAGGATAAGGATTGGAAATAAATTTCAGAAGGAAGCAGCATTGCACGAGGAGTTAGGCAAGGTTGTTGCCTTTCCCCACTGTTGTTTAATGTATATCTTGAAGAGATTATTGCGAAAAGTTTAGATGGGAATAGAGGATTATGTATTGGTGGAAAGAGAATAGAATGTATAAGATTTGCTGATGACATGGTATTAGTGGCAGAAAGTGAGCGGACAGTGAATAACATGCTCAAAGATCTGAATGAAGCTTGTGTGGAATATGGGATGCAAATAAACACAGCAAAAACAAAGAGTGTGGTCATCAGTACAAGACGCAGACTGTCCAATATTAAAATAGGACAGTCTACCATTAGCCAAGTAAGTGCATTTAAATATCTTGGAAGTACGTAACTGAAGACTTGAGATGTCACCAGGAGGTGAAAACTCGAATTTCCATAGCGAAGAAGGCATTCAACAGAAAGAGGAGACTCTTATGTGGCAAATTAGATAAAGGACTAAGAGAAAGGCTTGGCAAATGTTTTGTCTGGAGTGTGGTACTATATGGGGCAGAAACATGGACAATGAGGCGAGAGGATGAAAAAAGGTTAGAAGCATTTGAGATGTGGATGTAAAGGAGAATGGAGAGAATAAGCTGGATGGAAAGAGTGAGTAATGAAAGAGTATTGGAAAGGGTTGGTGAGAGAAGATGTCTTCTGAAGGTTGTAAGAGAAAGGAAAAAGAACTGGTTGGGACATTCATTGAGAAGGGAGTGCTTGCTTGTAGATGCTTTGGAAGGATTGGTTTGTGGGAGAAGACTGAGAGGAAGAAGGAGATACAAGGTGATAGACGACATAAAGGGAAGAGGAAATTATGCAGCCCTGAAGTGGATGGCAGAAGACCGGACCGCCTGGAGAACTACCAGGTGAAAACTTGCCTTTAGGCAGAACACTGATGATGATGATGATGATGAGGCGCTCCCACGGAGAACACTAGAGAAGGGCATTCCCGTTGCTTCCTCCATGCGGACACCCACGGCTGGATGAAATTTCACATTAATAGGAGGAAAAAGAACTACTGGATGTTCACAACAGCTTCGTAAATAATCATATGTTCCCTATGTTTATAAATTTACTTTTTTATCGAATTTTTAAGCAGAATCTCTGTATACAAAAGGCAGTGTCCTGATTGACTGAGTAGCTGACTCATCAACACTCAGCAAACCCGCTAAGTACAGAAACATACTGTAGGCGTCGTTTAAGAAGCAGTTTTTCGAATTTACAGCCCTAAGTTGGTGAAATAGGGGATGAGACTTTTTATGACTGTATATTATTAAGAAAGTATTTTTTAAAGCAAAAGTTATGAAAATGTAAATTTGTTCATCAGCTGGAAATAAAAAACTACATATGTAAAGGTTCTTTTTAATTACCGCTACCAGTCACAAACTTTTTCAACTATTGTATTATTTATCTAGCGACATGTTTCGAGGTTAACCTGATCTTCAGGGTAAATGGCATTACAAAAACAACTTTAAAATAAGGCCATACTGATGTTACATAGTCTTTTCGTAAATGTTGAGGTCATCTTTTATCTTCTGGCCTGGCAGTCTCCTAGTGATGCGCTGCGGTGCCTCCATTTCCGTACCTCTACTGGTCACTGTTCACAAATTGTTACTAACATAGCAGTAACTTGGAAACACGATCACAAAGAGTTCTGTAGTGTTTCCAAGTCACTGCAAAGTTGGTAACAATTTGTGAACAGCGACCAGGACAGGCACGGAAATGGAGACACCCCAGCGCATCACTACAAGGCTGCCACGTACTCGTTCTCACACAGCTGGTTAGTTTAATTGGTGGTCATGCATTCAGTTGCTGAAGGAGTTGGGACTGAGTCATGTGGTCAAAATTTTATGGAAATGAAAATGTAATAAGTAACAACTACAATCATTCGATAAAATAACTGCTGTCAATTATCCGAATGAGACGGGAAGAGACCTAGAACTGATAACCATTTCAGAAAAATTTCCCACTGCTGTCCGGTTGAATCTCCAGAGACTTCTTCAGCCTGGAATCTCATTGACTGGAGTAGAGGATTCAAATCTGTGGCCGTAGTAGTCGCGCGGTTCCGTACTCAAGCGCCTAGGACCGCTCGGTCACAGCGGCCGGCCATATGGTCCGACAGCAGGAAGTAGTGGTCTGGGGCACTGTTTCATCCTATAGCAGCACCTCTTTGGTTGTCATCCACGGCACCCTTACAGCACGGCGCTATGTTGGTCATTTTCTACACCACGTTTCCTGTCCTTGATGGCAAGCCATGATAAGATCATGCTCGCTCGCACACGGCACACCGTACCTTCGCCAGCAAGATCGCCGTATATCTCCCCAATTGAGAATGTTTGGAGCATTATCGGGAAGAGTCTCCAACCAGCTGGGGATTTTGACGATATAACCCGCAAATGGGACAGAATTGGTCCCTACATCCCTTAGGAGCACACCCGAAACTATCAATGAATGCCAAGACGAATAACTGTTTTCAAATGATAGAGCACAGCATTCAGTCCTCTTTTCCTTACAGGTTTTATTAGGCAAATCAAGATTTCGGCCAGTGCCTAGCTATTATCACTGAACTATTTCATGGTATCAATGTATGTCCTAGTACGTCGGTCACGTGTTGATCGGGCTCTTGTCACACTTCGTTCAAGACTCCAAGGGCCAGAGGTGGACTAATACCTTTATTGACTTGCTCAGTTTGTGAATCTCTTTTCCTTGAATAAATCTCCCTGTTTATCAGAAATTATAAGCATTTGTTTAGCTGCACAAATCACGTCTACCTATTTCCGTCGGATAATTCCTTCGTGTGGCGTCTTTTTTGTATCAGAGTGTATTTAAATCGAAAAGTGTCCTTTAAGAAGTTTGTGCATCGTGTTAGAAGTACTCGACAGCAAAGAGGATCAAAATTTTTTTCCGGGTCCGTACATGTCGTATTCACCAAATGCCATTAGTATCAAACTTATAAACGTGGCAGGAAGAGAACACCTTAGCACCGAAAGTAGTTGCTGTTATGACGTGTCTTGCCTGCTCACAGCAATTATATAGCTTTGTCATAAGACCAAACTGCAAAGCTATGGCGATAATAAATACGGATTAGCATCAATTTACTATTATATATTAACGGATATTTTAATAATACTTAAGTGAACTATAAAATCTGGGTTTGGCGGTATCGATCAGTGTTCATTTGGACTGATCTTAGTCCCAGATCCGGTGAACGATGATTGTCATCACTTTCAGGTGTTCAATTAGACTCTTCTTGGTGTCAACTGTAGATCAGTCCTGAGACACTAGCTGAAATACAATCTTGTGTCGTGAACCTACACTGGTGGAGCAATGTGTCTTCTTATATTCACTTTTGGCGGACCGATATCCATTCGGGAACTATGTGATTTACCACATGTTAGATGAGTAATTTAGTCCATATTGTGTGCACCCTCTATAGAGTGTTGTTCCTGAGTCATGAGCAGTTCATCCATCTTCTATGTACTGTGGGCTGTACCCCTTGCTTCTGGAGAACATTGCACTATACATTGATAAGCCACCTGCTTAATAACTTGTTTGTCCGCCTTTTGAAGGAAATACATAACTCTTTCTGTGTATCAGGTTCAGAATGGCTCTGACAAGGGAACCTCCCCATCGCACCTCCCTCAGATTTAGTTATAAGTTGGCACAGTGGATAGGCCTTGAAAAACAGAACACAGATCAATCGAGAAAACAGGAAGAAGTTGTGTGGAAGTATGAAAAAAATTACTAAAATATACAAACTGAGTAGTCCATACCAAAATAGGCCACATCAAGGACAGTGAGAATCAAGGAGCGCCGTGGTCCCGTGGTTAGCGAGAGCAGCTACGGAACGAGATGTTCTGGGTTCAAGTCTTCCATCGAGTGAAAATTTTAATTTTTTATTTTCAGTTTATGTGACAAACTCTTATGTTTTCACCACTTTTTTGGAAATGATTACCACATCCACAAGAAAACCTAAATCGGGCAAGGTAGAAGAATCTTTTTACCCATTCGCCAAGTGTACAAGTTAGGTGGGTCGACAACATATTCCTGTCATGTGACGCACATGTCGTCACCATTGTCGTATAGAATATATCAGACGTGTTTTCCTGTGGAGGAATTGGTTGACCTATGACCTTGCGATCAAATGTTTTCGGTTCCCATTGGAGAGGAACGTCCTTTCATCTACTAATCGCACGGTTTTGCGTTGCGGTCGCAAAACACAGACACTAAACTTATTACAGTGAACAGAAGACGTCGATGAACGAACGGACAGATCATAACTTTGCGAAAATAAAGAAAGTAAAATTTTCAGTCGAGGGAATATTTGAACCAACGACCTATCGTTACGCAGCTATAGACGCTAACCACGGGACCACGGCGCTCTTGACTTGACTTTCTCCTTGATGTTGCCTATCTTGCACATGGACTACTCAGTTTGTATATTTTACTAATTATTTTCATAGTTCCACACAACTTCTTCCTGTTTTCTCGATTAATCTGTGTTCAGTTTTTCAAGGCCTATCCACTGTGCCAACTTATAACAAAATCTGAGGGGGGTGCGATGGGGAGGTTCCCTTGTGAGCACTATGGGACTTAACTTCTTAGGTCATTAAGTCCCCTAGAACTTAGAACTACTTAAACCTGACTAACCTAAGGACATCACACACATCCATGCCCGAGGCAGGATTCGAACCTGCGTCCGTAGCGGTAGCGGCTAGAAACGCTCGCCCTCCCCCGCCGGCTGCGTATCAGGGATCCGACAGTTTGTTGCCAGTTTTGTGGAGATATGTGGCATTAGATGTCTGCCGACAGGTCATGTAATTCGATTAACTAGGTGGCCGCTGATTCCCGTACGCGGTGATGCCGCCTTATAGCAACCCGGATGGGTTTCGTAGGATTTACATCAGCTGAATTTAGTCGCCAAGATATCAATATGAGTTTACTGTAATACTTTTCAAACCACCGTAGCATGGTTCTGGCTCCGAGGCACAGACAATTATACTGCCGAAAGATGACATCGCCGTCGGGGAAGACATGAAGCATGAAGGGATGCAGGCGGTTCGCAGATGTCAGCGTGCCTTCGATTAGTAACACAGGTCCCATGCAAACATAGTAGAATGTCTCCCACAGCACTGTACTGCTTCCACCGGCCTGCATCCGTAGCGCGCTCTACGTATCGAGCCGCCGTTCAAGTCGATGACGGTATCTGTGGAGACGACCATCGATCTAGAGTTCCAGTAACGTGATTCACCGAAAGAGGCTGTAACCTCCCCCTCACTTACCGACTTTAATGACAGTGAAAAATTAAACCGCGTGCACTTAATGGAAATTTGGGAAAAAGCAATCGTCACCGAAGTTAACCTGTCGGTAAAAAGGGAGGAAAGGGTTACATCTAAATGAAAGGAAAAATGAAAATGAAACTGGTGGAAATTAATTTTGAAAAGTGGTAAAGTTAATAAAGAAAGTAAATGTGCGGCCGTTACGTTAACAATTAACTAGCGGTAATTAGATATTTGAGATTTTGGGGAAAATTACGGTCGCCAGTCCTATGGACAATTACTATAGTAACTGAAAAAGAAAGGTTAATGCACATATAATTAGCACTAGAAGCGTGGCAACTGAAGGTTGACACGTTTAGTGTGAAAACTGAAAGTTTGTCAGAAGTAATAAATTTCGCTACACTCTGACTTAATTTAGCAAAAGAATTATTAAAACTGGAAAATTGAAAGTTAATTTAGTGACTGAAATTAATAGTGTGATTTCTTTCTGAAGCACTATGAACTTCAATAAAATAAGGTTAGCCTTGGGCTACCTCAACAATCAATTCAAAAGCTACTTGAATCAACGCAATTTAGAAATAAGAGATTTCACTCTGAACTTGAATTAAATGATTCTGAACAATTAACAATAGTAACATTTAGTACATACCAAGCTGAGCTGCAGTCACAGGTAAGCTAAAATATGGTAACAAAACTCGCACTCTTAATTTGTGCTTGTGTAATCTAAATATTGTAGCCAGCTATGAATACCTTAACTGAACTTTGAAATTAAAGCAGTGAATTCGAATGATATTACTTTAATGCTGGCGTTTGAATTTCAACGACACCCGGGTTCATTCCGGAAAAGGGAAGGGACCCTGCTTAGTAATGCAATTGGGACAATGAGCAACAAATGTTCATGTTAAGCTGCTGTAATTATAGTTACGAAAATGGAACAGTTTGAAAAGCTGAGGTCTGCCATACAGTTCTAAAACTTTACGTGCTTCCAGTCTTCCTTGTTGGTTGATTAAAAGTTTGAAGTCGTCGATCGAGGAGGTGGCGACAGTCACTCATTGTCGGCCGTCGCTGTTGCAGAAGCTGGATGTTGGCGCGCCTCCTTCTCGACACGGTCACCAGGCAAAACGGGCTCTTGATGTGCGCCAGCTAATGCTTCCTGTCCGCGACACCGTGTCAGAAACTATCATAGCAAGCTGCCCAACCCCGAAAGCGTGGCAGCTCGCGGGACTGTCACACAACACACCTGCTCCACTGCACTACTCCAGCCAGACTCCCCTCTGCTTGCGCTCCGCGCGGCAGAGTTAACACTACCAAAGATCCTAAACAGTTTGGTTCTCCACATGACCTATCGATGTAATCGTTCGATAGCATAGTTTTCCCTAGGCAAGACCCAGCGTAAAAATACAAATAGTATTTACAAAACAAACCAATTATACACCGACATAAATGCATGTATATACAAATAGTAAAACAGTTACAATATACAAAGACACAGAAATGTCATATCTTCAGGTAACAAAATAAGGAAAAAATTTAGAGTACAATAGATGGAAATAGGAGGATATGCATTTCCGGCGTTACAAGGCGACACTTTTCCAGTGATCAAAGGTCGAATCCCTACGGTCACATGCCCACTGCAATCGTAATTGACGGTGTCGTTGGGTCAGTATGTGAACACGTAGGGGAGGTCTGCTGCAGAGCTCCATGTTCAACAGTTTACGATGAACGATGTGCTCCGAAACACTTGTGCGTGCACCAGCATTGTTCTCTTTCGGCAGAGATGTCACATATCACCATGTACGAGGGTTGTCCAGAAAGTAAGTTCGGATCGGTCGCTTTGCACAGATGTCTTGGGCAGTGTCTCTACTATGCTGTCTCTACTATGCCCGTCGATCGTATGGCGTCGCTCTTTTCAGTTTTGTGTGAACAGTGAGCATGTAAAGTTAAGTAGGCAATAGCATCTCAAGCCAGGTATGAGGGCCTGACTAGAGATTTCGCCTGTGTCACGCAGCCCACATAACACATCTGTCGAGCAGTTCCTTCTTCATGCCAATTCTAGATGGCACACTGCAGAGTAGAGATAGGGGATCCGCTCTTGAACTAATTCATAGAGTTGAATCTTTCAAAGGAGTGAACAATCAGTGATTCAGAAAAAAAGAACGGTAGCTCCAAACGTTTCCCACGGCAGAGAGAGAGAGAGAGAGAGAGAGAGACGTAGCATATCAGCAGCGCCTCTGCTGGTCACAGCACAGTGCACGCCACACAACACAGCCAGCGCCGGCCTCTGCCCTGCTTCTGCCTTGGCTGTCTGCATTGTGCAGTGCCCCATTGGATTTTGTGTTTCACATATGCCGTGCCGTCTCTGTGCGTTGTCTGCCGTGTGCAGTGTCTGGCGCAGCTTAACTTCGCATCGCACTCTGTCGGCGATCGTTTCTGTCGCACGTCCTGCCCTCTGGGCAGTTGATGCGAGCAACAGGACAGAGAGCCACCTAGCGGATAACATAGGAACTACTTGCAGAAACCTGCTCGCAAGGGAACGGACGATTTGTCTTGGAGCGGGTGAGTTCACCGCTCCCCCCACCCTCGGAACTCGCCCGCTCAACGCTCACCCCACCGTCTCGACTCTAGCCAGAGTGTTGAGCAAAGTGACTCGGGTGTCACTCTGGTCTCTGCAGTCTCAGCTCATGCAGTAATACAGCTCACGGCTCGACCTGCTCGACTCAGCGCCTCTGCATTGGAGTTCGTCCCCACTGGATATTGTTCTTCGTAGTAATACCGCTATGTATATTACATTATTATGTTATGTATACATCAATTGTTTTTATTTTATTTTTATTTGTTTAAACTGATTAGATTAGGTTCCTAATGACTCCTCTTACTATAGGATTTTTATTATGGACACTCGAATTTACGCTTTAATTACGAGCGAACCGATAAACGTATCGCAAAATGTGATACACCAATATTTTCCTTGTTTTATTCTGCGTAAGGCTATATGCAGCACTTTCGTTTTACAGTCAAATTTATATTTTTTTTCTTATTCTGGTACGGATTTTGCAATTTTAGGCGTCTTCGGAAGGAAACGTTCACTTTAAAAATATATGGCTTGCGATGTATTTGTATGAGGTTAATGAAATTTTAATACATTATAGCCAAATATATTGTTAATGTAAATCTCAAGTTACAACATTTTCCGATCACCCAAAAAACCACGATAGTGCAAAATAAATCAATAATCAAAAACTTTGTCATATCGTGGAAATTTCAATAAACAATACAAAATTCTTACTCATTATCTGTGTTACTTCAAAATAGGATCAAATAAGATCAAAATACAGGTATAGTACTGGAATAAACCAAGTTTAAAGGGCAATGTGCCTTCCATTTATTTTCTATTGTAAATGAGTGGTGAGTCATGAAAAAGAGCTAATTCATTTCAGGGAGTGAACAGTTTTGCCCATCTCTACTGCAGAGGCAATGAAGACGCTCCTGCAGAATTTCCGATGAGAAGTGTCTGGTCACCCACAATACAGTCCGTAATTGGCTCCCCTGAGTCTCATATTGCTCACAACGACCACTGGCTATGAAGACAAAAATTTTCCACAGACAACGAGCTGCAGACCAATGCAGATAACTGGCTGAAAGCGCAAGTGACTGCTTTCTATGACGAAGATATTCGAAAGTTGATACAACACTGCGACAAAACTCGAAGTTGGAGCGGCGACTATGTAAAGAAGTAGGAGGAAGGTGTACCTATCTGTTGCAAGTAAAACGTTTCTGGTATACGCTGTGGTTTCCATTTAGCGACCGATCGGAACTTGCATTCTGGACAACCTTCGTAACATACTTCAAGGAACAGACACCTCTCCAAACCTGACGTTCTGTGAAGAGTCACGAACGTCCAAACATTTAGCTCCTGGTGGTAGTTTCACTGTCCTTCTACCTCTCACGACAGTAGCACGTGACAATTCGACCAGCTTCACCGTTTCACAGGCTCTGTGTAATAATAGTCTGTCCTTTGTCAAAGTCCCTTATCCCAGTGGATTTCACCATTTGCAGGTAATATCACGTGTACGAAGTTACATTGACATTCGACAATACAGTCTGATTGCTTCAAACTCTTTTTCAGACAATGCATATCAATAAACGGTGTAAACAGACACCTTAACACGCGGTTCCAAATGTAGGATGCTGGTTGCTCCTTCCAGCGTCAACAAAAATTTGATTTATAGTATTTCATTTAGTTCGCACCCCATTTAAAAAATTAAAATGCTATCATAACCCATTTATTACTGGTTATAATCCTACGTTAAAGGTTTGAGTCAAGTAATAAAGATGGAAACAGTACTACATTCATATAGCATCTGAGAATGAGCACTCTGCGACTTCCAACAAACTTAAGGCATAACGTCATACATTTTCGAAACTACTTCGCTCACCACTTACATGTGTTCGGTGTTCATGCATCAAGATGTTTTAATTTAGCGGTGTCGATGATGTCCTTGTCGATTGCACACGGCGCGCTATGCGCCGCTGACATCTCCACGGAACCCTCCAGGGTCTTGCCTCCCTTTAGCGGGTTCGTGCTTGGCTATCACGTGGACCAAGCCTTTTCAGCATCTTTTCCCTTCCGTGCTACATGTCTCTCCCCTGGCTATTCTTTTTCCCGTCCCTTGTAGAACTTGTGTTATTGGGAATGTTCTACATTGTCTGTCACTGTCGTAAGAACAGTCTCATCACTTTTTTTCGCTCCCTTCTCCTTCCTTTGTTTTCCTTCTCCTCTAGTTCCTCCGCTTCGGCGTTTGAGGTTTCTCTTTTTCTTCCTCCTGCTTGTGCGCTGCTGAAGGCCGGACCATGCGTCTGACGAGTGACAGGTGACACGGTAACGCGTAATTCCCTGCCCGGGGTCGGCAGGTAGAGTTCGCACGTATCCCTCGCACAGGCCAGGTCCTGGGAGGGGTGATTGCCTGAGCTGTAACCTTCCCAAATTGCCGATTGGTCCGTTTGTCAGCTGTTTGGGAGGTGTGGACCGAGGTGTCAATAATAAGGCGGGTGCTCCCCCTTGTGAAGGGCGCCCCCCCCCCCTCCAGTTCGAAGGAGCGCGCCATCGGAGACACTGGCAATCATGGGGGATTTTCAGGCAATGATCCAATCATCTTCACAATCAACTTCTACGAAACGTAAACGTAAACGTAATGAGGCTAACGACTGAAAGACCCTTCACACGCCGCGCAGCATTAGCCGATCGGTCTAAGGCGCTGCAGTCATGGACTGTGCGGCTGGTCTCGGCGAAGGTTCGAGTCCACCCTTGGGCATGGGTGTGTGTGTGTGTTTGTCCTTAGGATAATTTAGGTTAAGTAGTGTGTCAGCTTAGGGACTGATGACCTTAGCAGTTAAGTCCGATAAGATTTCACTCACATTTGAACATTTTGAACCCTTCCCACAGGCAGCACAGCTTCTTGTGGTCTCACGTACTGAAGACGGTCAGTCCTCTCCCACAGTAAATCCTTTCATTATTCAGAAAGGTGTTGACGCAATTGCCGGCCCTGTGAAATACTGCTCTCGTTTATGGAATGGCACTTTGCTTTTGGACACAACTTCTGACTCTCAAGCACAACAATTGCTATCCGCCTCGCTTCTCCGTGGTTACCCTGTTCGTGTCGATGCCCATAGAACTCTGAATTCTTCCCATGGTGTAGTTTACACTACGCTGCTCGTCGGTCTAACCGAGGCCGAAATGCAGTCTTACCTCTCTGATCAGGGCGTAATTGCCGTCCATCGACTGATGAAAAAGGTAGATTCCTCGTTAGTGCCCACCCGCACTCTTTTTCTCACCTTTGATAGAGATGTGCTTCTATCCAAGATCAAAGCAGGCTATGAGATTATCACAGTTGGGCCATACATTCTGAACCCGATGCGCTGCTACCAGTGTCATCGTTTCAACCACACTACAACGTCTTGTCGACAGACAGCAAAATGTGTGTCCTGTGGTAGGGAAGCGCACGAGCGTGATTGTACAACTCCTTCTCCCCACTGATCAACTGCTATGGCGGCCATGCCGCGCCCTCTCGGGATTATCCCGCGTATCTCGATGAGCAGGCTGTCCAGGAGATCTGGGCAAAGGAAAAATTGCCTTACTCAGTCGCTCGCAAGTTATTGACTAGTCGCAAACTCTGTGTTATCCCGCCTGGCACCTATGGTTCTGTTATTGTTACCCTTCATTCCATGAAGGTCATGGCCACGCAGAAATGCGACTTCAAATTAAGCTCTGAGATAGTGAAATCGCCCAATGTCAAGGTAGCATCACCATCGCCCTGTCCAGCCGTGAAACAGACCATCAAACTCTCGCCTCAAGGGGCGAAGCCACCAGCTACATAACTGGTAGGCCAAAAAGGACAGAATGAGTGCTCCCATAAAGATTTCCAACGTCCCTCCAGCCCAAGAACACCCAAGTCGTGCTCTAATTGGAAAGGCTAGAAGAAGTCCACCAGAGGGCAAACCGTCTTCACCTTCGCCGACTCTAAGATTCTTTTCGACAGTGGTGCCATGTGATATCTTTGCCCTGCCGGCCTCAGTGTCGCCGGTGCGCACCACCAACCGTTTTTCATCTCTGGACTCCACAGACCGACAGCACAAGTAAGTCTATGCTTCTGTGGACCCAATAGAGCATGATCCTCCTGCTTGTGTGCGTTGTAGCAGCAACTCTTCATAGGCTGCCACTCGGCAGTCACCGAGGTGACCCCTACATCTCTTCCTCATCGTGACTCTCCTCCAATGGAACGTTCGCTGACCTCGGCCCCACAAAGAGGATTTACAGCTGCTTTTAGTATTGCAGTGTCCCCTTATACTCCACCTTCAGGAAACGAAATTGCGTCCTCACGACCGCTTTGAGCCTTAACATTTCTTCCTGGTTCATTTTGACCTTCCCCCTGAGGTCGGCATTCGACCTCATGGAGGCGGCATGCTGCTCATACAGGATGACGTTCATAGTCAACCCATCTCCCTGACTACCCATCTTCAAGCTGTTGCAGTTCGCCTTTTCCTTCTCCACCTGACATTTCCCTCTGTACCATTAATGTTCCTCCACCATTCGATGTCACCAGGGCAGACTTCATTCCGCTTATTGGGCAGCTACCCCCCTAATTTCTGCTACTCTGCGACTTTAATGAGCATCATCCCCTTTGTGGTTCTCCCAGAACCTGTCAAGTGTCCTCCTGGCCCATCATCTTAATCAACTCAACAGCTTCTGTCTTAACGTTGGAACACCCACTTTCCCTTCCGACACCTCGCACGCCTGTTCCCATTTGGACATATCGTTCTGCACTGCCCATGTTGCCCATTGTCCTGAGTCGTCCATTCTTTCTGACGCCTACTCGAGCGACCATTTCCAATGTGCTATCCGTTTGCTGACCTACCCCACCTGCGTGCACACCCAAATGGCAGCTTACTAAGGCTAACTAATGGCTTTACTCCTCCCTGGCGATCTTCGAAGAACAATATTTCCCCAGTTGTGGTGACCAGGCGGGATATTTCACACACGTTATCTTTACTGCCGCTGAGCGTTCCATTTCTCGCCCTTCCTCTTTACCAAGCCGTGTTGCACTCCCTTGGTGGACTGAGGCGTGCCGCGACGCAATTCGAGCACGGACACGTGCTCTCCGCGATTTTAACCGTCATCCTACGATGGCAAATTGCATTCATTATAAACAAACGAATTCTAAGCGTCGTTGTGTTCTTCAGGATAACAGATGCTAGATGAATTTCGTTCACTAGTTCTTTTAGCAGTTCCACCCCTTCCTCTGTCATGTGGGTCAACTTCCGATGTCTCTCTGGGACCAAGATCCATTAGCCATTTTCTGGCCTGACATTAGCAGACGATGTTATCGTGGACCCTATTGCAATCTCCATCACCTTGGGCCGCCAATTTGCGGTAGTTTTGAGCTCTTCCCACTATCGCCCTACCTTCTTCCACCGGAAACGAGCGGAGAAGGCTCGGTCGATACCCTCCCATTCTGAGGATCGTGAGTGCCACAATGCCACCTTTACTATGAGAGAGCTAGATGATGCTCTCAGTTCATCCTGATTCTCCACCCCAGGGCCAGGCGCTGTCCACATTCAGATGTTGCGGCACCTTTCTCTTGCGGGCAAGCACTTTCCGCTTAACACGTGCAACCGCATCTGGGTAGAGGGCACATTTCCTGGACTTTGAGATGAAGCCCCATCATACCCATATCTAAGCCCGGTAAGGACCAAAAACCTTCCTTCTAGTTACCGCCCCATCTCTCTCACCAGCTGCGTTTGCAAAGTGATGGAACATATGTTTCATGCCCGGCTGGTATGGTGGCTCGAGTCTCGCAATTTACTAACGTATGCGCAGTGTGGAAATAGAGAGCGGCGTTCTGCAGTTGACCATGTCGTTACTTTGTCCACCCCTGTCATGAATGGTTTTCTGCGGAAATCCCAGACTGTGGCCGTGTTTTTCGATTTGGAGAATACCTACGACACCTGCTGGAGAACTGGTATCCTCCCTACTCTTTACATTTTTACACGTGGTCGCCTGCCCTGTTTCCTTCAGGATTTTTGCAAGACCGAGTTTTCAAAGTGCGTGTGGGTTCTGCCTCGTCGGAGACCTTTATCAAGGAAAACGATGTGCCTCAGGGTTCCGTTCTGAGCGTCGTCCTCTTTACTATCGCCGCTAACCGAATCGTGGCCCTTCTCCTACCGGGCATCTCCGGCTCCCTTTACGTTGATGATTTTGCCATATATTACAGTTCTCCACGGACCTGTCTCGCTGGGCGGCGTCTTCAGCGATGTCTTGATCGTGTTTACTTCTGGAGAATTGATAATATCTTTCGTTTTTCCACTGACAAAACCGTCTGCATGAATTTCTGGTGGTGTAAATTGTTTCTCCCACCATCTTTATGTCTTGGGCCTGTTCACTTCCGTTCGTTGAAACTACGAAATTCATGCTCTATAGGAAACTCTCTAGGTCCTGGCATGTGACTTTCCTGGCAGCCCGCTGTACGCGGTTCCTTAATATCCCACCTGTCCTCAGTGGTACTTTCTAGTGTGCCGATCGAATCACCCTCCTCCATTTGTACCTTTCCCTTGTCCGTTCGAAACTCGACTATGGGTTTCTTGTTTATGCATCTGCACTTCCATTCCTCTTACGCCGTCTCAACACTATCCACCATCCTGGCATTCTTTTACACTAGCCCGGTTGAGAGTCTATATGCTGAAGCTGCTGAACTACCATTGTCCTTCCACGCTGACTTTCTCCTCAGTAGGTGTGCATGCAGCTTGTCTGCCATGCGTGGCTAGCCATACTACGTCTCATTCTTCGATGCTTCGTTTGATCTCCAGTACGGGACGTGTCTCTCTTCTCTGTTACCTCCTGGAGTCCGCTTTCGGCACTTGCTACAGCGGCTTCACTTCACACTACCTGCACTTTCCCGGTGGGTGCGAACCCTTTGTAAGTAGGCTGTTTAGGTTTTTATGTTGGTAACGCCACGTAGCGCTCTGTATGAAAATCACTGGCTGCGCTGTGTGCTGTCTGTGGCTGGTTGGCATCGTTGGAGTATTCCCTATTGTAGTGTTGGGCAGTTGGATGTGAACAGCGCGTAGCGTTGCGCAGTTGGAGGAGAGCCGCCAGCAGTGGTGGATGTGTTGAGAGTGATGCCAGAGTTTTGAGAAGTTACTATAAGCGAACGATCTGGACGTGTGTCCACCAGAGAAAGATGGATGTCACGAATATATGACTTTTGAACATTATTTAGTGTCTTCAGTAGTTAGAATCTGTTATTTAGCTGGCAGTATTGGCGCTCGCTGTATTGCAGTAGTTCGAGTAACGAAGATATTTGTGAGGTAAGTGATTCATGAAAGGTATAGGTTATTGTTAGTCAGGGCCATTCTTTTGTAGGGATTGTTGAAAGTCAGATTGCGTTGCGCTAAAAATATTGTGTGTCAGTTTACTGTTGATCAGAATAAGTAAAGAGAGAAATGACTGAGTACGTTCAGTTCTTCTCAGCTGTTTGGAAATCAAATAACGTAAGAGGTTTATCAGCACAGTAATTCATTCATTTTCCTAAGGGGACGTTTCACCTTCACCACCTTGGCTTCGTGAAGCGGCCAATGTTAACCTTGGTCGTCATTTGCTTCCTAAGGACAATACTCCAGCCTCGCTCTATCGTCTTCAGTTTCACGACCCCAGCATGGAACTTAGCGTTAGTACCTTTGTGTGCACTGATAGCTCTCGAACTGACCGTGGGGTCCGGTGTGCCATCGTCATTGGCGCCCATGTCTTTCGATATCGGCTTCCGGCACCGTGCTCAGTGTTTGCAGCCGAGCTCTTCACACTGTGTGAGGACACGGAGTACATCCGGCGACACAGACTTTTCAATTGTGTCAGACACACTGAGTGCCCTTCAGAGTCTATGTGAGCTGTATACGGCCCATCCCTTAGTGCAACGAGTCCAGGAAAACTGTCACTTGCTCCCTCTTGGTGGATCCACTGTGATGTTAATGTGGGCTCCTGGTCACGCCGGTCTGCCAGGAAACGGGGCTGCTGGCGCTGCTGCCAAAGCTGCAGTCCTCGTACCTCAGCCTGCTAGTTCCTATATTCCCCCCAATGATCTTTGTGTTGACCTGTCAGGATGTGGTGTCCCTTTGGTATCACCAATGGTACTCCATTCATGGGAATAAGCTTCGTCTTATTAGCCTCTCCCGGCGGCTTGGACTACCTCCTCTCAGCCCTTATTATAACTAGGCTGCGTTTTGGGCACTGCCTTTTTTAGCCATCGTAATTCGCTAAACGGCGCTAACGCACCACTTTGTACACATTCCGCCCAAGTTTTGACTGTCCGCCACTTCATGATGGACTGCCCATTTTTTAACTACACTCCTGGAAATGGAAAAAATAACACATTGACACCGGTGTGTCAGACCCACCATATTTGCTCCGGACACTGCGAGAGGGCTGTACAAGCAATGATCACACGCACGGCACAGCGGACACACCAGGAACCGCGGTGTTGGCCGTCGAATGGCGCTAGCTGCGCAGCATTTGTGCACCGCCGCCGTCAGTGTCAGCCAGTTTGCCGTGGCATACGGAACTCCATCGCAGTCTTTAACACTGGTAGCATGCCGCGACAGCGTGGACGTGAACCGTATGTGCAGTTGACGGACTTTGAGCGAGGGCGTATAGTGGGCATGCGGGAGGCCGGGTGGACGTACCGCCGAATTGCTCAACACGTGGGGCGTGAGGTCTCCACAGTACATCGATGTTGTCGCCAGTGGTCGGCGGAAGGTGCACGTGCCCGTCGACCTGGGACCGGACCGCAGCGACGCACGGATGCACGCCAAGAACGTAGGATCCTACGCAGTGCCGTAGGGGACCGCACCGCCACTTCCCAGCAAATTAGGGACACTGTTGCTCCTGGGGTATCGGCGAGGACCATTCGCAACCGTCTCCATGAAGCTGGGCTACGGTCCCGCACACCGTTAGGCCGTCTTCCGTTCACGCCCCAACATCGTGCAGCCCGCCTCCAGTGGTGTCGCGACAGGCGTGAATGGAGGGACGAATGGAGACGTGTCGTCTTAAGCGATGAGAGTCGCTTCTGCCTTGGTGCCAATGATGGTAGTATGCGTGTTTGGCGCCGTGCAGGTGAGCGCCACAATCAGGACTGCATACGACCGAGGCACACAGGGCCAACACCCGGCATCATGGTGTGGGGAGCGATCTCCTACACTGGCCGTACACCACTGGTGATCGTCGAGGGGACACTGAATAGTGCACGGTACATCCAAACCGTCATCGAATCCATCGTTCTACCATTCCTAGACCGTCAAGGGAACTTGCTGTTCCAACAGGACAATGCACGTCCGCATGTATCCCGGGCAACCCAACGTGCTCTAGAAGGTGTAAGTCAACTACCCTGGCCAGCAAGATCTCCGGATCTGTCCCCCATTGAGCATGTTTGGGACTGGATGAAGCGTCGTCTCACGCGGTCTGCACATCCAGCACGAACGCTGGTCCAACTGAGGCGCCAGGTGGAAATGGCATGGCAAGCCGTTCCACAGGACTACATCCAGCATCTCTACGATCGTCTCCATGGGAGAATAGCAGCCTGCATTGCTGCGAAAGGTGGATATACACTGTACTAGTGCCAACATTGTGCATGCTCTGTTGCCTGTGTCTATGTGCCTGTGGTTCTGTCAGTGTGATCATGTGATGTATCTGACCCCAGGAATGTGTCAATAAAGTTTCCCCTTCCTGGGACAATGAATTCACGGTGTTCTTATTTCAATTTCCAGGAGTGTATTTACGTTCCCGCTTGCGTTTGCGTCTGAGTTATAGGCCGTTTTAGCAAATGACGCGTGGGCTGTCGACCGTGTTTTACTTTTTATCCGCCAAAGCAATATGAATGAGGCCATTTAATTTTTAGTTTTGGACCTTGTAACACAATAGCTTAGACACTACATACCTATTGTTGATTCATTTAGCTTTCTAGTTTGTTCAACATCCCATCGTTGAACTTGTGTGATTAGGGTACGTTTAATTCGATACTGTAATGAAGTATAATCTCTGTAATGATCTTTTGTCTCGCTCATATAATCTCTTTGGTTATCTTTAAAATTAAATAATTTTGTGTAGAACTACCAATATATGCAAATGTTCTTTTTTATTTAAAATGTTTGTTTGCTGTTATGAAAACTGCTGACCTTCACTTAGGGTTCTTAGTTATTTCATATGTAAAAGGTGTTGTGGTTCCCCTCGGGAACGGAACTGTGTAGCGTGCGCAAATTGTGGTTGGCCTAGGTAGAAAAGGTGGAACGAAGAGTCAGTCGGGGACGAGCTACCGAACTGTCAAATGTTCATGTTAAAGTTGTGTATTGTTTTGGTTCTGAGAGAGGCTTTTCCTCGCGCTTTCCAATGCCTCGAATGAATGGATAAAGAGCTGGAGCTATTCTGGAATTGATGTCTATCATCGCCACAAAGAAATGACAGAGTCCGGTAATTCTACCTGCAAATCCACCTACCAACATGCAATCGCCACCACATTGCGCAATCACTGTAATGGAGCACTATAGTAATGTACAGTGAAGGATAAGCTCATTGGATGTTTAGTGTACTCAAATACAAGGTAAATTTTAACTGAACTCTTGTACCTACCGTGATTTATCCTCAGTCACATATCCACTTAGCGTCCCTCCCACGCTAAAGTGCTTACCGAGTGTCCTTTATTGAAAGAAAGTTAAAATTAATGTGGCAAGAGAGTGAGCTAAAGTACATGATGCTTGCTCAAAACAATTTTTCTATTAAAACTGCTTATTAATATGTTGCTACCAACTCCAAAATTAAAAGTTCTTAAAACTGAAGCATATAAAGTTTTGCTTAGTAAATGATCACATTGCTGCTTGTTGTAAATCGCAAAAGGTGAGTCAGTATCTGACAAATACGCCAATTTTGTGCCTTACTGTAGTAAAAGTTGAAAACTGCAATTGTGGAAAGTTATAAACTGATGCTTGCTAAGTATAGTGTATTGAAAGTGTGTTTAGTTTGCTCTGCTACAGTGGTTAAGATTAAGGGCCCCCCTCCTTTGAAAGCAGTTCAAATGCTCAACGTTACTTAATTATAGAAAGTTTTAATTACTCTTGCTATTCAATTCAAATTCTGTACAATATTGGGTTCCTCTTGTGTATTGAAAGTGCATATTAAGAATGTAATAAGATCCATAGGTTATCCTTTATGCTCATAGTAAATAACAATTAATAGAAAGACCGCTATTTATGAAAACTATCATTTCTTCATTCAATAGACAGTGAGAAGTAACATGTTAGTGAATTCTATTTAACTTTCATTCTAAATAGAATACTATTTAGTTGAGAGAGACTTAACCTGTGATCAGTTCATAATTTTGCAGTGAACTACATTTACAATATGTCAGCTAGAAAAATGTGTGAAAAGTAATACTGAACGTATGTCCAATTTATGATTCTACAGTGAATATTTATCGTAATGTTATAAAGACCATTCAGTTTGAATAAGCCCTGAAAGTAATAGTGTGTATTGTTATCTGTTATATTTATGCAAATAGTTTGTTCTGCTCTGTCAGCTCCAATCTTACCGTGAACATATGCAGGTGTCGGAGTTCATTGCACTCACGTGTGGCAAAGTATAGGTTGTGTTTGTCCGTTAAAGTTACTCATACTTATTTTATTGAACAAGAATGTCAATATTTTCTTGCCTAATTAGGCTGGCGACCGTTTTCCTTATTCTTTGAACAGTGTAGATAGGTAAAATATTGTTTGCTACTGTTTAAATATTTACGAAATTCTGACTTTCACTTCAGATAAGCCAACTCCGTTAGGCACAATACGGTCAACATAAGAAAATTCCTCTCAGAGGGTAACACTGCTCTGTTGCTTTATACCATAATTGCTTTAACAAGATAGTTTTGAAACTTCCTGGCAGATTAAAACTGTGTGCCCGACCGAGACTCGAACTCGGGACCTTTGCCTTTCGCGGGCAAGTGCTCTACCATCTGAGCTACCGAAGCACGACTCACGCCCGGTACTCACAGCTTTACTTCTGCCAGTACCTTTCTTTCAGGAGTGCTAGTTCTGCAAGGTTCGCAGGAGAGCTTCTGTAAAGTTTGGAAGGTAGGAGACGAGGTACTGGCAGAAGTAAAGCTGTGAGTACCGGGCGTGAGTCGTGCTTCGGTAGCTCAGATGGTAGAGCACTTGCCCGCGAAAGGCAAAGGTCCCGAGTTCGAGTCTCGGTCGGGCACACAGTTTTAATCTGCCAGGAAATTTTATATCAGCGCGTACTCCGCTGCAGAGTGAAAATCTCACTCTGGGAAGATAGTTTTATTTCACGATCTGCCTCCAACTTTGAGGTTATGCTATAGCAGTAGCGACATTAGTGTTATAACCTCCGTTTCTGTATGGTGTCTCTTTTAGCCCTTTCTCCACGTCCCTGTTTTATACACTCCTGGAAATGGAAAAAAGAACACATTGACACCGGTGTGTCAGACCCACCATACTTGCTCCGGACACTGCGAGAGGGCTGTACAAGCAATGATCACACGCACGGCACAGCGGACACACCAGGAACCGCGGTGTTGGCCGTCGAATGGCGCTAGCTGCGCAGCATTTGTGCACCGCCGCCGTCAGTGTCAGCCAGTTTGCTGTGGCATACGGAGCTCCGTCGCAGTCTTTAACACTGGTAGCATGCCGCGACAGCGTGGACGTGAACCGTATGTGCAGTTGACGGACTTTGAGCGAGGGCGTATAGTGGGCACGCGGGAGGCCGGGTGGACGTACCGCCAAATTGCTCAACACGTGGGGCGTGAGGTCTCCACAGTACATCGATGTTGTCGCCAGTGGTCGGCGGAAGGTGCACGTGCCCGTCGACCTGGGACCGGACCGCAGCGACGCACGGATGCACGCCAAGAACGTAGGATCCTACGCAGTGCCGTAGGGGACCGCACCGCCACTTCCCTGCAAATTAGGGACACTGTTGCTCCTGGGGTATCGGCGAGGACCATTCGCAACCGTCTCCATGAAGCTGGGCTACGGTCCCGCACACCGTTAGGCCGTCTTCCGCTCACGCCCCAACATCGTGCAGCCCGCCTCCAGTGGTGTCGCGACAGGCGTGAATGGAGGGACGAATGGAGACGCGTCGTCTTCAGCGATGAGAGTCGCTTCTGCCTTGGTGCCAATGATGGTAGTATGCGTGTTTGGCGCCGTGCAGGTGAGCGCCACAATCAGGACTGCATACGACCGAGGCACACAGGGCCAACACCCGGCATCATGGTGTGGGGAGCGATCTCCTACACTGGCCGTACACCACTGGTGGTCGTCGAGGGGACACTGAATAGTGCACAGTACATCCAAACCGTCATCGAACCCATCGTTCTACCATTCCTACACCGGCAAGGGAACTTGCTGTTCCAACAGGACAATGCACGTCCGCATGTATCCCGGGCAACCCAACGTGCTCTAGAAGGTGTAAGTCATCTACCCTGGCCAGCAAGATCTCCGGGTATGTCCCCCATTGAGCATGTTTGGGACTGGATGAAGCGTCGTCTCACGCGGTCTGCACGTCCAGCACGAACGCTGGTCCAACTGAGGCGCCAGGTGGAAATGGAATGGCAAGCCGTTCCACAGGACTACATCCAGCATCTCTACGATCGTCTCCATGGGAGAATAGCAGCCTGCATTGCTGCGAAAGGTGGATATACACTGTACTAGTGCCGACATTGTGCATGCTCTGTTGCCTGTGTCTATGTGCCTGTGGTTCTGTCAGTGTGATCATGTGATGTATCTGACCCCAGGAATGTGTCAATAAAGTTTCCCCTTCCTGGGACAATGAATTCACGGTGTTCTTATTTCAATTTCTAGGAGTGTACTTTCAGAAATGTCTTCCTGACACTTAAATCTATACTCGATGTTAACAAATTTCTCTTCTTCAGAAACGCTTTCCTTGCCATTGCCAGTCTACATTTTATATCCTCTCTACTTCGACCATCATCATTTATTTTGCTCCCCAAATAGCAAAACTCCTTTACTACTTTAAGTGTCTCATTTCCTAAACTAATTCCCTCAGCATCACCCGACTTAATTCGACTACATTCCATTATCCTCGTTTTACTTTTGTTGATGTTCATCTTATACGCTCCTTTCAAGGCACTGTCCACTCCGTTCAACTGCTCTTCCAAGTCCTTTGCGGTCTCTGACAGAATTACAATGTCATCGGCGAACCTCAAACTTTTTATTTCTCCTCCATGGATTTTAATTCCTACTCCGAATTTTTCTTTTGTTTCCTTTACTGCTTGCTCAATATACAGATTGAATAACATCGGGGAGAGGCTACAACCCTGTCTTACTCCCTTCCCAACCACTGCTTCCCTTTCATGTCCCTCGACTCTCATAACTGCCATCAGGTTTCTGTACAACTTGTAAATAGCCTTTCGCTCCCTGTATTTTACCCCTGCCACCTTTAGAATTTGAAAGAGAGTATTCCAGTCAACATTGTCAAAAGCTTTCTCTAAGTCTACAAATGCTGGAAACGTAGGTTTGCCTTTCCTTAATCTTTTTGCTAGTTTGCGAAATTGTATGAAATTGTATGAAACGTTAATATAACGCATAACAACAGTAACGGGTGATAAATTAACAACCCATAAATGATGTAAACCACACAGTGACGATTTGATTAGAATAATGTTTATTCAGAAAGCAAACTAATAGCGGAAGTTGTCGTATTTAGAATCACTATTACCCTCCAGCGCATATCCATTTGACACAGTTCGATCATTCACAATCTCATCGCGAATTACAAGACCAATATGCAACCTCGTTAACCACGTGAAAAGTTCACATCAGGCGCGCGGCTGCTCACCGCTCAGAGACTAAGTCCCGCGATATGACAAAGCGCGAAATTTTCAAAGTCGTTTCACTTCCTAGCTACCTAAAGACCGACATTCCGCTTTCGCATCTCCTCCAGCACTGTCCCTCTGCCCGTCCCCGGCCGCGTTTCCCAAGCGCCGAACATCCTCGCTCAACTAACTATTGCAGTTCCCTTTCCTGAAGCCGTGCATCTGACTGGCTACAGTTTATTATACATTATTTTACATTTTAACATATTTAAATAATCAAAGCTTGACCACTTTCATGTTCTAAATGAAGTAACAATAATAACCATTACAAAATAACGTTAAATTCTTTTACATAAAACTAATAAAATTTCCTTCTTAGCTTTGAATGCCACTGCCAGTAACCTTGCGCCAATGTGCTTTCTAATAAATAAATAAAGAACAAAAGTAACTAACAAGTATTCTATTACGACGTTTAAATCTTCAATGGGAACCTTCGTTTTTTATTGCAGATACGATTCTACGGTCAAAATCTACATAAGTTTTGTCGACAGCATTTTCTTAGTTTCGCCAGAAATAGAGCTGTAATCGGAGGAATAGAAATGGGTGTACAATCGCATTAAACTACAATCCATTTAATGGTCATTGACTACCCAGTGTTAGGTGGGACCCCACCTGCATGCTGCGAGGATAGGGTAGGCCAGTATTTCATAACTTCTTATTGGAACGTTCGACACCTATGATATATGGAACAGGGGACTATTTGACGTGTCACTGTGGTGAGTAGCGAACTACGACTATCATAACAGGCAGTACATTGAGACAGAAGTTCACGTATCATGCAGATGTAGAATAGACAGCAGCTCTGAGCATTACAGTACGTGATTAGTGTTTATGGCCTACATACCTAAAAGAGGTGCCAGTGGATTCTGAATGTTGCAACCACAGAAGAAAAACTTGAAATCACCCTGATGTTGCAAGCACAGAAGAAAAAGTTGAAACTATCCTGATTTACAGAGAATGTGAGAGAAATGATGAGGCTGCTGTTGCCTTGTATGCCGAGCGTTTTACGGAGAAAGCTGGCTCTCGTTCGTTATTTTACAAGGTAAAATGAAATGAGCGTTTGGCGTCATTGGCCGGGAGGCCCCTTACGGGGCAGGTCCGGCCGCCTTGGAGCAGGTCTTATTACAGTCGACATCACATTGAGCGACCTGCGCACCGGATGGGGATGAAGACAACACCCGGTCCCTGAGTGGAGAAAATCCCCGACCCAGCCGGGAATCGAACAGGGGCCCACAGGACGGCAATCCGTCACGCTGACCACTCACCTACCGTAGTGGACTTTTACAAGGTTATGAACGCTTTCATATCTGACTGCAGCGTACAGACCGGCAAAAGGAAACGAAGCAATCGTCTTACAGGAGAAGCTAATGAAATGGATGTACTAGCGGCAGTGCACCACAAGCCATGGATTAGCGCCCGGAAAGTACACTGCGATTCCGATATGTCCATAGGACGTATTGCCACAATTCTGCATCGACGTAAGTATCATCCATATCACGTACAAGTACATCAAGAACTTCATGGCACCCTTTTGCACAACCGGGTAGTGTTTTGTAAATGGGAACGTCAACAAATACTAACGACCCCCACGTTCTTTGCCGAGATACTATTTTCCGATGATACATTCACAGACCGTGGTAGCGTTAACCGGCATGACATACGGTACGGTAGTGTAGACAATCCCCACTGTTTACGGCAAGGTGGCCATCAACGTCCTTGTTCGGTTAACGTACTGTGTGGCATCATAGGGAACAAACTAATTGGTCCGTATTTTATAGACGGTATGTTGAAGTATCGAACATTTTTGTAACAGGAACTACCGGTACTAGTGCACGATGTTGTTCGACAACATATGTTAGACCATGACGGTCGCCCAGAAGCATGGGAGATACTAATCTGTGAAACTTCTTGGCGGATTAAAACTGCGTGCCAAGACTCGAACTCGGTACCTTTGCCTTTCGCGGGCGACTGCTCTACGATCTGAGCTAGCCTAGCACGACTGACGACCCACCCTGACAGGTTCAATTCTGCCAGTACCTCGAGTCCCACTGTCCAAACTGCACAGACGCCCGAGAAAGGCAAAGGTCCCGAGTTCGTGTCTCGGTCCGGCACACAGTTTTAATCTTCCAGGAAGTTTTATATCAGCGCACACTCCGCTGCAGAGTGAAAATCTCATTCTGATAATAATCCGTGTTTATACTGGTCGGTGGGTTGACTAATGTGGCCCTATTAATTGGCCCGGTAGGCCGCAGGATTTGATGTCGTCGGATTTCTTTCTGTGGGGATATTAAAAAGATATAGTGTACCAGGAAGTGCCAACAGACAATGAAGACATGGTCGACCGCATCAGAAACGCCTGCGCTGACATTCCAGCATCTAACCTTCTGTTCTGTGTACGGTCATTTGAAAAGTGGATCACTAAGTATGCTGAAGTTGATGGTACTACATTTGAACATGTAACACCATAACTCTAATGCTCTGCTGATTTATTTTGCTTTTGTTCCATTTAATGTTACATCGTTGAGCTTCTGTAAACATTGTTTGACTGAATTGATAACACAAAATTGTTTACTCCTTTCTTTGTTAAGACTTTGATGTCGTGGTTTGATACTATGCAATGTAGTATGTCTGTTATTTAAATTCTTTGATCCATTTGGAGGGAACAAAACTTACTATATATAATTGTAATTTCTGTGTGAATAATTTTTTGTAGAAATGTCAATATGTGCAAATGTTCTGTTTTATTTAATGTATTTGATTACTGTTATGTAAACTGCTGATCCTCACTTAGGGTTCTTAGTTAGTTTTTTATGTAAAATGTGTAGTGGTTCCCCTCGGGAACGGAACTGTGTAGCGCGCGCAAATTGTGGTTGGCCTAGGTAGAAAAGGTGGAACAAGAGTCAGTCGGGGACGAGCTACGAGTCGGGGACGAGCTACCCAACTGTGCACTGCCATTTTAATGTTGTATATTGTGCTGGTTTCGAGAGAGGTTTTTTCTGCCACTTTCCCATGCCTCGGATGGATGGATAAATAGGTGGAACGATTCTCGAATTGGTATTCATCATCGCCACCAAGAAGGGACAGAGTCCAGCAATTCTGCCTGCAAATCCACCTACCAACATGCAGTTGCCACCACATTGCGCAATCACTGTATCGGAATGCTATAATAATGTACAGTGAAGGATCAGCTCATTGGATGTTTTAGTTTGCACAAATATAAGGTAACTTATAACTGAATTTATGTACCTACCTTGATTTTTTCCTTATCATAACACCTCTTCGGTTCCTCTCCGTTTGAACTAAAGTGATTACCGAGTGTCCCTACTGAAAGAACATTAAAGACCAGTGTTTTTGCTAATTAATGCCTCTTGAACATAGTAAAAAGAAAGTTAAAGTTAATGTGGCAAGAGAGTTAGTTTAAGTTAATGATGCTTGCTGAAAATAATTTTCCAAGTAAAACTGCTTATTAATGTGTTGTTGCCAACTTCAAATTAAAAGTTCTTAAGACTGAGGCTTATAAAGTTTTGCTTAGTAAATGATCACATTACTGCCTGTTGTAAATCGCAGAAGGTGAGTCAGTATCTTACATATATGTTAATTTTGTCTCTCAAGGTAGTAAAAGTGGAAAACTGCAGTTGTGAAACGTTATATACTCATTTTTGCCAAGTGTTTGTCTCTCTTGTGTATTGGAAGTGCATATTAATAATATAACAGGATCCACAGTTTGTCTATTGTGTTAATGCTAGGTAACAAGTAATGGGAAGACCACTAATAATGAAAACTATAATTTCTTTATTCAAATGATAGTGAGAAGCAACCTGTTAGTGGATTCCAATTAACTTTCATTTTAAATAGTAAAGTATTTAACTGAGCGATACTTAACCTACATCCAATTAATGATTCTGCAGTAAATAGTAATAATAACGTTATAAAGACCATTCAGTTCGTATAAGCCCTGAAAGTAATAGTGTGTTTCGGTATCTGTTATAATTTTGCAAATAGTTTGTGCTGCTCTGTTAGTTTCAATCTTACTGTAAACATATGTATGTGTCAGAGTTCACTGCACTCGCTTGTGACAAAGTATAGGTTGTGTTTATCCATTAAAGTTACTAATAACTATTTTCTTGAACGACAATGTTAATCATTCTCTTGCCTAGTTAGGCTGGCGACCGTTTTCTTTATCGGTTAAACAGTGCAGATAGGCAAAATTTTGTTTGTTACTGTTCAAATATTTACGTAATTCTGACTTTCATTTCCGATAAGCCACCTCCGTTAGGTACAACACGGTCAACATAACAAAATTCCTCTCAGAGGGTAACACTGCTCTGTTGCTTTATACCATAATTGCTTTAACAAGATGGTTTTATTTCACGACCTGCCTACAACTTTAAGGTTGTGGTACAGCAGTAGCAGATAGGAGTGTTATAAACACTTACTCTAATTGGAAAAGTAGGGTAGCGTTCGCCTCGAGAAACAGCTGCAGTGGCGCGTCGAGTGGTTTACTGTTCGATATAGTATAGGAATAGAACGTTGCGATTGCGGTTTCCAATTAGAAGATATGAAATACTGGCCTGTCATCCCTCGCCGCAAGAGGGTGGGGTCCCAGTCATATCCAAGGGCAACTGAACACGAGGTCGTAAACTATGATCATGTACTCGTTTCCATTCCTCCGATTACAGCAACACCTGTGGCGAACCGAAGAAAATGCTTCAGATAAAACGTATGTAGATTTTGCCGTAAAATCGTAATCTGAGATAAAAAATGGGGTTCCCATTCAATATTTCAAAGTTGCCCCGCCCCCTCTCCCGTCACCAAAAAAAGGATGGGTTGGGGTGCGAGACCACGTGTAGTATCAATCGATGTCCTTCACCTAGAAAAAATTCGTTCTTATCCGACATGTAGTTTTAAAGATATTTCAATATCTTCAGTTAAAATGAACACCCTGTATATATATACTGTAACTGCCATGTCTGTCTTGTTATAGTACACATTAAATGAATCACTTAACGAATAATTGAATAAAATATTTTCATGCTATTGTCAAATTTTGTAAAACACCAACGGAGAATTCACTTAACTCTTCAAGTGTCTATTTTAGTGTGCACTTCTTTGCCTCACAATAATTTCCACTAGTCTTGACTGGCACAATTGCGCCATATGCCTCACAGCCCTGTTAAAACATGTCTTTATTGATTTTAATTCCAGTTTCACATTCTGGCCTCCAATAAGTCATCTCTTTTCTAAGGCCTCTTTCTGTGCATATTCGAAATCTCCTTGTTTGTCTTTTCTTTGTTGTACTCCGCAAACATGTCTGGCCTTACTATGAGTCGCTTTTGGTCTTCGAGGTACGTGTCCAATTGATGGCCCTTGTTCTGGAAAGTGTTATCCAGCTATTCCCCGAGACTGATTACGAATTCCAATCTGCTTTTTCCATCATTGTATTTTTTTTCTACATAACGTTTACATTGAAGCAAACAAATTCCAATAAATGATAAAAACTCTTCATTGTATTTTTCCAGTCAACTCCCAGCCATTTGGTAGCTTTATAATTGGGAAACGTTCCTGTCTGCGCCTCCTACTTTCTTCTTGTAATTCATGACAGTGTGACAACGTCGCTGATGTTTTCCGTTAGTCAACCAAATCCGTCGAGGTAAAATTAATAACGCTTTGCGAGCAAATCAAGGGCAAGTTCCAAAACATTTACAGGACTTATTTTCTTTTCTCGATACGGACTGCCATAATTTTGGTCCTTCTCAGTATAAACAATGAATAGCGTTTTAACTAAGCCGAGAAAACATTGTACTGATTGACGAGAGGAACTATCTAGCGGAGGAAGCATTAACTAAAATTCATAACATTTGCCAGCTTGATACTTTTAGTTCTTATTAGCTACATGCAACAGAATGCTGTATGTGGATATATCCATCAGAGTCACTGAGAATGAAATAGCCGTGGACAGATATTAACTATAATTTGTAACTCAAAATTGTTCAAATGGCTCTGCGTACTATGGGACTTAACATCTGAGGTCATCAGTGCCCTAGAACTTAGAACTACTTAAACCTAACTAAACTAAGGACATCACACACATCCATGCCCGAGGTAGGATTCGAACCTGCGTAGCGGTCACGCGGTTCCAGACTGAAGCGCCTAGACCCGCTCGGCCACTGCGGCCGGAATAATTTAAAACTGTCTCCTTGTGAAAGAACACCAACTCCTTTCAGAACATTAGCTTAGCTGATTTCTTTAAGCTGTTTCACATAGAGCAATTATGTTACAGTTCTCATGGATAAAAGATGAAGCAAGTTTTTTACAAACCTGAGATCTCTGTCTTCACCTTCCACTGTCTGAAGCTCCAGAAAATATCTTCCTAACTGCCGTCATTTTTGTAGAGGGCTTAAGTATTCAGCGTATCTTACCTAAAAGAAAGAAAATAAATATGTCAGGCTCTTGGTGGAAGATGAAAAAAGAATATTTCTCTTTGAATCGATTAACATGAAAGCAGGTTTAAAACAGATATTCGCAGTAAAAGACTGTATATTGGCAGAGACATACAGTTACATGTTATACACTCTTCGGAACGAAAGACTGGTTCACAAGTACTCCTTCCTTGAAATTCGCTAGCTATCGTCTGCAAGGTACTGTAAAATGTATTAGGAAATAATGACTAACGAACTATTTAGCAGAAAAAATTGTAAAAAGAGTAATAAAAAGTGAAAGCTGACATTTGTAACATGCTATGTCAACAACTAACGCACATCTCCTTGAGAAATTATTGTTCCCCAAGGTGATTATGTTTCACTAGGTGAGTACTTTACCGACAATTATCATATTGCTGCTGCACAGGGGCACTGGTGAACATGTGATACTGCTGCAACTTTGAGAAGCGAGTGTTGTTCTAACATAAGCACTGTTCTACTCGTAATTCTTGTATAGTTTTCTTCAAAGGTCCACGTGGCAGGTAATGGGTTTACTGCATTGTACTTTCATGGAGGAGTTTTGATGCTCGCTCCTCTAAATACAGTATAACAATAAACCCCTGGCATTCGAAGTAAAAAGTGCAACCTTTGTAACGCCGGAAACGCATATCCTCCTATTTCCATCTATTGCACTGCAAATATTTTTCCATATTTTGTCACCTGAAGATATGACATTTCTGTCTCTTTATATATTGTAATTGTTTTATTGTTTGTATATATATATATATATATATATATATATATATATATATATATATGCATTTATGTTGGTTTGTTTTGGGAATATTATTTGTATTTATACGCTGGGTCTGGCCTAGGGAAAACTATGCTATCGAACGAATACATCGATAGGTCGTGTGGAGAACCAAAGTGTTTAGGATCTTTGGTAGTGTTAACTCTGTCGCGTGGAGCGCGGGCAGAGGGGGTCTGGCTGGGGTGGTGCAGTGGAGCAGGTGGGTTGTGTGAAGCTCCCGCGAGTTGCCGCGCTTTCGGGGTTTGGCAGCATTTAATTGCGCTCGAATTGCGATGATAGTTTCTGACACGGTGTCGCGGACGGGAAGCATTAGCTGGCGCACATCAAGAGCCCGCTTCGCCTGGTGACCGTGTCGAGAAGAAGGCGCGCCAACATCCAGCTTCTGCAACAGCGGCGGCCGACAATGAGTGACTGTCGCCATCTCCTCGATCGACGGCTTCAAACCTTCAATCAACCAACAAGGAAGACTGGAAGCACGTAAAGTTTTAGAACTGTATGGCAGACCTCAGCTTTTAAAACTGTTCAAATCACAAAATTACAGCAACGTAGCATGAACCTTTGTTGCTCATTGTCCCAATTGCATTACCAAGCAGGGTCCCTTCCCTTTTCCGGAATGAACCCGAGTGTCGTTGAAATTCAAACGCCAGCGTCATTCGATTTCACTGCTTTAATTTCAAAGTTCAGTTAAGGTATTCATAGCTGGCTACAATATTTAGATTACACAAGCACAAATTAAGAGTGCCAGTTTTGTTACCGTATTTTAGCTTACCTGTGACTGCAGCTCAGCTTGGTACGTACTAAATTTTACTATTGTTAATTGTTCAGAATCATTTAATTCAAGTTCAAAGTTAAATCTCTTATTTCTAAATTGCGTAGATTCAAGTACCTTTTGAAATGATTGTTGAGGTAGTCCAAGACTAACCGTATTTTACTGAATTTCGATGTGCTTCAGAAAGAAAGCTCACTATTAACTTCAGTCACTAAATTAACTTTCGATTTTCCGGTTTTATTAATTCTTTTGCTAAATTAAGTCAGAGTGTAGCGAAATTTATTACTTCTGACAAACTTTCAGTTTTCACACTACACGTGTCGACCTTCAGTCGCCAAGCTTCTAGTGCTAGTTATATGTGTAATAACGTTTCTTTTTCAGTTACTATAGTAATTGTCCTTGGGACTGACGACCGTAATTTCCCCCCAAATCTCAAATATCTAATTACCGCTAGTTAATTGTTAATGTAACGGCCGCACATTTACTTTCTTTATTAACTTTATCCCTTTTCAAAATTAATTTCCACCAGTTTCATTAGCATTTTTCCTTTCATTTAGATGTAACCCTTTCCTCCCTCTTTACCGACAGATGAACTTCGGTGACGACTGCTTTTCCCAAATTTCCATTCAGTACACGCGGTTTAATTTTTCACTGTCATTAAGGTCGATAAGTGAGTGGGAGGTTACATCTTTAGTAAGGTTCATTTGAAAGTGTTGTGTTAGCAATTATGACAGGATAAATATTAGCTGCTAATGACTCACCATGTGCGTCAGGACAGCGACAGTAAATGAGTGTCTGAGAGGTTCATAGATCAGCCCTCTACGGGATGTCTGTAATACAGTTCACAAAATGGACATCGTCGAAATTCAAAAAATGTTCAAAATAACCCATAAACTTGCACCATGAACACCTAATGAACAATGGCGCGCCACACTGATCACAGAGGTTCCCACCATCAAGATCGAAGGCGAACTCTTTGGGGGTTTCATATAGCGCAGCACGTTGACCTAGGTGTTAACTCTTAAAGAATGCTTGTGGAGTCATTGATGTAACGAGGTGATCAGAACTAATGGAATGTGACGGCATGCAACCGAATGCAAAAATCTGTCGTGGAGCTTGACGTGAAACTGGCTATCCCTTAAGGGGAAGCTTCAGATAGTGCGATAGTATGTTTTGTAAGCACGGAAGAAAAAACATCCAGAGGCTCAGTTTGTACAGTGGTTCCATGTGGAATGAACCACAGTGTTATACACTTTTTCAGGAAGGATAGTTTTCATAGGTATGATTTTTATACGCAGGCAAAGAATCAAGGTATCTGCCGAAAGCAATGTTCATACCATAACTGTAGCTCTCTTACGCCCATTTTCCCACTCTTGCTTGCTGTGACGTAAATATTACCTACATGTAAGATCAAGCACACGAGAAAAAATTGTAAGATGCAGAGCACCTCCAACTTCTCGCAGCACAATAAATAACTTTCGAGGAAATTTACCATCCATATTAAAACTCCGTATAATTGTATACGAACGCGTTAAGGCATTGTTGTTGGTTAATCTTGATACAGCTGCCTATGTACCTTTTGTTACCCGGGGTTCCTTTCATATTCATTTCCTCTTCAAATCCCGATTTGTCTTAGATGAAGCCAAAGTCATTACTGAACAATGTCATAAGTTTGTTTATCTCATCTACAAATTTTCGGGCAAATTCCGCGGTTTGCTGTGCATCGTCAAGTTGACGTTTAGTTTAGAATGTCATTATCTTGTGTCTTCCATTTCTGTAGCATTGTGTAAAGTAATGCAACCATCCACTGCTTCCCTTGAGAGTACTGTAATCGAAGTCGTGCGCAGTTCGATGTGCATAACATAGTAGGCCAGTACCCCGTGAATTATGCCGAACATCCTTGAAACGCGCAAACACTTGTTTTTGTAACAAGTGCGCCTTGTCCTCCCTTGATATGCGTAGTTTTTCTTACGCGCTACACGGTCATATTACTGAGAATTTATTCCAAATCTGGTCGTAATTGTTGTTTTACTATGCTGTGAATGATCTTCCATTTACGTAATTGTATACAATACCCGCTCCTTGAACGACGATTGTTGCTTATAACGTTTCACTGGAGACTGGATGTGTGGCTTCCTGTCGGACAAAGATGAAGAACTACGAGGTGCATTCAAGTTCTAAGGCCTCCGATTTTTTTTCTAATTAACTACTCACCCGAAATCGATGAAACTGGCGTTACTTTTCGACGTAATCGCCCTGCAGACGTACACATTTTTCACAACGCTCACGCCATGATTCCATGGCAGCGGCGAAGGCTTCTTTAGGAGTCTGTTTTGACCACTGGAAAATCGCTGAGGCAATAGCAGCACGGCTGGTGAATGTGCGGCCACGGAGAGTGTCTTTTATTGTTGGAAAAAGCCAAAAGTCACTAGGAGCCAGGTCAGGTGAGTAGGGAGCATGAGGAATCACTTCAGAGTTGTTATCACCTAGAAACTGTTGCGTAACGTTAGCTCGATGTGCGGGTGCGTTGTCTCGGTGAAACAGCACGCGCGCAGCCCTTCCCGGACGTTTTTGTTGCAGTGCAGGAAGGAATTTGTTCTTCAAACCATTTTCGTAGGATGCACCTGTTACCGTAGTGCCCTTTGGAACGCAATGGGTAAGGATTACGCCCTCGCTGTCCCAGAACATGGACACCATCATTTTTTTAGCACCGGCGGTTACCCGAAATTTTTTTCGTGGCGGTGAATCTGTGTGCTTCCATTGAGCTGACTGGCGCTTTGTTTCTGGATTCAAAAATGGCATACACGTCTCATCCATTGTCACAACCGACGAAAAGAAAGTCCCATTCATGCTGTCGTTGCGCGTCAACATTGCTTGTCAACATGCCACACGGGCATCCATGTAGTCGTCCGTCAGCATTCGTGGCACCCACCTGGATGACACTTTTCGCTTTTTCAGGTCGTCAAGCAGGATTGTGTGCACAGAACACACAGAAATGCCAACTCTGGAGGCGATCTGTTCAACAGTCATTCGGTGATCCCCCAAAACAATTCTCTCCACTTTCTCGATCATGTCGTCAGACCGGCTTGTGCGAGCCCGAGGTTGTTTCGGTTTGTTGTCACACGATGTTCTGCCTTCATTAAACTGTCGCACCCACGAACGCACTTTCGACACTTCCATAACTTCATCACCACATGTCTCCTTCAACTGTCGATGAATTTCAATTGGTTTCACACCACGCAAATTCAGAAAACGAATGATTGCCCGCTGTTCTAGTAAGGAAAACGTCGCCATTTTAATTATTTAAAACAGTTCTCATTCTCGCCGATGGCGGTAAAATTCCATCTGCCGTACGGTGCTGCCATCTCTGGGACGTATTGACAATGAACGCGGCCTCATTTTAAAACAATGCGCATGTTTCTATCTCTTTCCAGTCCGGAGAAAAAAATTCGGAGGCTTTAGAACTTGAATGCACCTCGTACATAGCTTGGCGACTGTGTCAGTATCACTTTCACTTGTTAAGCACGTATCGTCATAAAATTTTCGCTCTGCAGCGGAGTGTTCGCTAATACGAAACTTCCTGGCAGATTAAAACTGAGGCTCGAACTCGGGACCTTTGCCTTCCTACCGAATGAACTAACCAGGCAGCCAGGACTGAAGGCCCTCTCTCACAGCTTCCCTCCACACTCCCCAGTCCTGACCGCCCTCCACTCGGGCTCACCCTCCTGGCAGGGGCTAAACCATGCGTGTGCTGCAATATCCTTTCTTCTACCAGGAATGCTAGTCTTCTAAGTTTCGCAGAAGAACTCCTGTGAGATTTGGAAGGTAGGAGATGAACAAGGTACTGGCCGAAATAAATCTATGAGGATGGGTCAAGGTACATGCTTGGGTAGCTCAGTCGGTAGAACACTTGCCCGTGAAATACAAAGGCCTCGATTTCGAGTCTCGTTCCGGTGCACAGTTGTAATCTGCCAGGAAGTTTCATATCGACGCACACTCCGCTGTGGAGTGAAAGTGTCATGATGATACATCCTTAACAAGTGAAAGTGATACTGAAACAGCTATCGAGCCATGTACTCCATTACCCTTGTGGGATATGGAGCCACTTTCAATATGTCTGGCTATAAACGGAAGGTACGCGATAGCAAATCAAATTACAGTGGAAACATTATTAAAGCCTGCAGGGACGGATTCCTCTTTGGAAACGGAGGGAAAAAGATCCTGTGAACATGTGTCTAGAAGTGGACGATGTGCGTTTAACGACAAAAAATCGACCCGTAATACAGTACAGAGCTGAATCGAGTGCACGTCACAACTGATTTTGAAAGTGGCCTCCATTAGATGCAATGCTCGCGTTCACACGTCGCATTTAGGATAGCCGCGCTCTTCCACACGTTCCAGCCTCTCTGCGAATAGCGTCACACTCGCCATGAACATGATTTTGAAGGGTCTGCACATTAGGACCTGCTTAAGGGTACACAACGCAAAAATCCAGTGGTTTAAGTTAGGTGAACTACCAGGCCACGTAACAGGGTCTCCGCGTCCTATCCAGCTTCCAGGAAAAATGTCGTTCAGCAGTCGGCGAATTGTAAGAGGAGATGGAGTGGTGCTCCGTGTAACGTTCCTGGCAGCACACACACTATTAATAAAATGAAATGACATTTAATTGTACTATGTACGCCGCTATGAAGCAATTCGTATGTACTGTAATTGTTTAACAAAAAATATTATTTAATTTTGTATAAAGGACATTCGCTATTATTGTAATATTTTCTGTAATAATATTCTCGGTGTATTTATGATTGTAATATTTCTATACTCATAATGTAATTACGAAATATGTTAATATCTGCGATGAAAAAAAAATGTAAAATATAGCCACAGAGGAGAATAATGTTGTAGGATTACAAAGAGATGTTAATGGTCAGCAGTAGTATAAAAAGCACCACGTAGTGTGTATTCTTTGTCGTCTTCCTCGAGAGCTGAGAGAGAGAGGAACCTGTGACGTAGCATTTTATGAATGAGTAGACTTCTTTTGTCTATATCTATCTTTAGCCGCCATTAGAGGAGAAATTACTAAGTAATGTAAGTTTAATTATTGTTGTGGTCTAAATACATTATAATTTATCAAAATTGTGTATTATTAATGTAAATTAGCTTGCCCATGTAATCTATAATATTTCTTTAAAGAATTTTCAGCATTTTTGCGATTATCGTTGGTGTTGCTGTGCTGTGCCGCGACTGAACGATTTGCAGCGGCGGCACATTTAAAAAAATTGTTCCGCTAAAAAATTAACCAAACCCGTAAATCGGTAGCAGATAAAATTAGCAGTGAATTATGAAATATTTTTCTTTTACAGCGATCCTGAGGCTGACGGAATTTATTACTGGTTTTACATTTGTGCATTCATAGGCGGATAATTAACGTTGAAGTTGTTAATCGGTTGGTTCTTTCAATTTCTAAAACAAATAAACGTATAGTGAAGTGTGTTTTGTCAATGATAATTAAACGTTCAGGTCGTCTTGGCAATATTTAACCATTTTATGCTAACAGAGACAGTCTTGTGTTCCATAGCTAACGCCGGGAAAGAATTCAGTAACTATTAAAAAAAAAAAAAACCACTGCATTTAGAAAATGTGTGCCAAGCCCGAAATATGTAAAAAAATTTAATTTATACAATTTTCAACTAAATGTTCTTAATCAGTTAGTATGAATTTATCAGCATGAGAGGGTTGCTAAGGTTCACGTAATTTTAAATGTGCTTGATTCTGTCTAAATGAATTTTTATTACCACACGTAAATAGGGGGTTCTACAACAAAGTTCGTACTCGTACTGAAAGAGTAAATAACAAAAATAATACAAAGTAGCATTTCCTCCCCATTTCCATTCATTTTTCATTTTTTTATTTACATAATAAATATAAAAATATATTTTCCTTTATCTCATTAAACCCGTCATGCAGGAACGACATAACCTATCGCATTTCCAAAGGCACATTCTCAAACAACCCAGGGACAGCACCGAGCAGGACGTCCAGGTACTGTATGTTCCTCCGTCGGGACGTTGTGAAATAATAACCGGTCCAAGTACGTGGTCGCCAAGAATCCCTGCCCGCACATTAATGTTTTATGGAAGGTCAAACAAACTCCGAGATTTCTCTGTTCGCCACAGATGACAATTAGACGATTGTGTAGTCTGATGATGCCAGTTCTTGTAAGCGTTCTTCGTCGATAAAGAACACTGATGACAAAAATCTCGTAATAGTGATCGTGTAGTGCGGAAACCATGGACAAAGTCCTTCCTGTAGAGGAATTGCCTTTTATGATACACATAATCGTACTTTGTCGTACACGATGTTGGTAGGCCACATGCCTAGAGCGTGTACTAGGGTTCTTCTCAGTATCCTGTAGAAGCCGATCCTCCAAATCTAGTGCACTCACAGTCCACCACCTCCCTGCAACGTTCATCTGTCTGAAAGGACCCATAGCCAAACAGAAACCCAAAAAGGGCTTGAAATTTTGTGTGATGTGGTTGGTGCCTGTGAGGGTATCTGTTTAGGTATAGCCGTTCTGCTGCTTGCAGTACCCTGCCGTCAATCCTACGCCCCGTGACACACAAGGAACACACGATACGTGGTCAGAGGAACTTTCATTCTTCAGCGCTCTCTATCGTGTCAACGATGCATTTCCGTACACCTTTTTATAGGACCTTTCTTCCTCAATTTCCAGTCAGCAATCCGTTCTTGCAGATTGTCGGTCCTTATTAATGTTCACGCTGTATATCTGGCTGTTCAAAGAATGAGACAGCCGACAACGGGCTATAGAGGTGCAATGTCCGAGCTGTCAGTGTTCCTAGTATTTTGTTCTGAGACGCAGTGTTGCGCACTCGTGAAAAACGTTACTCTGATGATTAGATTAATATGTGTACAGAATGTGAGGGAATTGGACAGTAAAGTGAGTCGGACTATTTAGAATTTCAGTAGGAAATGCCGTGTGGATATGGCGTCCCGTCGGGTAGACCGTTCGCCACTTCGGCGACTTGCGTGTCGATGGGGATGAAATAATGACGATAAGCACAACACCCAGTCCCCGAGCTGACAAAATCTCCTACCCAGCCGGGAATCGAACTCGGGCCTTTAGGTATGAAATTCCGTCGCGCTGAGCACTCACCTACCAGGGACGGACGTGTCAGTATGTAAATATATGTGATGGTATTTCGTGGCGCACAGTGTCTTATGCTTGTCTCTGAATCTTTGTGAGATGCTTGATAAGAAACTAACAAACGAAATACCGTTTTTGATTCCAAATGAAACTATTCACATATTAGAACCTTCATAATCCAATTCATTATGGAACAGTTATTTGTCTAACAGGGAAGCATACGGGTAGACGTAGAGACGTCGTAAGAGCCATGAGGTTCAAATGGTTCAAATGGCTCTGAGCACTATGGGACTAAACATCTATGGTCATCAGTCCCCTAGAACTTAAAACTACTTAAACCTAACTAACCTAAGGACATCACACGACACCCAGTCATCACGAGGCAGAGAAAATCCCTGACCCCGCCGGGAATCGAACCCGGGAACCCGGGTAAGAGCCATGAGGTTTCTATGGAATTTTACTTCGGTTATCATAATATTTTCGTCGACATTCGTATTCTAACTCCACTAATTTGATAAACAGATGAGTTAGGAAACGATTCGTCTTACATCACCTTCATCCTTCTCCTCCTTTTCAGTGCTGCTCTTGCTACTTCAATGTTGTTTTTGTTGTGGTCTTCAGTCCTGAGACTGGTTTGATGCAGCTCTCCATGCTAATCTATCCTGTGCAAGCTTCTTCATCTCCCAGTACCTACTGCAACCTACACCTTCTGAATCTGCTTAGTGTATTCATCTCTTGGTCTCCCCCTACGGTTTTTACCCTCCACGCTGCACTCCAATACTGAATTTGTGATCCCTTGATGCCTCAGAACATGTCCTACCAACCGATCCCTTCTTCTGGTCAAGTTGTGCCACAAACTTCTCTTCTCCCCAATCCTATTCAATACTTCCTCATTAGTTATGTGATCTACCCATCTAATCTTCAGCATTCTTCTGTAGCACCACATTTCAAAAGCTTCTATTCTCTTCTTGTCCAAACTATTTACCGTCCATGTTTCACTTCCATACATGGCTACACTCCATACAAATACTTTCAGAAATGACTTCCTGACACTTAAATCTATACTCGATGTAAACAAATTTCTCTTCTTCAGAAACGCTTTCCTTGCCATTGCCAGTCTACATTTTATATCCTCTCTACTTCGACCAACATCAGTTACTTTGCTCCCCAAATAGCAAAACGAATTTACTACTTTAAGTGTCTCATTTCCTAATCTAATTGCCTCAGCATCAACCGACTTAATTCTACTACATTCCATTATCCTCATTTTGCTGTTGTTGATGTTCATCTTATATCCTCCCTTCAAGACACCATCCATTCCGTTCAACTGCTCTTCCAAGTCCTTTGCTGTCTCTGACAAAATTACAATGTCATCGGCGAACCTCAAAGTTTTTCTTTCTTCTCCATGGATTTTAATACCTACTCCAAATTTTTCTTTTGTTTCCTTTACTGCTTGCTCAATATACAGATTGAATAACATCGGGGAGAGGCTACAGCCCTGTCTTACTCCCTTCCCAAGCACTGCTTCCCTTTCATGTCCCTCGACTCTTATAACTGCCATCTGGTTTCTGTACAAATTGTAAATAGCCTTTCGCTCCCTGTGTTTTACCCCTGCCACCTTCAGAATTTGAAAGAGAGTAAGAGAGTATTCCAGTCAACATTGTCAAAAGCTTTCTCTAAGTCTACTAATAACTGATCTTCCCCGAGGTCGGCTTCTACTAGTTTTTCCATTCGTCTGTAAAGAATTCGTGTTAGTACTTTGCAGCTGTGGCTTATTAAACTGATTGTTCGGTAATTTTCACATCTGTCAACACCTGCTTTCTGTGGGATTGGAATTAATATATTCTTCTTGAAGACTGAGGGTATTTCGCCTGTCTCATACATCTTGCTCACCAGATGGTAGAGTTTTGTCAGGACTGGCTCTCCCAAGGCCGTCAGTAGTTCCAATGGAATGTTGTCTACTCCGGGGGCTTTGTTTCGACTCAGGTCTTTCAGTGCTCTTTCAAACTCTTCACGCGGTATCGTATCTCCCATTTCATCTTCATCTACATCCTCTTCCATTTCCATAATATTGTCTTCAAGTGCATCGCCCTTGTATAGACCCTCTATATACTCCTTCCATCTTTCTGCTATCCCTTCTTTGCTTAGAACTGGGTTTCCATCTGAGCTCTTGGTGTTCATACAAGTGGTTCTCTTATCTCCAAAGGTCTCTTTAATTTTCCTGTAGGTAGTATCTATCTTACCCCTAGTGAGATAAGCCTCTACATCCTTACATTTGTCCTCTAGCCATCCCTGCTTAGCCATTTTGCACTTCCTGCAGATCTCATTTTTGAGACGTTTGTATTCCTTTTTGCCTGCTTCATTTACTGCATTTTTATATTTTCTCCTTTCATCAATTAAATTCAATATTTCTTCTGTTACCCAAGGATTTCTACTAGCCCTTGTCTTTTTACCTACTTGATCCTCTGCTGTCTTCACTACTTCATCCCTCAAAGCTACCCAATCTTCTTCTACTGTATTTCTTTCCCCCATTCTTGTCAATTGTTCCCTTATGCTCTCCCTGAAACTCTGTACAACCTCTGGCTCTTTCAGTTTATCCAGGTCCCATCTCCTTAAATTCCCACCTTTTTGCAGTTTCTTCAGTTTTAGTCTACAGGTCATAACCAATAGATTGTGGTCAGAGTCCACATCTGCCCCTGGAAATGTCTTACAATTTAAAAACTGGTTCCTAAATCTCTGTCTTACCATTATATAATCTATCTGATACCTTTTACATGTTATGTGTATATTTTCGTTCCAGTATCTTTCTGTCTCCTTATACGTGAGACAAGGTAAGATGCTAAACTACTGCCTGTCGTAAATGAAGAACCTACGAGGTGCATTCAAGTTCTAAGGCCTCTGATTTTTTTTCTAATTAACTACTCACCCGAAATCGATGAAACTGGCGTTATTTCTCGACGTAATCGCCCTGCAGACGTACACATTTTTCACAACGCTGACGCCATGATTCTTTGGCAGCGGTGAAGGCTTCTTTAGGAGTCTGTTTTGACCACTGGAAAATCGCTGAGGCAATAGCAGCATGGCTGGTGAATGTGCGGCCACGGAGGGTGTCTTTCATTGTTGGAAAAAGCCAAAAGTCAGTTGGAGCCAGGTCAGGTGAGTAGGGAGCATGAGGAATCACTTCAAAGTTGTTATCACGAAGAAACTGTTGCGTAACGTTAGCTCGATGTGCGGGTGCGTTGTCTTGGTGAAACAGCACACGCGCAGCCCTTCCCGGAGGTTTTTGTTGCAGTGCAGGAAGGAATTTGTTCTTCAAAACATTTTCGTAGGATGCACCTGTTACCGTAGTGCCCTTTGGAACGCAATGGGTAAGGATTACGCCCTCGCTGTCCCAGAACATGGACACCATCATTTTTTCAGCACTGGCGGTTACCCGAAATTTTTTTGGTGGCGGTGAATCTGTGTGCTTCCATTGAGCTGACTCGCGCTGTGTTTCTGTACTGGAATATGGCATCCACGTCTCATCCATTGTCACAACCGACGAAAAGAAAGTCCCATTCATACTGTCGTTGCGCATCAACATTGCTTGGCAACATGCCACACAGGCAGTCATGAGGTTGTCCATCAGCATTCGTACCACCCACCTGGATGACACTTTTCGCATTTTCAGGTCGTCATGCAAGATTATGTGCACAGAACCCACAGAAATGCCAACTCTGGAGGCGATCTGTTCAACAGTCTTTTGGCAATCACCCAAAACAATTCTCTCCACTTACTCGATCATGTCGTCAGACCGGCTTGTGCGAGCCCGATGTTGTTTCGGTTTGTTGTCACATGATGTTCTGCCTTCATTAAACTGTCGCACCCACGAACGCACTTTCCACACATCCATAACTCCATCACCACATGTCTCCTTCAACTGTCGATGAATTTCAATTGGTTTCACACCACGCAAATTCAGAAAACGAATGATTGCACGCTGTTCAAGTAAGGAAAACTTCGCCATTTTAAGTATTTAAAACAGTTCTCATTCTCGCCGCTGGCGGTAAAATTCCATCCGGCGTACGGTGCTGCCATCTCTGGGACGTATTGACAATGAATGCGGCCTCATTTTAAAACAATGCGCAAGTTTCTATCTCTTTCCAGTCCGGAGAAAAAAAATCGGAGGCCTTAGAACTTGAATGCACCTCGTATATTGTCCAAAGGACTTTTATCTACTTTCGGTGCCACCTCGACGCAATAAATTCGACATTTAGTTATGGACAAAACAATAGTTGCAGTTTTCTGGAAGACAGTGAGGCAATCCCCTATTCTAATTTCGCAAATATCGAATTACAAATTGTTCCTCGATTTATTTCCTTATACCATGGTTACATACATTCGATACAGTATCTGACAGTTAAAATGTTACCGCAATTAGTACGCATAACATTGTGACTGGGCCTCGTCTTACGTGTGCTTGGGTGTAAATCTTCTCGCTGCAGTAATGACGATATCCTTCGTCTCTCCATGTAGCTACAAGAGGCACATCTATTTTCTGAAATCAGGCTCGATACAGTAATTTTAAATAAGAAAATGTTATGTTTTTAGGATTCTGTTTCACAAGACTAAGCGTGACGCTGTCGCAACATAAACCAGACTAACATTCGTGTACATTACTCTACGTTGCTCTGCACAGTCACCGCCGGCGTAGGCGAATCTGTATAAATCCACACAAACAATTAACATGTTTCACAGTAAAGCTACATATCTGTTTTCTGACAATTTACAATTAAACTTTTATTAACTTAATCGATTCAGTTATGAAATGGACATTGGCGTAACTCAGAGCTTTTCACAAGATAATAATTTTACATATCCATTAACATTACGATGTGCAGTTACACAAAATAAACTACAATAACAGTGACAAGTATAAAAATATGTATGACATGACAGTAAATTAAAAGTCAATAACATGTTTTCAGCAAATTTACAAGAAGTACTTTTTACTGAGATATTTTTTTTTTATTCAGAAAGGTCGTGAAATCCTGATTTTGAAGCTCATGTTCTTATGATGATAAAACGTTTTATAGCTGGATGGTTTCGTGAGTTTTTAACAGTTTAACCACACAATACCTAAGTGCGATTCGTCAAGAGTACAAACACTTTCCTATAACTCATATGTATATATGTAAATATGAAAATTATTCCCTGTGAATAAATACAATATGCGATACGCCTAGGCCTACCGTAAATGTGGGTGAAAGAGCTGTCGATGAATTTCTTCTGTCCATTCCTACTGTCACGTTTCTGCGTCACTTAATTAAAAATATATTGCTACTGGCCAATTTTGGCGTAGAAATCATTATAAAACAAGTCTAATGAGCATAGTATTACGAAAAAAAGTGAATACAATAGGTAGCAAAAACGTCAAACTGTGAGAAACGTATTTACATTTTACTGGTTTGAGGCGTAAGTCCTGGCCACAAAATGAGTAACTGAAATTAACATCCATACATATCGAACCGTTTGAAAGTCTGTAGTATAAAAAACCCATAAATTTTGCATAGCGGAGCGTATCAAAGAACGTGGGGTGCACGAAGGAATTCCGAACACAGAAATGTCTGGGCAAAACACGAACTATCCGAGTGGACAGAACTCGATAGATGTGATGTACATTTAAAGACAAACAAATTAATACCATTTCAGATGCACTGAATGATTTATTCAAAAGGGAATGATCCTCACAAACTGAGGAAGTCAATAACGCGTTGCGAGCGGTCTAAGGCGCTGCAGTCATGGACTGTGCGGTTGGTACCGGCGGAGGTTCGAGTCCTCCCTCGGACATGGATGTGTGTGTTTGTCCTTAGGATAATTTAGGTTCAGTAGTGTGTAAGCTGAGGGACTGATGACCTTAGCAGTTCCATAAGATTTCACACACACACAATAACGCGCTGGTCCGCACAGGGCCCTTATGCAACCAGTTACTCGGCTTGGCATTGAACGACAGTTGTTGTATGTTGCCCTGAGGAGTATCGTGCCAAATCCTGTCCTACTGGAGGTTAGATCGTCAAAATCCCGAGGTGCCTGGTGGGCTCTTCCCTAATGCTCCAAACGTTTTCAACTGCGGAGCTGTCCGGCGACCACGCTGTACAACGTACAGTCTGGCAAGCACGAAAACCGAAACTTTACGTCCCAGAGATGGCAGCACCGTACGGCAGATTGAATTTTACCGCCAGCGGCGAGAATGATAACTGTTTTAAATACTTAAAATGGCGTCGTATTCCTTACTTGAACAGCGTGCAATCATTCGTTTTCTGAATTTGCGTGGTGTGAAACCAATTGAAATTCATCGACAGTTGAAGGAGACATGTGCTGATGGAGTTATGGATGTGTCGAAAGTGCGTTCGTGGGTGCGACAGTTTAATGAAGGCAGAACATCGTGTGACAACAAAGCGAAACAACCTCGGGCTCGCACAAACTGGTCTGACGACACGGTCGAGAAAGTGGAGAGAATTGTTTTGGGGGATCGCGGAATGACTGTTGAACAGATCGCCTCCAGAGTTGGCATTTCTGTGGGTTCTGTGCACATAATCTTGCATGACGACCTGAAAATGCGAAAAGTGTCATCCAGGTGGGTGCCACGAATGCTGACGGACGACCACACGGCTGCCCGTGTGGCATTTTGCCAAGCAATGTTGACGCGCAACGACAGCACGAATGAGACTTTCTTTTCGTCGGTTGTGACAATGGACGAGATGTGGATGCCATTTTTGAATCCATAAACAAAGCGCGAGTCAGCTCAATGGAAGCACACAGATTCACCGCCACCAAAAAAGTTTCGGGTAACCGCCAGTGCTGAAAAAATGATGGTGTCCATGTTCTGGGACAGCGAGGGCGTAATCCTTACCCATTGCGTTCCAAATGGCACTACGGTAACAGGTGCATCCTACGAAAATGTTTTGAAGAACAAATTCCTTCCTGCACTGCAACAAAAACGTCCGGGAAGGGCTGCGCGTGTGCTGCTTCACCGAGACAACGCACCCGCACATCGAGCTAACGTTAAGCAACAGTTTCTTCGTGATAACTCTGAAGTGATTCCTCATGCTCCCTACTCACCAGACCTGGCACCTAGTGACTTTTGGATTTCTCTCCGTGGCCGTACATTCACCAGCCGTGCTGCTATTGCCTCAGCGATTTTCCAGTGGTCAGAACAGACTCCTAAAGAAGCCTTCACCGCTGCCATGGAATCATGGCGTCAGCGTTGTGAAAAATGTGTATGTCCGCAGGGCGATTACGTTTAGAAGTAACGCCAGTTTCATCGATTTCGGGTGAGTAGTTAATTAGAAAAAAAACCGGAGGCCTTAGAACTTGAATACACCTCGTACACTGAACAGAGCGCGCAAGCTATTTTCGAATCGTACCACGAGAGGAAACGGACCGCAGGTGAATTTTACTTGCAGTAATATCTCCTGACATACTGCAGGCAGCGATTTTGCTTCGCTCCAAGAACATCAGACAGAGATGGTCACTTAGTAACGGAATTGTAGCCTTCCACGAAATTGTCGCAAGTGTTCGTGGAAACTAGTATGTTAACATCACACTGCCTGCATTGTGCTCTTTAAAATTAGAAGTATCGATGAAACGTGGCAGTCAAGGGAAGGCAGGATTCGGTTACGATTTTGGACGGGGCCGTAATCAGTTACTACTAGTTGCCTTTTACAGTTACACACAGTTTATTTTAAACCAGTAATTCCAGACTCATCAACACATAAAAATACCACACGATATTAATGAAGCAATAAACAACTGTGTAAATAATACTGTTTTTTCAGTGAGTTACAATTTAGCAAATCTCCTTTAAATACATATACAGCAGATAATGCTTTAAAGCAAGCCACTGTGATCCGGCCAGAAGGCCTTGCACGCCAGGAATGGCAATAAATTAAGAATTGTTTAAAACTCGCTACAACTTACAATTCAAAGGTATTTAAATATTAAAGGCAAGCCGCGACAAACACAGCAGAAGGCATCAGACGCCAGGAATGGCAGTAAATAAGGTTTTAAAGGCTTACTGCGTAAATACAAATACCAAATTACAATTTTAAGGTAAGCGACCACTATCAGGGCTGAAGGCCTTACACGCCAGGAACGGCAATAATATAAAAAACTTAGAAACCTGCTGTAAAACAGCAAATACAATAGCAAAAGTTTAATTCAAAAGAAGCAATTAATCACCAAACGGGTGAAATAAAATGATGATAAACTTTGTAACACAACCCTTAACATCCACTGAACACTACACTGCTAGATTTATTCCAGAAGGCGACCAGAACTATTAACTAGACATATGTAACCTTTAATGTAGGCATTACAAGGTATTGCAATAAATTATACAATAATAAAACACAAGGACCAGTACATGAGTTCCTTAAAGGGTACTGAGACAGATTATACCCGCAGAAGGCGTGGACTGATGGAGCGTTATACTAAACTACTGGCAATCAGATATCCTTTTAGAACACACATGTCTTACAAGAACCAAGGGGCCACAGATGGTGCTCCAGGAATTGACCTCTGAGGAGGTCCGGCAACTGACACTTCGCGAGCGATGAGATAGGCAGCCAAGCGTTGACTAACGATTATCTTGCTGAAGCTATCTGACGTCCGATAAACCAAATGCAACGATGTAACAATACGCCAAAGCCGGAACCGGCGGTCTGCATTACGTCCCCAGAATACTGTGTTTAGAGTGCCCGGAACGAGAAACGAATCACTACCACCAGAGTAGCAGAGTGACCAATCGGCCTACAATCAAGAAATCTGTCAAAATTGCACCGCACAGCAGCGGCAAGGCGAGGAAATTTACACTGACGTTATATACACTGACCCCCAGGGCAGGTAACTGAGGTGTTAGCGGCCACCAGGCTAGAAAAATTACCGCTGCTTGAACAAATTGTAACAAGTTGAACGCAGTAAATAGTAATAACAAGTCGAGGAAAGCTAATCAGATACGCCTTCCTCCAGCACTCCACTCGCTGCTCTTCGCCTCGGCGACACTACGAGCAGCAACACGAACCCAAGTCACTGGAGAATCGCGAGATGTCAAAGTGGTGGAGGTTTCTCTACTTGGATTGATATGGAATCATCTTAAAGCTTGCTGGATCCGGTTTACGACGGGGTCGTGCACCCTCGTGACCACAGCCCTTTCATCCGGCGGTCCATCCATGCCGCCAGCCGTCCCGGAGTCTTCTGGCAGTACGCGGACCAGCCTCCTCCTAAGTCCCCAACCGAAATGACCCATTCACACGACCCGGAAAAACAACTACGTCGCCCCAAAGATAGGGCAAGAGTTACTACATATCGATAACCGCAGCTGCTGCTACTAGAGGACAGGCAACGCTTGCGAAACCGAGTGGCGCCAGTCAAAACGAGAAGAAGACAAACAACCGCAACCATGCCAACTATACGATACGGTCTGGTATGCAACAGAGGGCGGGAACCTACAAACAGCAGCAACGCGAGCCACATCACGACTCAGTCGACATAACCAGACTGACTGGCTGCTCCGAGATCTCTGAAGGGCTACAGAGCGCTCGCATAGCAGTTGGGAGTAGGCAGTTCGAACATTGGTCCTGGAAAACATTTTCATCAGCAGTATGTACACAAAAAGAGAAAGAATTTTATGATAACCCTAGTGTGTAGCAGCTATACTTTTGTACTTCTCGGATTTGGCAGAGTTGTTTAATAAGTTCAAAAATGGTTCAAATGGCTCTGAGCACTATGGGACTTAACATCACCGGCTGGCTTAATAAGTTCATTTAATAAAGTGAATGCAAATGAACGACAGTCGTCGAGTGCACTCGTTGTGTGTTTTAAAATGGGACGTATTAACCACGAATTTTATGGAAATCCTGAAACAATATAACCCAGTTTTTATCTGTTCATTTCACTCAATCTTCTTTTTTAGTTGTTTCTAATTCCTATTCTGCAGATTCTAAAACACATTTCAGAAGGTCTGGGCGACACACGATGCGAACTGAATTTTAAAATGCTTGTCTCTCCCTCTGTTAGTATTCTGGTTTGTGGTTGAGACACAAGATAATCAGCATATCGGATGGAGGTGTTGTGCACAGTATTTTTGGGAATTTGTGGTAAGGTCTTATGGGACCCAAATGCTGAGGTCATCAGTCCATACGGTCGGAGGTTCGAATCCTGCCTCAGGCATGGTTGTGTGTGATGTCCTTAGTTTAGTTAGGTTTAAGTAGTTCCAAGTTCTAGGGGACTGATGACCTCAGATGTTAAGTCCCATAGTTCTCAGAGCCATTTGAACCATTTCATCAGTCCCTAAGATTACACTCTACTTAATCTAACTCAAACTAACTTACTCCAAGTGTAGGAAAGTAGCCTACTCACGCCGTATAAAATTCACATCAGTTTTTCCATTGTGTGCCAGCCTAGTCCGCTGTAACTAGCTCTGACGTCATAAATGTTGCGCAATACTTTAAAAATCAAGTAAATAACCTGAAACGTTTCTAGCATGTCACAACTAATACTAAATCAATATGTATTGAATATCAGTTCAATAACTTTAACCATTTTCGAAATTTGGACGTTTTTCTGTAAAAATCATTGGCGCAACAGAAAAGAGCTAGAAACTTTAAAATTTATATTTAGATTCCTTTTGCATAATAATTTAGTAGAAACAGTATTCTGGATCTCATAAATTAAAATTTTAGTTGAAATTCATGATTTTCTGGTTTTTGTCTTAAAAATTGAGAAAGCAAGATAGATTAAATAGGTGAATAAATAAGGCTAGGATGTTTAAATTTAAGTAGAAGGGAGATCCGCTATAATCATAAAGATGTGAGAAGTTTCAATTGAATAACTATAAAACTAAAGCGATAGCATATCTCCAAAGAGCAAGTTCAGAGCTCGTCTACTGCGTGTAGTGTAATTAAATTAATTCTCTCACCCAAAATATTTGACTTAGCCACGTCAGACTTTTATTATGATTACTTACCTGTGTGCTGAATGCACATTTAAATTAAGAGCTTCATCGGCCATCAGCTAAGGAAGCAATGATTTATTCGATAACTTAAAGTCGTGCATTACTAGCCCAGTGGCTAGTCGGGAGAGCAATTTTGATCAGGCGTTCCCTTAGCCGTCCGCACCGCGGCTTTATACACTCCTGGAAATGGAAAAAAGAACACATTGACACCGGTGTGTCAGACCCACCATACTTGCTCCGGACACTGCGAGAGGGCTGTACAAGCAATGATCACACGCACGGCACAGCGGACACACCAGGAACCGCGGTGTTGGCCGTCGAATGGCGCTAGCTGCGCAGCATTTGTGCACCGCCGCCGTCAGTGTCAGCCAGTTTGCCGTGGTATACGGAGCTCCATCGCAGTCTTTAACACTGGTAGCATGTCGCGACAGCGTGGACTGGAACCGTATGTGCAGTTGACGGACTTTGAGCGAGGGCGTATAGTGGGCATGCGGGAGGCCGGGTGGACGTACCGCCGAATTGCTCAACACGTGGGGCGTGAGGTCTCCACAGTACATCGATGTTGTCGCCAGTGGTCGGCGGAAGGTGCACGTGCCCGTCGACCTGGGACCGGACCGCAGCGACGCACGGATGCACGCCAAGACCGTAGGATCCTACGCAGTGCCGTAGGGGACCGCACCGCCACTTCCCAGCAAATTAGGGACACTGTTGCTCCTGGGGTATCGGCGAGGACCATTCGCAACCGTCTCCATGAAGGTGGGCTACGGTCCCGCACACCGTTAGGCCGTCTTCCGCTCACGCCCCAACATCGTGCAGCCCGCCTCCAGTGGTGTCGCGACAGGCGTGAATGGAGGGACGAATGGAGACGTGTCGTCTTCAGCGATGAGAGTCGCTTCTGCCTTGGTGCCAATGATGGTCGTATGCGTGTTTGGCGCCGTGCAGTTGAGCGCCACAATCAGGACTGCATACGACCGAGGCACACAGGGCCAACACCCGGCATCATGGTGTGGGCAGCGATCTCCTACACTGGCCGTACACCACTGGTGATCGTCGAGGGGACACTGAATAGTGCACGGTACATCCAAACCGTCATCGAACCCATCGTTCTACCATTCCTAGACCGGCAAGGGAACTTGCTGTTCCAACAGGACAATGCACGTCCGCATGTATCCCGTGCCACCCAACGTGCTCTAGAAGGTGTAAGTCAACTACCCTGGCCAGCAAGATCTCCTGATCTGTCCCCCATTGAGCATGTTTGGGACTGGATGAAGCGTCGTCTCACGCGGTCTGCACGTCCAGCACGAACGCTGGTCCAACTGAGGCGCCAGGTGGAAATGGCATGGTAAGCCGTTCCACAGGACTACATCCAGCATCTCTACGATCGTCTCCATGGGAGAATAGCAGCCTGCATTGCTGCGAAAGGTGGATATACACTGTACTAGTGCCGACATTGTGCATGCTCTGTTGCCTGTGTCTATGTGCCTGTGGTTCTGTCAGTGTGATCATGTGATGTCTCTGACCCCAGGAATGTGTCAATAAAGTTTCCCCTTCCTGGGACAATGAATTCATGGTGTTCTTATTTCAATTTCCAGGAGTGTATATAAGAACGCTGCGCGAGAGAAAAGAGGCCCCAGTTCTCTCCAGACGCTGAATAGCACACTACCTGTGCCGGGAGTCGCGTCGCGTCGCGTCGGTATCATTGCTATAGACAGCCTCGGATGCCGTAATAAGTTACTCGGGATACGCGTAACCATGAAATCGTTTTCGAGTGAAGTGTTAACTCTGGGATGACTTTAATCTTCAGTTTGCGTATGTCGTATTTTCACGTGCCGTCGCGGGACAGACATTTTACCATTATTTAACTTGGCGTTTGATGAACATTATCATCAAATTGTGGCGAGCATTCACTTAAACATTTAATTTGAACAGTTAAAGTGGCATCAGCGCATTAGACTCTGAACTGTTCTGGTAGTTGGATTGTGTGGATTCTTTTTTGGTCTGTGACTTTCAGAATATAGTGAACATTTTAGAGAGAATCGTTTTTGATTATGATTCCCAGACAGTCTCCTAATTCCTCAGAGCTATAAGCTGTAGCTATAAGTGTATTTCTCAGATGAAGTGGGCACTAGGAATTCTAATTACAGGCTTCACGTTTTGCTAATCACTTTCTGGTTGACAATATTCTAGTTAGTGAGCCAGTGTTGAGAACAGCAAAAGACAGCAAAAAGAATAGGAACATTTTTGTAACAACATAAATTCCACCCGCCGCCCCACATATGTTGCTAATCGGCCGGGAAATGCATCTTTTCTGCATTACATTCTACGTTCATTTAACAACGATTGTTCCAACCGCCGCCCCACACAAGGACAACACACACACACCCATGCACGAGGAAGGACTCGAACCTTCGACAGGGAAGCCGCGCGGACCGTGACAATACGACCTAGACCGCGAGGCCGTTGTGCACAGTAGTCAAGAATGATGGAGAAGTGCAAATGTACCAAGTTGAGACAGAACTCAAAGCGGGAAAATACTAAATCGAAAGTTAAGAATGAAAATGAAACGAATTTCAAATTTTACGATATTAAAAATCCAACTAGACTAATAAGAATAATTTGCTTATGTACAATACAGACATAAAGTGTTTGATTCACAGCGCCCTTTGAAGAAACAATAGTGACTGCATTTAAATTTGCCGCGCAAACGCGATAGTGTGCATCCACAATGCGTTGTCATTATTTGCTACGTATGTTTCTGTGTGCGGCAGCAGTTTTTGAGTCAAGACTTCAGTGGATGGAAATGGAGAGACTTTCGGCATACCATGCTTTCACCGTGAAAGGAACTGTTGCTCTCTTGAAAGTAGTGTACGAAAGCAAGGATTTGTTTCTGAGAGTGATTGACAGCTGCCAGCCACAGCCTCAATCTCTGCTCCTTTATCGGTCTCCCTGCATTTCGCTACAGCGGTCCGGTGTTGCAACGTCCCTAAAGACAAAAGCATCGTCCACGAAGCGAACCACGGAGCTCCCAACGCCCAGCTAAGCAGTATTTCATTCTTTTGCAGTTTTACGGAATCTACAATTTTCTTTTACCTTGTTTGCGTTTGACAGCATTCTCTCAGTGTAGTATATGGTTCAAATGGCTCTGAGCACTATGGGACTTAACATCTATGGTCATCAGTCCCCTAGAACTTGTTGTTGTTGTCTTCAGTCCTGAGACTGGTTTGATGCAGCTCTCCATGCTACTCTATCCTGTGCAAGCTTCTTCATCTCCCAGTATCTACTGCAACCTACATCCTTCTAAATCTGCTTAGTGTATTCATCTCTTGGTCTCCCTCTACGATTTTTACCCTCCACATTGCCCTCCAATGCTAAATTTGTGATCCCTTGATGCCTCAAAACATGTCCTACCAACCGATCCCTTCTTCTAGTCAAGTTGTGCCACAAACTTCTCTTCTCCCCAATCCTATTCAATACCTCCTCATTAGTTACGTGATCTACCCACCTTATCTTCAGCATTCTTCTGTAGCACCACATTTCGAAAGCTTCTATTCTCTTCTTGTCCAAACTAGTTATCGTCCATGTTTCACTTCCATACATGGCTACACTCCATACAAATACTTTCAGAAACGACTTCCTGACACTTAAATCTATACTCGATGTTAACAAATTCCTCTTCTTGAGAAACGTTTTCCTTGCCATTGCCAGTCTACATTTTATATCTTCTCTACTTCGCCCATCATCGGTTATTTTACTCCCTAAATAACAAAACTCCTTTACTACTTTAAGTGTCTCATTTCCTAATCTAATTCCCTCAGAATCACCCGACTTAATTTGACTACATTCCATTATCCTCGTTTTGCTTTTGTTGATGTTCATCTTATATCCTCCTTTCAAGACACTGTCCATTCAAGTCCTTTGCTGTCTCTGACAGAATTACAATGTCATCGGCGAACCTCAAAGTTTTTACTTCTTCTCCATGAATTTTAATACCTACTCCGAATTTTTCTTTTGTTTCCTTTACTGCTTGCTCAATATACAGATTGAATAACATCGGGGAGAGGCTACAACCCTTTCTTACTCCTTTCCCAACCACTTCCCGCTGAGGATGCGCTAACTATTAGTCCTACGGAAAGAATGAACAGGAAATTATTGTAGCAAATTTAATATAGTTAAATTTCGTACTGCGATACATGTTCGCTGTAGGCCACAGGTTCAGAGTTATTCAAGAAAAACGCGTTTCAGGGTGAATTTTGTATATTTTTCTTTAATAATTCGAAAACTACGGCCTCTAGTGTGTTTTTATTTCTAACTGCTATGACTATCCTTTCTAGAGATGTCCGTTTATCTTCTACTGAATTTCCTTTTGAGATATTCTTTAACTCAGCATCCTTAGCCACAAAGAACTTCTAATGTATCTCTTCATTCCTTAGTGCTTCTGTATCCCACTTCCTTGAGCATTGTGTCTTCCTGACTATCTTCTTAAACTTATGCCTACTCTTCACGATTACTAAATTGTGATCTGATTCTATATCTGTTCCTATGAACGCCTTACAATTCAGTATCTGACTTCGGAATCTCTAAATGACAATGAGGTAATCTGATTGGAATCTTAGCGTATTTTCTGGCCTTTTCCAATTCCCCCTTCCCCTGCTCTTGTGATTGCTGTCGCGACCTACTAACAGCAAAATTTAGCGGCTGGAAATGAAATTTTCTAATGAATAGGCAACTCCCAGCGGCTGAAAACCGAAAATCTAACATTGGTATTTGCACTAAATATATGCAGTCAATGGGGAAGATGATGCTTTTCGTGTCCTTCAATGAAAGGAACGTTCGCAGATAATTACGATGTAGCAGTACATGTGTTATTCTTTCGAACATGAATGCGTGTCCAAAGGAACTTTGCATCGTAATTCGGAATATTGTAGGCACTGAAAATAGTATTTATCAGCCGACATCTGGCAAGCGATTTTCAAGTAAAATGTCTCCCCTGTATGAGAATATACGTGAAGGATGTACGAGTACAGGTTGTAAACACGTGGTTCACGACATATGGATGTCTGTGTCTGGCCATGAACCGTGCACCGGTAGCCAAATGGTAAGGTGGCCGTTCGCGATAAGCGGCAAATATGGGTTCGATTCCCGGTCTATCACAAACTTTCATTGTCGTCGTTCTATTAAACAGCCGATGGTTCTCAATATCCGCAACTGCGAATACAGTTTCATGTAAACAGATAATGGTCAACTGATTAAAAATCTCCCTATTAGCTACAAAGTCTATGGAATACTTAACGGTATAATCCATTCATCCAGTTCAGAATGACACGCTTTATTGGTAACGAGATCCTATTGTGAAGATTGTAAACCACATTCCAGAGCGTCCGATCGATCACAGGACGCCAGCTGAATTTTAAAACTCTAGTCTCTCGCCATTGCCCCCTGACCCTTCCCGCTCGCTGCCGCAGCTAACGAACACACAGAGCCAGCGATTCATCAGTCCTCTCCACCAATAAACTGTGCGCCAACCCTGGACAATCAGCACCAATCAGTCGCAGTAATAAAACTGCAATTGTCGGACTGCGGCACATCGACAGCAAACAGATACTGGGCGCCCAGAATTTAGGGGCAGTAATTGGAACTTTGTTACGCATATCCATGTCGGCGCAGGAGCAGTTTTGAGTCAAGGGGCTACAGTTGATTCCCCTTGAAGTTACGTGAGGGAACTTAAAAATCAGAAATAAAGCAGCTTTTTCTCTACGCTATCAACAAGTAATTTATTACACAGGCGGTAGGGGATACACAGCAGCATGATAAATTTCCTTACTCTCAGCTCACAAGGTAGGGAACCCACTACACTGCCTTAGCGTATTTTAAGAATCTATATCAAATATTCCCTCGACGGTAAACTCTAAAGAATGAAGATGACGTCTGTTCTTTCGGACATGTCCGAAAGAACAGATGTTGTTGTTGTCTTCAGTCCTGAGACTGGTTTGATGCAGCTCTCCATGTTACTCTATCCTGTGCAAGCTTCTTCATCTCCCAGTACCTACTGCAACCTACATCCTTCTGAATCTGCTTAGTGTATTCATCTCTTGGTCTCCCCCTACGATTTTTACCCTCCACGCTGCCTTCCAATACTAAATTGGTGATCCCTTGATGCCTCAGAACATGTCCTACCAACCGACCCCTTCTGGTCAAGTTGTGCCACAAACTTCTCTTCTCCCCAATCCTATTCAATACTTCCTCATTAGTTATGTGATCTACCCATCTAATCTTCAGCATTCTTCTGTAGCACCACATTTCAAAAGCATCTATTCTCTTCTTGTCCAAACTATTTACCGTCCATGTTTCACTTCCATACATGGCTACACTCCATACAAATACTTTCAGAAATGACTTCCTGACACTTAAATCTATACTCGATGTTAACAAATTTCTCTTCTTCAGAAACGCTTTCCTTGCCATTGCCAGTCTACATTTTATATCCTCTCTACTTCGACCATCATCAGTTATTTTGCTCCCCAAATAGCAAAACTCCTTTACTACTTTAAGTGTCTCATTTCCTAATCTAATACCCTCAGCATCACCCGACTTAATTCGACTACATTCCATTATCCTCGTTTTGCTTTTGTTGATGTTCATCTTATATCCTCCCATCAAGACACCATCCATTCCGTTCAACTGCTCTTCCAAGTCCTTTGCTGTCTCTGACAGAATTACAATGTCAACGGCGAACCTCAAAGTTTTTATTTCTTCTCCATGGATTTTAATACCTACTCCAAATTTTTCTTTTGTTTCCTGTACTGCTTGCTCAATATACAGATTGAATAACATTGGGGAGAGGCTACAACCCTGTCTCACTCCCTTCCCAACCGCTGCTTCCCTCTCATGCCCCTCGACTCTTATAACAGCCATCTGGTTTCTGTACAAATTGTAAATAGCCTTTCGCTCCCTGTATTTGACCCCTGCCACCTTTAGAATTTGAAAGAGAGTATTCCAGTCAACATTGTCAAAAGCTTTCTCTAAGTCTACAAATGCTAGCAACGTAGGTTTGCCTTTCCTTAATCTTTCTTCTAAGATAAGTCGTAAGGTCAGTATTGCCTCACGTGTTCCAGTATTTCTACGGAATCCAAACTGATCTTCCCCGAGGTCGGCTTCTACTAGTGTTTCCATTCGTCTGTAAAGAATTCGTGTTAGTATTTTGCAGCTGTGGCTTATTAAACCGATTGTTCGGTAATTTTCACATCTGTCAACACCTGCTTTCTTTGGGATTGGAATTATTACATTCTTCTTGAAGTCTGAGGGTATTTTGCCTGTTTCATACATCTTGCTCACCAGATGGTAGAGTTTTGTCAGGACTGGCTCTCCCAAGGCCGTCAGTAGTTCTACTGGAATGTTGTCTACTCCGGGGGCCTTGTTTCGACTCAGGTCTTTCAGTGCTCTGTCAAATTCTTCACGCAGTATCGTATCTCCCATTTCATCTTCATCTACATCCTCTTCCATTTCCATAATATTGTCCTCAAGTACATCGCCCTTGTATAGACCCTCTATATACTCCTTCCACCTTTCTGCTTTCCCTTCTTTGCTTAGAACTGGGTTTCCATCTGAGCTCTTGATGTTCATACAAGTGGTTCTCTTATATCCAAAGGTCTCTTTAACTTTCCTGTAGGCAGTATGTATCTTACCCCTAGTGAGATAAGCCTCTACATCCTTACATTTGTCCTCTAGCCATCCCTGCTTAGCCATTCTGCACTTCCTGTCGATCTCATTTTTGAGACGTTTGTATTTTTTGCCTGCTTCATTTACTGCATTTTTATATTTTCTCCTTTCATCAATTAAATTCAATATTTCTTCTGTTACACAAGGATTTCTACTAGCCCTCGTCTTTTTACCTACTTGATCCTCTGCTGCCTTCACTACTTCATCCCTCAAAGCTACCCATTCTTCTTCTACTGTATTTCTTTCCCCCATTCCTGTCAATTGTTCCCTTATGCTCTCCCTGAAACTCTGTACAACCTCTGGTTCTTTCAGTTTATCCAGGTCCCATCTCCTTAAATTCCCACCTTTTTGCAGTTTCTTCAGTTTTAATCTACAGGTCATAACCAATAGATTGTGGTCAGAGTCCACATCTGCCCCTGGAAATGTCTTACAATTTAAAACCTGGTTCCTAAATCTCTGTCTTACCATTATATAATCTATCTGATACCTTTTAGTATCTCCAGAGTTCTTCCATGTATACAACCTTCTATCATGATTCTTAAACCAAGTGTTAGCTATGATTAAATTATGCTCTGTGCAAAATTCTACCAGGCGGCTTCCTCTTTCATTTCTTAGCCCCAATCCATATTCACCTACTACGTTTCCTTCTCTCCCTTTTCCTACACTCGAATTCCAGTCACCCATGACTATTAAATTTTCGTCTCCCTTCACTATCTGAATAATTTCTTTTGTTTCATCATACATTTCTTCAATTTCTTCGTCATCTGCAGAGCTAGTTGGCATATAAACTTGTACTACTGTAGTAGGTGTGGGCTTCGTATCTATCTTGGCCACAATAATGCGTTCACTATGCTGTTTGTAGTAGCTTACCCGCATTCCTATTTTCCTATTCATTATTAAACCTACTCCTGCATTACCCCTATTTGACTTTGTGTTTATAACCCTGTAGTCACCTGACCAGAAGTCTTGTTCCTCCTGCCACCGAACTTCACTAATTCCCACTATATCTAACTTTAACCTATCCATTTCCCTTTTTAAATTTTCTAACCTACCTGCCCGATTAAGGGATCTGACATTCCACGCTCCGATCCGTAGAACGCCAGTTTTCTTTCTCCTGATAACGACGTCCTCCTGAGTAGTCCCCGCCCGGAGATCCGAATGGGGGACTATTTTACCTCCGGAATACAGATACCATTGGTAATCTTGCAGCTCTCGAAGAATGAAATTGCAATGAAATACAGACCATTAGCTGCTTACAGGCGTTGATAAATATCAACGGGGACAGCTGAAAATGTGCGTTTCCTGGTCACATGACAGACGCTCAATCCGACTAAGCCACCGAGGACACACAGGACAGTGAGACTGCAGCGACTTATTTCTGGCACGCTCCCCCTGAGAACCACATATCAGACAGCCGTACCCAAAGAGTGGTCACCCCAATTTTCAAGAAAGGTAGTAGGACTAATCCACTAAATTACAGGCCCATACCGTTAACGTCGATATGCAGCAGGATTTTATAACATATATTGTGTTCGAACATTATGAATTATCTCGAAGAAAACGATCTATTGACACAGTGTCAACATGGGTTTAGAAAACATCGTTCCTCTGAAACACAACTAGCTCTTTATTCACATGAAATGTTGAGTGCTATTGACAAGGGATTTCAGATCGATTCCGTATTTCTGGATTTACGGAAGGCTTTTGACATCTACCACACAAGCAGCTCGTAATGAAATTGCGTGCTTACGGAATATCGCCTCAGTTATGTGACTACATTTGTGATTTCCTGTAAGAGCGGTCACAGTTCGTAGTAAATGATGGAAAGTCATCGAGTAAAACAGAAGTGATTTCAGGCGTTCCCCAAGGTAGTGTTATAGGCCCTTTGCTGTTCCTTCTCTATATAAACGATTTTGGAAACAATCTGAGCAGCCACCTTCGGTTGTTTTCAGATGACTCTGTCATTTATCGACTAATAAAGTCATCAGGAGATCAAAACAAGCTGCACGATTTAAAAAAGATATCTGAATTGTGCGAAAAGTGGCAATTCACCCTAAATAACGAAAAGTGTGAAGTCATCCACATGAGTGCTAAAAGGAACTCGTTAAACTTTGGTTACACGATAAATCAGTCTCATATAAAAGCCGTAAATGCAACTAAATACCTGGGTATTACAATTACAAACAACTTAAATTAAAAGGAACACACAGAAAATTTTGTGGGGAAGGCTAACCAAAGACTGCGTTTTATTGGTAGGACACTTAGAAAATGTAACAGACCTACTAAGGAGACTGCCTACGCTACCCTTGTCTGTCCTCTTTTAGAATACTGCTCTGCGGTATGGGATCCTTACCAGGTAGAACTAACGGAGTTGTTGTGTACATAGTTCCGCGTAGTCAGTGCGTACACAACTTCCCCACTAGAGCGCGCCCCACTAAGCACAACAGCGCAGGCGCAGCGCTCGTCCGTCCCCGCTCTACGATATGGCGCTTCCTTAGGGACGGACCAAATTCTGCTTCCGCCGATCCGCGTATTAATATGTAATGCAGCCAATTAGATTGCTGCTAACGTAGAACCTTTTCTCCTCGCGCATCACACTCGCGCAGTGATACCTGAACGCGCGAATATTATAACGAGTGTACAGACCTCCGATTAGTCAGTCTGCATTAGTCTGTATGATTCTGCATTTAACCTCACCTGTCTGTACCAGTCTACATTAGTCTGTACCAGTCTATAGTCATGTTTCAGTCTGCGCCTAATAAGATTATCATATTCCTGTACATAGCCATGAAGATAAATGTATAGACACTTTGTCAAGTATCAGAGATATGTGAGAATAAGATTAACGTACCATGACCAAAGGAACTTCAGATTGTCAATTGTAAACAGCATCCAGAATCAAGTTACGTAATGTCTATGCTTTTTATTATTTTAATAAATGTGTGTGAAAATTAATCAAGTTTTTTTAAAGTTGGTCACCGTCGATCTGCTACTCTAAGCGTGCAAGTGGCATTTCTATCGTCTGACCTAACGGCAGAAGATAAATACGCCACGATAAGACAACGAGACATATTGCTGACACTCGCCTACTTTGTTAGAGCGACAAATCAAATAATCTGATGGTGTATGTACCGGAGGTCTTACAGTATGCACACCACAGGAGTACATGGAAAAAGTTCAAAGAAACGCAGCACGTCTTCAATTATCGCGAAATTTTGGAGAGAATGTCAAAGAAATGATACAGGATTTGGGCTGGAAATCATTAAAAGAAAGGCGAGTTTCGTTGCGACGGAATCTTCTCACAAAATTCCAATCACCAACTTTCTCCTCCGAATGCGAAAATATTTTGTTGACACCGACCTACAGAGGGAGGAACGATCAGCACGATAAAATAAGGGAAATCTGAGCTCGTACGGAAAGATATAGGTGTTCATTCTTTCCGCGCGCTATACGAGATTGAAATAATAGTGAATTCTGAAGGTGGTTCGATGAACCCTCTGCCAGGCCCCTGAATGTGATTTGCAGAGTATCGATGTAGATGTAGATGTCGCTGACCACACTCTACATTTTTAGTGCCCCTGCCCACTATACTCATTACTCGCGGCAGTCAATCTACCGATACCCGTAAGAATTGGAGCAATGAGAGTGCATCCGCACTGAAGGCCATTGGCCTGTAAGCATTCATATACACTCCTGGAAATGGAAAAAAGAACACATTGACACCGGTGTGTCAGACCCACCATACTTGCTCCGGACACTGCGAGAGGGCTGTACAAGCAATGATCACACGCACGGCACAGCGGACACACCAGGAACCGCGGTGTTGGCCGTCGAATGGCGCTAGCTGCGCAGCATTTGTGCACCGCCGCCGTCAGTGTCAGCCAGTTTGCCGTGGCATACGGAGCTCCATCGCAGTCTTTAACACTGGTAGCATGCCGCGACAGCGTGGACGTGAACCGTATGTGCAGTTGACGGACTTTGAGCGAGGGCGTATAGTGGGCATGCGGGAGGCCGGGTGGACGTACCGCCGAATTGCTCAACACGTGGGGCGTGAGGTCTCCACAGTACATCGATGTTGTCGCCAGTGGTCGGCGGAAGGTGCACGTGCCCGTCGACCTGGGACCGGACCGCAGCGACGCACGGATGCACTCCAAGACCGTAGGATCCTACGCAGTGCCGTAGGGGACCGCACCGCCACTTCCCAGCAAATTAGGGACACTGTTGCTCCTGGGGTATCGGCGAGGACCATTCGCAACCGTCTCCATGAAGCTGGGCTACGGTCCCGCACACCGTTAGGCCGTCTTCCGCTCACGCCCCAACATCGTGCAGCCCGCCTCCAGTGGTGTCGCGACAGGCGTGAATGGAGGGACGAATGGAGACGTGTCGTCTTCAGCGATGAGAGTCGCTTCTGCCTTGGTGCCAATGATGGTCGTATGCGTGTTTGGCGCCGTGCAGGTGAGCGCCACAATCAGGACTGCATACGACCGAGGCACACAGGGCCAACACCCGGCATCATGGTGTGGGGAGCGATCTCCTACACTGGCCGTACACCACTGGTGATCGTCGAGGGGACACTGAATAGTGCACGGTACATCCAAACCGTCATCGAACCCATCGTTCTACCATTCCTAGACCGGCAAGGGAACTTGCTGTTCCAACGGGACAATGCACGTCCGCATGTATCCCGTGCCACCCAACGTGCTCTAGAAGGTGTAAGTCAACTACCCTGGCCAGCAAGATCTCCGGATCTGTCCCCCATTGAGCATGTTTGGGACTGGATGAAGCGTCGTCTCACGCGGTCTGCACGTCCAGCACGAACGCTGGTCCAACTGAGGCGCCAGGTGGAAATGGCATGGCAAGCCGTTCCACAGGACTACATCCAGCATCTCTACGATCGTCTCCATGGGAGAATAGCAGCCTGCATTGCTGCGAAAGGTGGATATACACTGTACTAGTGCCGACATTGTGCATGCTCTGTTGCCTGTGTCTATGTGCCTGTGGTTCTGTCAGTGTGATCATGTGATGTATCTGACCCCAGGAATGTGTCAATAAAGTTTCCCCTTCCTGGGACAATGAATTCACGGTGTTCTTATTTCAATTTCCAGGAGTGTATTTATGATGTGGCTATCATCATGCTCCTTCAGGAAGTTCTCACCGAACTGACAGGGCACGTTTCGTCAAAGATGAACTGATCTACTTGTTAAGGAAAAATCCAAGACCGTTACTACTTGGAGGTGATTTTAATTTTGTTCCAAATCTAAATAACCAGTTACCTGATATTAATTTTTTCAAGTGAACTAAAACAGCTAGTTACTGGTTTAGAATTAAAGGATATATGGGATATCAACTACCCCTCCATTGTTGAGTTCGCTTACGTCACGGCAACATCTCGTAGCAGGATTAATAGATTATATGTTTCTAAAAATCTTGAAACTTCCGTGACAAAAGTAGAAACCATTCCCACGTACTTTTCAGAATATTTAAGTCTCTTAGCTCGCCGATTCAAGAATCAGTGGAGTTTGAACATTTCCTTGTTAGTAAATCATGATTTAGAAGACATGATTAAAGAAGCATGGGCAATATGCCTCCGTGCTCGCAGCAGATATGCCACTGCTCTCGACTGGTGAGTTAAAATGGCGAATCCAAAGTTGAGGAAGGTTCTTATTCAATACAGTGACCAGAGCCCAAGAGAAATGAAATGCACTACAGTATTACTATTCCGTTTTGAGAGATCTGTATGATCAACTCCCAGCAGGTTCCTCACTTCGGATAACAGACAGCAAAAAAGACAAAGCCAAGTTACTTAAAATCAAGAGAAATCAAATGGAAGGGTTGATAATAAAATGCATCAGAAGACGAAAATACTTCCCTGTAGCATTTAGTGAAGCACAGGAAAAAGGGAAGAAGGACCTTTATTGCTGAAATGCGAACAAAAAACGGTACGATTCTCAGAACCCAGTAGGATATCATGGACGAGATTTATCGCTGTTATTGCGAGCTATATTCTGTACATCAAAGTAATGATGCTTCCTTGGAAGAATTCTTTGACATCATTGCCCCACAGCTGACAGAAGACGACAACGCAAATTTTCTCGAGGTAGACAGTGAAGAGGACGTGTATGGGACTCCGTGCGCCTCACCACCAAAGAAAGTCTCCAGGACCGGATGGTCTGCCAGCAGAGTTGTACATCGGTTACTGCCCAATAGTGGATGTGAAAATCATGGACATTGTAAATGAGGTTATTAAGGGTATAACGATTCCGGCTGAGTTTAGGGAGAGAAAATTTGTTCTTGGGCCAAACGATAACGGAAACAAAGATTTAAATAATTTTCTTCAAATTTCACTGCATAATTCTGATTATAAATTAATAACTAGAAAAGTAAACAAGAAAATTTCATGCATTGCTGATAAAATTATTAGTAAACCTCAGAAATGCGCGCAAGACAGAACCATTTTTCAAAATCTAGTAGAATTCAGAGATGTCATTGCAATAACGTCTGTAACAAACATGAAGTGTGCTCTATTTCTTTTAGATTTTTATAAAGTCTTCGATGTAGTAAATCATGAATATCTCTTACAGACGTTGAAGAAAATAGGTTTCAACGATAGGGTCATACAGTTGATAAAGAACATAGCAACTGGAATAAATACCAAAATAGCGGTGAATTGTCAACAATCCAGCCCGATACAAATAAAACGATGTGTTCCTGAAGGAAGTCCACTGTCCATGTCGCTCTTTGCCATTTCACTGGAACCTTTCCTCCGACATGTCCATTCTAGATTAAAAGGTTTAACATTATCAGGAAATAAAACAGTTGAAAGAGCTTATGCTGACAACATAGGGGTTATTATAGGGGATAATGAAGGGGTAACCACGCTAGCAACAGTGACAGATACGTACTGCAGTGCATCTGGAGCAAATGCAAATGAAAAAAAAGTGAGACGTTAAATCTCAGAGGTTTTGATAATATCAACGTCGATTGGGCGAAATTAGTCCGACAACATACAACACTTGGGATCACCCTGACAGCATTCCCCATGAAAATGACGGCTTTAAATTGGAAAGTTGTAACAGATAAAGTGCAAGGAGGCTTTATAGAGAATTACATTCGATATATGATCTTTGAACTTGGTTCAAAGTTTATAAACTCATGCGTTCTTGCTAAAGCTTATTATACTGCCCAGCTGTTTCCAATACCGAGAATTACAACGAGGAGAATAATGTCCAAAATCACAAATTTTTGTGGAAAATGAAGCGTTCAGAGTACCGTCTAAGGCAGCCACTTTAGACCATAAATGTGGTCGATTAGGATTAACTGACATAACGGATAAAACCTCTGCACTTTTTATCAAAAGGGAAGTTAATTTAATAAGAAACTCACGAGTAAGCATAACCAGTCAACTTTTAGAGATCATTAAACCTCGAAGCCTGCTTCCCCCGCTTGGCGTACAGAATATCAACAGTCGTGTCCACCCCCGGTAGCTGAGTGGTCCTCTGTAACAAAAAACTGAGTTAATCGATCAACAACGAACTTAAACGGATGTCTTACGACGTCCGCCCCGAGCAGATTCAACAAACAAAAGCGAACAAAATGAGATTACAAAAAAAAAAAAAAAGTGGTCAGAGCGAAAGACTGTTAATCCTAAGGGCCCGGGTTCGATTCCCGGTTGGGTCGGAGATTTTGTCCGCTCAGGGACTGGGTGTTGTGTTGTTCTAATCATCATCATTTCATCCCCATCGACGCGCACGTCGCCGAAGTGGCGTCAAATCGAAAGACTTGCACCAGGCGACCGGTCTACCCGACGGGAGGCCCTCGTCACACGTCATTATTATTATTATTATTATTATCAATAGTCGTTAGAAGCATGTGAGGATTTTCTACGTTGAGTCCAGTTATGTAAGTGCCGAAATGAGACAGTCACAACACTTAACAACAGGAGTCGAAAGAAAAGCGAAGAACGAAAGGAAAGCGAAGGAAGGAACAAAATAGAACGACAGTTTGCAAACACTGATTGGACTGAAATTTGGAAAAACATTAGTTCTAATGTGCTCAGGTCTAATATAAAAACGTCATGGTACAAGACAGTTAACAACATACTTCGCACCAATGAACAACTGTACGCAATTGGACTCTATGAAACAAATTTATGTCAACAATGTCATCTAATTGACACAATAATTCATATACACTTGCACTGGTCACATGAATATTTGGAAGTGGATCCGCAAAATTTAAACACCATGTTGCCAAAATGTTTGCCCATGACATTCTTGTCTGTGTGACTCCCATGAAGCCGTCGTTGAAGATAATTGTAGCGAAATTGTTTTCAAATTCGACTACTTCTTTACCAGAATATATGTATCTGGGGAAAGCGTCCAAATCAGCGAATTCATCGACACTTCAGAGTTTTGAATTTTCCGCGCCAGCACATCTATCCTTTAAATTTTCATTCGATAAGTCTTCGTTTTATGGCCTGATTGCCTCCGAACGCCATCCATAGGCGCCTAACGGCGCGGTTACCGGTTCGATGATCGTGTATTTCGACTATATCCAATAGTTTACGGGCAAAACGGTTTCGCCCATATGTTCTCCATACTATAAAGTTCTCAGACATGCAATAAAATCGATTATGTTGTAAACTTCTAGACCAGAAAACCGCCTCTACTATGAGATGAGGTCATTGAACTTCAACGCGAGAGACTCATACTCCTATTCAAACGTACTACACCGCCTTCATTATTAAAATTCGTTCGCTGTTGCCTCGACAACAGTGAAACAATTTCTAAGAAAGTTTAGTAATCCTTTTGTATGGAGTAAGAGCTGATCGCACAGTGTTTGGTGCTTAGTTTGTTAACTTCATTTCCTGACCACGGTAACGCTTTTAATGAATACACTCATAGCTGAACAGAAGGACAGGACAGCACATAGGTATTTCTTCTAGAACGCACAGTGCAAACAGAGAACATCATTCAAAAAAGGTAGGCATTTCTGGGTACTGAATGCAGGCACTAAGCTGTGCACCGTTTTCATATCTATGCTCTAGCAGTTTCAATTATTCCAAGCCAATGACATTTTCTCTAGTGCAAAATCTGAGTCAAATGAGAGTTATTTGAGACCCATACACAGAAAAGACAGCGAAATCGAGAGTTATAGTACGGTTCTCTTCTCCCTGCGAAAAATATAACTTTACATACTGAATGCATTCAACGTTTTGTTCGTAACAACACATTTGGAAAATTCTCAAATTGCTTTAGCCATTACTAATGGTGTAAATTAGGCATCTGTAGTACATACACAGCCAGCATTGTGAAACTTGAAACTTCATTGTTTTTACTTCAACTCTTGAGTGCTTACTCAACATTCTTAAACTGCGTAGTGGAACTGAACGTACTGAGCCCGCTTTCTCTTTACTTATTTTTATCATTTCAACACTGACCTACTGAATTTGCCCTGACTAACAGAACTCAAACAGTTTCTATTCATTAATTACTAACAATATTCAAGGATCTGACTGCTTCAAAATTGACTAAAAAGAATGATCCTGAATTAGTAGAAATCCTGACAAAAACCATACATTTCATAAGTTACTTACTTCACAAAAATCTTCATTACACGAACTACAGCAATACAGCAAGCGCCAATACGGCCAGCTAAATAAAAGATTGTAACTACTGTAGGCTCTAACTACTAATAGGCATATGGTTAGCAAAGGCAAGATCTTGTTGCAGAGCAAACAATGTATTTACCTTAAGAATGTGACAACCATCAGTAATAAATCTCAGTGACGTATATACATTCAGACCGGCCGCTAGCGCTATTACTGCAAACCTCCAACACTACTAATTATTAACCTCTAACCTCCATCACTGCTGACTACTGACTCTCAACTTTCATCACTGCTGGCTGTTCACCTCCAACTGCAAGTCCGACGAGCCACAGAGTCTCTTACACAGTGCACACAGCACTGTCAGAGTTATTAATGCAGAGCGCTACATAACGCTGCCAACATACGAACACATAAACAGCCTACATACAAACTCTCCAGTAATGCGTCTACCTGAGGATGATTTCTAATTCATCCGGCAACTCTGACCACTCTGTTCAACAGATTTTATCACAATTTGCCAGGTGCAAAGCTTACACGCTAACCTTCTCAACACTGCTACAGAATTTTTTTTGTCCAGTTTGATATGGATAATAAGCTGTCTTGTACACCGCTATAACAACTTCCCGAAGAAAATTGCAGAGGACTCCAGAATTCGGTACTCAACATTGTTTTCTTTAAAAGAACAAAATAAAATAGAAATATTAACATGAATTGTTCAGAACAGATCACAGTGAATATGATGTGAGTGACTCCGTAAAGATTTTAACGCTGTCATTTTGAACATTGAACACAACTACATAAGTAGACGCTAGATATGCTTTTCAGAACTACAATAGCTACTGACATCAATTATTTTCTTCCTCTCTTTTTCTCTTTCTCTCTCTCTCTCTCTCTCTCTCTCTCTCTCTCTCTCACACACACACACACACACACACACACACACACAGTCATTAAGCTGCTCACAGCGATGGGTTTTGTGCAACCCACAACATCTTCCAAAAACCGTACGTGAGATTTTCATCTTCAATCATTGGGTATGCGCAAACTATTAGTCCCAAAAAAGAGGAACAGGACATTTTTGTGGAAAACACAATGTAGTTAAATTTTGTACTCGGATATGTGCTCTCTGGAGACAGCGGTTTTCTAGTTATTCAAGAAGAACGCATCTGAAGGTCACTTTTGTATGTTTTTCTTGAATAATTCGAAAACTTTAGCAAAAACTTTTCCTGGCACAAAATTTAACTACATTAAATTTCCTACAAAAAGGTCCTGCCCATTTGTTCCTCTAGCACCAATAGTCTTCACGTAGGGAGGGTCTCAATATTCATCGATATTGTGTCATATTTGGATTCAAGACGATATTTTATAATTAAATCATGAGTCATAATTTTTTCTGATTCGTGTCCTAAAATGATACAGAATAGAGGCATAATTTCTTTTGGTTTCCTTTCATTAAACGTTCACATGCTTTAGCAAGATTCAGTGGGTAATATGAGGAAAGCTATAAACTGAATCTTATAAAGACTAGATGATTTTTACATAATTACGTTAAGAAAGAAAGTCAATTTTTTGTAACGTAAGTTTCTATTTTAGGTTTCTACGTTTCTGACGCATATATATGGCAAGGAAAGCGTTTCTGAAGAAGAGAAATTTGTTAAGATGGAATATAGATTTAAATGTCAGGAAGTCGTTTATGAAAGTACTTGCATGGAGTGTAGCCATGTATGGAAGTGAAACATGGACAATAAATAGTTTGGACAAGAAGAGAATAGAAGCTTTCGAAACGTGTTGCTACGGAAGGATGCTAAAGATTAGATGGGTAGATCACATAACTAATGAGTAGGTACTATATAGGATTGGGGAGAAGAGGAGTTTGTGGCACAACTTGACTAGAAGAAGGGATCGGTTGATAGGACCAATTTAGTATTGGAGGGCAGCGTGGAGGGTAAAAATCGTAGAGGGAGACCAAGATATGAATACACTAAGCAGATTCAGAAGGATGTACGTTGCAGTAGGTACTGGGAGATGAAGAAGCTTGTACAGGATAGAGTAGCATGGAGAGCTGCATCAAACCAGTCTCAGGACTGAAGACCACAACAACAACAACAACGACGCATATATCGCTTTGGTACATCAAGTGACTGTCTTTGACAAAATGTTTGACAACATCAGCCGAAATTACCTAGCAACATTTTTTCAGAGGTACTAAATAAGTTCACTGAGCTGTCAGTGCGTACTAACGTGATATATAAGCATTTATGCGATTTTGTCATATGATGACATCGTTTGAGACCGTGGCTGTTATTTGAAGACGACTGTTGATGATGTTGAGACAGCAACCAGCCACAAATTTATTTTAAGTTCCTTTATTCAAAAGGTACCGTTACCGGTTTCGAATCATTACGATTCATAGTCAAACGGTTTCCATGCTTTCATAACAACATGCGCTGCGTTTGGTTGTTTATTGTGAAATGTCGGTTTGGAGTACTTGTTTTCATAGTTTTCGTCGAGCAGACAACGTTTGTAGTTTTTGCGCTTTCACGTCATTGCACACATAAACTTACATAATCGAGCGCTTCAGATTTGTCACTGGATGCATTTCCACCACATTTCTGTCATTGGACACGTATATTTTTATCACTGAGCACTTCAGCTTAGTCACAGAACAGACTTCAAACATGCACTCATATGTTTGTAAACACTATGTATCTATCAAAACATCGGTGCTCGTTAGAAGCCTGTTCTGTGACTAAGCTGAAGTGCTCAGTGATAAAAATATACGTGTGCAACGATAGAAATGTGGTGGAAATGCATCCAGTGACAAATCTGAAGCACTCAATTATGCAAGTTTATGTGTGCAATGATGTGAATGCGGCAAAAACTACAAATGTTGTCTGCTGGACGAAAACTATGAAAACAAGTACTCCAAACCGACATTTCACGATAACTAATCAGTACAAAACGCAGTACATGTTGCAGTGAAAGCATGAAAGCCGTCTGACGCAGAATCGTAATGATAAAGGAACTTAAAATAAATTTGTGGCTGGTTACTGTCTCAACACCATCAACAAAAGCATTTATACTCTCTCTTTTACAAGTCACGTTTTTACGAAAATTGTGAATTACCAATGTTCGGTAAGACTTCCAACGTTTAATCTATAGGCTGTAATAACCGTTAACTAAGTCTTTTTGCTTTTTTTAGAATTCCATTCTCGTTTCCCCTTAAAGCAATCTCAATTTTGAACGAGTAAAGGAACAGTGCTGTCTTTCCTATTCAATAAAAAAGGCATTTTTGATTCAAGCCGTCCGTCGCTGTTATGACGGTAAACTGCATCTCATTCGCTGCTCTTTGAGGTTGCTGCATCTATTTGACAAGTAGAAGGCAACTTCACTACGCAACGGCCGAACGGATTACTCACTATACATCCACAACGATGGTCTGTATACAAAAATCAGTATACCATAGTCAAACAACACAATAAACATACTCTGCAAACAAATTTACCTAAAATATAATACGCAGTTAGGGTAGGCGACACGAGAGACTGTGACGCATCAATAAACTATTTTGGCATACTACACATTGCCATCACATCTTTGGGAATCTTCCTATTCATATAAAGTGATTTCTCTTATTGCCTGTGTCTTTTGCACTAGTTCCAGGAATACAGCAGATAAATACAGTAATGATATGAAGGAAGAAGGAGATTAGAGTTTAACGTCGCGTCGACAACAAGGTCATTGGGTGTGGATCACAACCTCGGAGTAGGGAAGAATGGAGAAGGAAAGCGGACGTGCCCTTTCGAAGGAACCATCCCAGCATTCTCCTGAACCACGAAAAACTTAAATCAGTGTGGCTAGACGCGGGTTTGCGGCGTAGTGCTCCCGACTGTGAGTCCTGTGTTCTAACCACTGCGCCACCCCGCTCGGTAGTAATCACAATAAAGCGAACTCCTAACCTCGTACGGAAGGCACTTCTCGGAATGTGCACATGCAACCCTTCTTATTGTTTTCGGATGAATTCTCTACCAGTCGTTTCGCACCAAAGGATTACTCCTCTTCACCCTCAGTTACGAGGAAGGAAGTTTATTCCTAATTCAGCACTCAGCACTCCAAAACTTGCCGACGACGCCTTATACATTCATATTCGGAACTTCCCTTTTCAGAAAGAGTGTGTGTGTGTGTGTGTGTGTGTGTGTTAGTGTGTGTGTGTGGTGGGGGCGAGGGAGAGGGGGGGGGGCAGCGGGTGGGAGTGGGTGGGCTAATGGCCATGTTAAGCCATTGCTGCCTTCCATTAGCACTTCCGCCAACACCGAACCCAGATTATTGTAATGCTTCGCGATGCGTTTATTGTAACTACTGCTGCGCAGCCCGAATTAGACTTCCACCGCGCGTTTGCACAAATCGGCGACACCGACCAAAAAAGGTTCAAGGCATTACTTCCTTGTCGTTGAAATAATCTACACTACTGGCCATTAAAATTGGTACACCAAGAAGAAATGCAGATGATAAACGGGTTTTCAGTGGACAAATATATTATACTAGAACTGACATGTGATTACATTTTCACGCAATTTTGGTGTATTGATCCTGAGAAATCAGTACCCAGAACAACTACCTCTGGCCGTAATAATGGCCTTGATACGCCTGGGCATTGAGCCAAACACAGCTTGAATGGCGTGTACAGGTACAGCTGCCCATGCAGCTTCAACACGATACCACAGTTCATCAAGAGTAGTGACTGGCGTATTGTGACGAGCAAGTTGCTCGACCACCATTGCCCAGACGTTTTCAATTGGTGAGAGATCTAGAGAATGTGCTGGCCAGGACCGCAGTAGAACATTTTCTGTGTCCAGAAAGGCCCGTACAGGGCCTGCAACATGCGGTCGTGCATTATTCTGCTGAAATGTAGGGTTTCGCACGGATCGATGAAGGGTAGAGCCCCGGGGCGTAATACATCTGAAATGTAATGTCCACTGTTCAACGTGCCGTCAATGCTAACAAGAGGTGACGGAGACGTGTAACCAATGGCACCGCATACCATCACGCCGGGTGATACGCCAGTATGGCGATGACGAATACACGCTTCCAATTTGCGTTCACCGTGATGTCACCAATCACGGATGCGACCATCATGATGCTGTAAACAAAACCTCGATTCATCCGAAAAATAATGACGTTTTGCCATTCGTGCACCCAGAAATTTTTATTGTCGTCTAGGCTTGGCGCTTTCCAACTGAAGGCATTGGTGCAAAATCGAGCTAACTCACGTTAATGTACGTTAGAGTAAAATACAAAAACAAAAAAATTGTCCACAAATTGGAAAACTTTATTAAACGGTCTTACTTTTCCCTACCTTGACTCGCGAGAAAAGGTTTCCGATGTGATTATGGCCGCACGAAGGGAATTAACGGACTTTGGACGCGGAATGGTAGTTGGAAATAGGCGCATGAGACATTCCATTTCGGAAATCGTTAGCGAGTTCAATATACCGATATCCACAATGTCAAGAGTTTGTCGAGAATTTCTAATTTCAGCCTTTACCTATCAACGCGGTGCCCTACGGCCTTCACTTAATGACCGGAGCAGTGACGTTTGCGGAGTGTGTTCAGTGATAATAGACAAGTAACACTGGGTGGAATAACCTCAGAAATCAATGTGGATCGTAGGTCGAAAGTATCCGTTAGGACAGTGTGACAAAATTTGGCGTTAATGGGCTATGGCAGCAGACGACCGATTCGTGTGCTTTTGCTAACAGCACCACATCTTCTGCAGCGCCTCTCCTAGTCCCGTGACCACATTGGTTTGACCCTTGACTGGGGTGGACTCGTCAAATGAGTTCCTATTTAAGTTGGTAAAACTTATGGTGGGGTTCGAGTGTGGAGCAGATCTCACGACGCCATGGTTCCAAGCTGTCTACAAGGCACTGTGCAAGGTGGCGGGGGCTTCCGGAAGATGTAGGCTGTGTTTATATGGAATCGACTGGGTTCTCTGACCCAGCTGACCCGATCACTGACGGGAAACGGTTACGTTTGGCTACATGGAGACCATTTGCAACCATTCACGGACTTCATGTTATGAGTCACAATTGTTCACGATTGGTTTTAAGGACATTCTGGGCAACTGTAGCGAATGATTCGGTTACTCAGATTGCCCAACATGAATCCCATCGATCATTTATGGAACATAATTGAGAGGTTAGTCAGTGCATGAAATCCTGCTCCGGCAACACTTTCGCAGTTATGGACAGCTGTAGAGACAGCATGGCTCCATATTCCTGCAAGAGACTTCCAGTAAATTGTTATTATGTCCATACTGCGGCCGCGCGGTTCCTTTCGTCCTTTTACCTGCACTTACCTGTGAACTCATTGCAGCAGATCGCCGGTAGGAAAGCCGAGCAGAAACCTACCGTACTGCAACTCGCACCAGGCTGCATACAACGTAAGTATTCCCAGAATTCTGTAAATTCTGAGACTTGATGGCGACGGCCTTCCGCAGGGGATGCACCGGCTCGCATCAGATCACGGAAGTTAAGCGCTGCTGGGTGTGGCCGGCACTGGGATGGGTGACCGTCTGAGCCGACATGCGCTGTTGCCGTTTTTCGGCGTGCACTCAGCCTCGTGATACCAATTGAGGAGCTACTCGACCGAATGGTAGCGGCTCCGGTCACAGAAACCCATCATAACGACCGGAAGAGTGGTGTGCTGACCAAACGCTCCTCCTATCCGCATCGTCATCTGAGGATGATACGGCGGTCGGATGGTCCCGGATGGCCACTTGTGGCCTGAAGACGGAGTGCTTTGAGATTTTATAATGTAAACGTTCACTGTCAAGCCCATACTAATCTTTACAGTCACGTTAGCAAGTTCATGGTCATAACCTCCCCCTCACTTATCGACCTTAATGACAGTGAAAAAGTAAACCGCGTGTATCTAATGTAAATTTGAGAAAAGCAATCGTCACCGAAGTTAATCTGTCGGGAAAGAGGGAGGAAAGGGTTACATCTAAATGAAAGGAAAAATTCAAATGAAACTGGTGGAAATTAATTTTGAAAAGGGGTAAAGTTAATAAAGAAAGTAAATGTGCGGCCGTTACGTTAACAATTAACTAGCGGTAATTAGATATTTGAGATTTGGGGAAAATTACAGTCGCCAGTCCTATGGACAATTACTATAGTAACTGAAAAAAAAGGCTATTACACATATAATTAGCACCAGAAGCGTGGCAACTGAAGGTTGACATGTGTTGTGTGAAAACTGAAAGTTTGTCAGAAGTAATAAATTTCGCTACACTCTGACTTAATTTAGCAAAAGAATTAATAAAACCGGAAAATTGAAAGTTAATTTAGTGACTGAAATTAATAGTGAGCTTTGTTTCTGAAGCACATCGAAAATCAGTAAAATTCGGTTAGTCTTGGGCTTTCTCAACAATCATTTCAAAAGCTACTTGAATCTACGCAATTTAGAAATAAGAGATTTAACTTTGAAATTGAATTAAATGATTATGAACAATTAACAATAGTAAAATTTAGTACGTACCAAGCTGAGCTGCAGTCACACGTAAGCAAAAATATGGTAACAAAACTCGCACTCTTAATTTGTGCTTGTGTAATCTAAATATTGAAACAGCTACGAATACCTTAACTGAACTTTGAAATTAAAGCAGTGAAATCAAATGATACTACTTTAATGCTGGCGTTTGAATTACAACGACACTCGGGTTCATTCCGGAAAAGGAAGCAACCCTGCTTGGTAATGCAATTGGGACAATGAGCAACAAAGCTTCATGCTACGTTGCTGTAAGTTAGTGAGAAAAATTTAACAGTTTGAAAAAGCTGAGGTCTGCCATACAGTTCTAAAACTTTACGTGCTTCCAGTCTTCCTTGTTGGTTGATTGAAGGTTCGTCGATCGAGGAGGTGGCGACAGTCACTCATTGTCGGCCGTCGCTGTTGGATGTTGGCGCGCCTTCTTCTCGACACGGTCTCCAGCCGAAACGGGCTCTTGGTGTGTGCAAGCTAACGCTTCCCGTCCGCGACACCATGTCAGAAACTAACATAGCAAGTCGAGCGCAATTACATGCTGCCAAACCCCGAAAGCGTGGCAACTCGCGAGAGTGTCACACAACACACCTGCTCCACTGCACTACTCCTCCAGCCAGACTCCCTCTGCCCGCACTCCATGCGGCAGAGTTAACACTACCAAAGATCCTAAACACTTTGGTTCTCCACATGGCCTATCGATGTATTCGTTCGATAGCATAGTTTTCCCTAGCCAAGACCCAGCGTAAAAATACAAATAATATTTTCAAAAAACCAATTATACATCGACATAAATGCATAAATATATATATATACACAAATAGTAAAACAATTACAATATATAAACACACAGAAATGTCATATCTTGAGGTAACAAAACAAGGAAAAAAATTATAGTACAATAGATGGAAATAGGAGGACATGCATTTCCGGCGTTACACGTGCCCCACATAGTTTAGCTATTCCAAAATCAGCCAAATTCTTAACACTTTCAAGAAACGGAATACTATTTACAAAATTAATCAGAGTACATGGTCATAAAAACAGGTATACCAAAATACGCAAATTAATAATTAATTACATGGAATACACATTTTTTATATATGTTGTTGGAGTTGTGGTCTTCAGTCCTGAGACTGGTTTGATGCAGCTCTCCATGCTACTCTATCTTGTGCAAGCTTCTTCTTCTCCCAGTACCTACTGCAGCCTACATCCTTCTGAATCTGCTTAGTGTATTCATCTCTTGGTCTCCCTCTACGCTTTTTACCCTCCACGCTGCCCTCCAATACTAAATTCGTGATCCCTCGATGTCTCAGAACATGTCCTACCAACCGATCCCTTCTTCTAGTCAAGTTGTGCCACAAGCTCCTCTTCTCCCCAATTCTATTCAGTACCTCCTCATTAGTTATGGGACCTACCCATCTAATCTTCAGCATTCTACTGTAGCACCGCATTTCGAAAGCTTCTATTCTCTTCTTGTCCAAACTATTTATCGTCCACGTTTCACTTATATACATGGCTACACTCCATACAAATACTTTCAGAAACGACTTCCTGACATTTAAATCTACACTCGACGTTAACAAATTTTTCTTCTTCAGAAACGCTTTCCTTGCCATTGCCAGTCTACATTTAATATCCTCTCTACTTCGCCCATCATCAGTTATTTTGCTCCCCAAATAGAAAAACTCCTTTACTACTTTAAGTGTCTCATTTCCTAATGTAATTCCCTCTGCATCACCCCACTTAATTCCACTATATTCCATTTTTTTATATAACCTTTTCATAATTAATATTCTCGTCATGGGAGTCCACTTAACGCTAAACAAGAAAATAATATACAGCAGATCGAAAAAAAAACGTAAATATTGACAGCAGAATTCTTTCACATCAGCTGTCCGAGAAAAACAACGCCGCCTTCCGTACCCGCGAGTACAAAGAATGCCGACAGCGTCACAAGAGCCGACAGCGACGCCGCCTCGCCAGTATTGTTGCGCCCGCCTGTGCGGCACACTTGATCTCACTCGCCCTTGTAACGGCACTTCCAGAACCGTTTCACTGAATTCTTTCAGGAAAACTCACTCCCGAGTAATCTCAAGGAGTCCATTAACACTATCACAGTGGATAACTCAACACTGTCCATCATCATACGCATGTACTAGCCTGAAACTTAAAACAGCGTCTAAGTACATCGGCAATGACTAGTAAATCACATATTTATGAAATCTTACAGCTAGTTCAAAATCATATTTACACTCCTTAATCCAATGTGACTCAGCTGAAAACTTAAACTAGCAGCTTAGATTTTTCAATTGATTATTAATCAATTCCTCTTAAATCATTTAGTTAAAATTAATTACTCATTAATTACAACTTCTTTAATGTCTTCTTGGTCAGGTAAAAGCATGTAAATCTAGCAAACCTTAAATCTTACACTCTATATTTACATACTGTACAAATTACCCATTGTGTGGTATTAATCGATCCTAGGTTGGTACAATTTCAAGTCTACAATGTTCCGTATACCTAATAGTTTTCCAGAGCTTGGATACTCTAAGCAATAAGCATTTGTGTGAGGTATACCAATGACTTTATATGGTCCAGTATAAACAAACTTAAACTTAGAGATTTCATTGTCTATCTCGCTCGATTTCTCATGAGCTTTTACAAGTACTAAGTCTCCGATTGCAAACTTAGCAAAACGCGCTTTAGCGTCATGACGACGTATGTGAGCATCGGCTTTTAGCTTCATTATTTCTCGCAAACGATCTTTTTTCACACCAATACTAATGTCAATTCGTGGAGGGAATTTGATTATCTTTTCCACTAAACTTTTACTTCTGTCATCTAACAAGATTTCCTCTGGAGAAAATCCCGTTGATTCATGTCTCAAGGTGTTCATAAGTCTCCCAAATTCCGCTACATACTTGCCCCATGCCCTATGGTTGTGATGGCAATAGGTACGGCAAAGTTAACCTAGCTCGCGCATATACCTCCCAGCGGGATTTCCAGCCGGACAGTAAGCTGAAATATGGATCACTTCGACCCCATTACTTGCCATACCTTCATTCCACATCTTAGAAGTAAACTGTGCCCCATTGTCTGATAGAATCGCCTTGGGATTACCAATATGAACAAAATAATCATTCACAAGCTTGCTATAGATCGCTTTGGCTGTAGCTTTCCTAATCGGGTATAGTTTGATGAACTTGGAAAAAGCTTCTAGCACTAATAAAATGTAGGCAAAGTTTCCTGATGACTTGGGCAAAGGTCCGTACAAGTCCACGCACAGTAATTCAAAGGTGTCGTTAGGCCTTATACTCTGCATAGGACCACGACTCGTACAGTAGGTAACCTTCACCTTCTGACATAAATCGCAAGTTTTCACTCTGTCAGTAACGCGTTTTAACATGTTAAAATGCACTACTTCACTCAGCTTTTCCGTACATTTCTTTGGTCCACAGTGACCATACGCCAAATGGTAGAAGTCTATTATTTCCGTGACGTATTTGGTGGGCCAGCATACCCGCCAAATATTACTATCTTCACCCTTACGTATGTACAAGATATGATCATATATCTTGTAATACTTCTTAATTTCTCTCCTTCTGGACTCCTTTGTCATATCGGGTTTTCGCCATATTTAAACAACTATCCTCTTTCTGATGACGACGTAGATTCCTACAGATGTTCACTATTAATTTACGCCCCTCACCTTCTTTAAAATAGTATACTTTGACCACTCCATCTGACTCATCTTTCAATGCATCTTGATTAGACTCGGGCAACCGCGACAGCGCATCCGCTACGCAATTGTCGGTCCCTTTTACGTAACAGATGTCATAGTTAAATTGCTGTAAATACAGCGACCACCTAGTCAGTCTTTCGTGAAGTAGTTTACAATTCTTCAGATAAGTGAGCGCCTTATGGTCCGTATGAATAATCACCTTACGGTCCCATAGGTAACCCTTGAACTTCTTGAATCCCCACACGATAGCGAGACACTCTTTCTCAGAAATCGTGTAGTTCCGCTCACCTTTTCATAAAGTTCGACTCGCGAACGCTATCGTCCGGTGTTCCTTATCCTCTCCTTTACCAACTTCTTGGAATAGTTCTAGCCCCACCCCGTAATTCGACGAATCCGTTCCCAGATGGAAGGGTAGCGATAAATCAGGATGAAATAGTATGTTAGATCTTAACAACTCTTCTTTTAATCTCTCGAAAGCGGCCTGACACCCGTCAGTCCACACAAACGGAACGTTTTTGCGTAAGAGGTTATTCAAATTTTCATCGTTAAACACTTGTCCTCTTACAAATTTACGGTACAATCCTGTGAGCCCTAGAAAACATTTTAACTGTTTCCTAGACTTGGGTGGAGGACAATCCTTTATTGCCTCTAGTTTCTCTGGGTCTTTCGTAATACCAGCAGTGGTAATTACATGCCCTAAACATTTCAGTTCCTGCTTCACAAATTCGCGTTTCTTTAGCTGTAGAGTCATTCCGCCACGGCGCAATGCTCTATAAAAACTTCATTTAACAGGTCACAATGGTCATGCCAAGTGGCATTGGCCAACAATAGGTCGTCAACATATACAGTTAATCTTGAACTCAAAGCCGGCCCTAGCACTTTATCTAGGGCCCTGATGAATATGGACACAGATATATTAAGTCCAAACGGCAGTACTCTATACTGATAACACCTGCCCGCAAACAAGAAGGCGGTGTGTGGCCTAGATTCTTCTTCGAGTTCTATTTGCCAGTACCTAGCCGTCAGATCGAGGCTAGCCATGAGCTTAACGTCATGAAAACGTGGCAAAATCTCCTCCATACTCTCTGGTCTGTCTGTCTAGCGTTGAACGACCCTATTCAACGTGCGTGCGTCAATCAGAATACGCACACTACCATCCCGTTTTGCTACAATGACCAAACCGTTATTGTATGGACTCGTACTTCTTTCAGTCACTCCCCACTCGATCATCTTATCTATCTCCCGTTGCACTGCTTCCTTTTTGGACAGCGGTATAGCATACGGTCTCACGAAGAATGATTCGTGTGGAATTACATGCAACTTGCATTTATATCCTTCCACAAGTCCCGGTTTGTCTGAAAACACACTCTTATTCCTAATTATTACTTCATACAGGCTCGTCTTTCTTCGTGTGTTACGTTTGACACACCGTCTACAATACTTTCCAATTCACTTTCTACACTATTGTCAATGCCAAGACTCCTCACGTGACAGTAGTTCTAATTCATACCTACTTCAATGGCATCCGGCCAGTTAACAATGTGTATAGGCAGGTATTGCCTATGCACACCATCTCCTGCCTCGTCAAAACTAATTACTATTGTTTTATCTTGTGACGTACATGTCAAAGTTTTGCTTTCGCAATTAATCACTGCACGGTACTTTAATAGCCAGTCTAACCCGATACTTATTTCCGTAGTTAAGTCTGGCACGACGACAAACTCTTGTTCAAATCGTGCCCCACATATCTCGAAGTGGACAAAAATCTGTTTTGTGACCGGTTTACTGGCTTTCCCAGTAGCACCGATAATTTTCACTCCTGTTACTGGCATAACTACGATTCCAGGTCTGTCTTTCAGTAACTGAAATATTTTTCTAGATACAGCACTCAATTCTGCACCGGTATCAATCAACACGTTTAGTTGTAGGCCGTGCATATTAACAGACACTACGATCTGTCTACACTTATCCTCGACTGTTTCTTTATGCGGCGATCACGCAAATATTCCAACTTTCGGATCCAGCCCTCACAAAACTCATTCGTCAAGCCGCGCGAATTCTCATCGAAAGGCCTCGATACAACAAATTCGCGCCAGACACTTTGTTGTTTTTGCTCTCTCCAGTATTCAGCCAGAAACAAATTTTTAAACTCGTCAAAAGCCAGATTTGTAATGTAGAGGTTTAGGCCCCAACGCTTGGCATCACCAGCCAACACGTCAATAACCGCATTAATTTTTTTCTCATTAGTCCATGATCTGGGTAAAACTCTTTCACAATTTTTAATGAAATCCGTAGCGTGTATACCGCCTTTTTTCAAAGGGTCGAACCGCTCCTCTTTCGTCAACAATTCCGAACAGTGTGCACAGATTGGCACATAGCTCTGTTTTTCGTCAAGTTTCTTTTCTAATTCCGAAACTCTCGTAATTACTTGGCAAGTGGTTGTCGCAAGCGTTTGCACTTCCCTCTTTTTCTCTTCGCAGGTATTAGCCTGCTTCCTCACTTTGGTATCTACTCCGGATACTAAAGCCTTTAAACTTTCCACCTTCTTTTGATCCTCTTTTTTCGCTAATTGAATTTGTTCCGTCACCTTATTCTCGATGATCGGAGCAACTGCTTCTCCTACACTTCTTCTCGATTCTGCTAATTTCGGAATAAAAGCGAATATTTATGCTCGCAATTTCCGCCTGAACGCCCATCATTTCCTGTTTAAGATTACCGATATCGGTATTAATCACCACAATATCTTCTTTGATTTTATCAACTTTTGTGTTAACAACTCCAACATTGTTGTTAACAACATTAATAGCTTTGTTCCGATTGTCTAGCTTCCGTTCAATTTTTTCAGACTGAGCTTCTTGCTTGGCAGGCTGAGCTTCTTGCTTGGCAGCCTGAGCTTTAATTTCTGTCGATTGACTCTTGATTTCGTTAATCAAGACATTCAATAAATCAGTTAAATTCCCGGAAACTACCGGTTTTACTTTCGTAGCGGCTTGCTCGTTAATTGTCCCCCCGTATTCGTCATCAAGGGGTTTACATTTGATTTTCGCTTCCGATTCGGAAACGTTTTCTACAGTTTGAAATACCATTTCTGCTCTTTGTTGCGTTTCGGCGGTCGCGTCTTTCATGCTAGCCGCCTGCCAATGAACAATGGGTACCGGTGGTGCGCGTTTCTCACTGTTCGACAGATTGTTCCGTATCCAGGTCTACCAAATTTTGGTAATTGTTGCCTTCACTCATTTTAATAATTTTCAATATAAATGCCAGATCTCAAATCAAATTAGGATTACTCCCACTACTTATTCTCGATGACGTAACGGCCTGTTCGTAACCAGTACTTTGTTACAAGATTTGCACAATGCTAAATTCGTGTCCAGAACAACACCAAATTTGAAGATTGTCCTGTCACCAGGTCGCCACGTGTAACCTCTCGCTCACTTATCGACCTTAATGACAGTGAAAAATTAAACCGAGTGTACCTAATGGAAATTTAGGAAAAGCAATCATCACCGAAGTTAATATGTCGGTAAAGAGGGAGGAAAGGGTTACACCTAAATGAAAGGAAAAATGCAAATGAAACTGGTGGAAATTAATTTTGAAAAGGGGTAAAGTTAATAATGAAAGTAAATATGGGGCCATTACATTAACAATTAACTAGCGGTAATTAGATATTTGAGATTTGGGGAAAATTACGGTCGCCAGTCCTATGGAAAATTACTATAGTAACTGAAAAAGAAAGGTTATTGCACATATAATTAGCACTAGAAGCGTGGAACTGAAGGTTGACACGTGTAGTGTGAAAACTGAAAGTCGCTAAACACTGACTTAATTTAGCGAAAGAATTAATAAAACCGGAAAAGTGAAAGTTAAAATACGGTTAGTCTTGGGCTACCTCAACAATCATTTCAAAAGCTACTTGAATCTACGCAGTTTAGAAATATGAGACTTAACTTTGAACTTGAATTAAATGATTCTGAACAATGAACAATAGTAAAATTTAGTACGTACCAAGCTGAGCTGCAGTCACACGTAAGCAAAAATATGGTAACAAAACTCGCTCTCTTAATTTGTGCTTGTGTAATCTAAATATTGTAGCCAGCTATGAATACCTTAACTGAACTTTGAAATTAAAGCAGTGAAATCGAATGATATTACTATAATGCTTGCGTCTGAATTTCAAAGACACTCGATTTCATTCCGGAAAAGGAAGGGACCCTGCTTGGTAATGCATTTGGCACAATGAGCAACAAAGCTTCATGCTACGTTGCTGTAAGTTAGTGAGAAAAATTTAACAGTTTGAAAAGCTGAGGTCTGCCATACAGTTCCAAAACTTTACGTGCCACCAGTCTTCCTTGTTGGTTGATTGAAGGTTCGTCGATCGAGGAGGTGGCGACAGTCACTCATTGTCGGCCGTCGCTGTTGCAGAAGCTGGATGTTGGCGCGCCTTCTTCTCGACACGGTCTCCAGCCGAAACGGGCTCTTCGTGTGTGCAAGCTAACGCTTCCCGTCCGCGACACCATGTCAGAAACTAACATAGCAAGTCGAGCGCAATTACACGCTGCCAAACCCCGAAAGCGCGGCAACTCGCGGGAGCGTCACATAACACACCTGCTTCACTGCACTACTCCAGCCAGACTCCCTCTGCCCGCGCTCCATGCGGCAGAGTTAACACTACCATAAAGACACAGAAATGTCATATCTGGAGGTAACAAAACGAGGGAAAAAATTTGAGTACAATAGATGGAAATAGGAGGACATGCATTTCCGGCGTTACATGGTAATGTATTTCGCGAAATCTGAACAGCAACTAAGCACGGATTGTTCTTCAATGAAAATATTCGCCATACTATTAAGTTTATTGGTGTCTAATGCACTCAAGTTTTTAGTCACCGATCTGCTCAATATGCTACACTGCATTACTGTCTTTTTTTCTCATACACAAAATTCCTCTAAAAATCCGTACCTTCTATAAAAAAAACATACTGGAATAAATATGCGTTCACCTTAAAACACTTTTGAAACATGTAGCACAACTAAAACCGGTAAATTGTAGCTTCCTTCGAAGCTCATACTACACACTGTCGTAATATTGAAAGGCTGGGCTCGGACTCTTTTTTTAGACTTCTGTAAGGATTCTATAGCTCCAATAGAAAAGACGCGCGAAGAATACTCCGTTCTGTTTGGTCAGTTTTCTTTAAGGTCAATGGAAACACATTATTGTCCCGCGTTAGTCCGCGTTTTTCATGACTAATCAATCAATAAATAACACACTTTAAAACTGTACTTTTTCCCGAAATAAATATTTGACATTCTGATATTTTGTTTATATGTTACGTTATAACTATTTTCATTTGCACTCGAATTAGCTTTCCTTTTAACATAAACTTACTCAACATTTTATGATACAAAATTTCCCGTCGTACAATGTTCATCAGTAGAACAATGAGCTACATATTTACTTCAGACCACATTCACGCATCATTCACACCAATAAAAACATATCAACATTGCACAAACATAAATAAACAAAACCCTCTTCAAGAAAAAAAACATAAAAATTCATAGTAACATTCTCTTGAACTGTGTCTTGAGTGTCTCTGTGCACTACTGTTCTCTAGCAGATTAAAATTAGAACTACGTACTCGGGTGAACCCGTGTCAAACCATCTGTAACTGAGCACGCATGAGGCATTCTCCCGATACATACTCTCTAGACATGAGCGATATAAGGAACCACCGCCTCAGTACCACGTCGAGTTATTGCACTACGCCGGTCAAAAGGACATCTGACAAGGTATTGGGAGGTATCAGATGACGTTTTTCCTAATATCCTAATGTTTCGTGAAACTTACTAAATTAAAGAAAGAAAACTGGATTTGGCTTGCTGTTGCATCATATGAAACTGTTCTTTGAATTCGATGTCAAAAAATAAACAACTGGCTAAAGAAACAAAAACTAGTAGTACCTTACAAGTTGCTGGTAAGGGTTCTGAGAATTACAAAAAAACTTCCTGGCAGATTAAAACTGTGTGCCGAACCGAGACTCGAACTCGGGACCTTTGCCTTTCACTGGCAAATGCTCGACCATCTGAGCTACCCGAGCACGACTCATGCCCCGTCCTCACATCTCTACTTCCACCAGTACCTCGTCTCCTAGTACCCAAACTTCACAGAAGCTCTCCTGCGAACCTTGCAGAACTAGCACTCCTGGAAGAAAGGATAGTGCGGAGACATGGCTTATCCACAGCCTGGAGGATGTTTCCAGAACGAGATTTTCACTCAGCAGCAGAGAGTACGCTGATATGAAACTTCCTGGCAGATTAAAACTGTGTGTCGGACCGAGACTCGAACTTGGAACCTTTGCCTTTCGTGGGCAAGTGCTCTAGCATCTGAGCTCAGATGGTAGAGCACCTGCCAGCGAAAGGAAAAGGTCCCGAGTTAGAGTCTCAGTCTGGCACACAGTTTTAATCTACCAGGAAGTGTAATATCAGCGCATACTCCCCTGCAGAGCGAAAATCTCATTCTGAATTACAAAAAAGTTGGCACCCTAATAAAAGTCATAGGTGGGGAATATTAACAGGAAGTTCATTGTGCTTCTCCTCGTGATGAACTGTTGGTACCACCCACAACAGTTCTGTCACAGGGCAGTTCATTACAATTTTCAGTTTCTGAGGCTGTTGCATACTTTTGGACAAGCTACATTACATCTTCATATTTCTCAAATTTAACTAGCAGAGGCAGCTGACGGTTTGTGAATGACGAAAATATGATAGATAAGTTGTGATAATGATGCGCAAAGTAAACTTCTGACTATTAGCACTTTTTACCTTACACCGAAAGAGCTCTTTCGGGATGAACAAGAATTCTACAAACATCATGTGTAACATCAACGACAATGGAACTATTGGATTTGACATTCCAGAATCTGACGACTGTTTAGTACAATGACAAAACAGGCCCCGGATACGTCTGGTTCTTGCCCCAAACACACGACGCCGACAAGTTCATTCCGTATTTGGTTTTGAATTAGTCCATGGACAGGTCTCATTCTTGCACCACACGACAGCTCAGTTTTCGCACTATGCAGTGGTAGTAAAATTTCTGAACTTTCGGCCAAGTGTGGACATACTCGAATATCGCATCAGTGCCTTAAGTGTAACGGCGATGCTGTTGCCGCATCATACCTTCCGTCATACGTCATACGTTTCTTGCATATGCTTCGCTCGTACACCTTCCTTTTTAATCCAGATGTTATTTAGGTCATATTTTTCTTGTGTCCATATAGACGAACGGAAGTTGTAACACTACAACACAATATATCACACTGGTACAGTACTTATTTTGTATTTTTCGGTGTTGCTCATCATGAATGGAAATATTTTCATTGTATCTTTGTATATGATCAAATGTAATATTGTGTTGTTACAAAATAACTATCGAAGACAGTTTTAACAAATACTGTAAATTCGACACACTGGTTGTGTCAGGGGCACTACAATCCACAAAGTCAAAGATAAGATGTTAATGTTGGTGCAATCTGTGGCGTACAAGAGAACAAAAAGTCGGAAGTTTGTGTTGAGAGACTGGACGCTATCTAGCTGCGAGAAAAATCACATGTGAGTATGTATTTGGATGGAATGGTGGTAATATATGTCGTAGGGCTTGTGGATGCGATTCGCATATAATTTTGATGGTCCCATTACTATGTTAGTTAACGGAGAGGCGTCAAGAGAATTATTGTACGAGGAGTACCATGTGGCTAAAGCCTGTTTAAACGCGTTTCATAATCGTAAGATGAACCTCAGCCAACGTAACCGATGTCACCGAACTATTGCATTGCATCAGCAGATTCACCTCAAGTAAGACGAATAATTTCGGGGAAACAGTGCTATAAAAGACTTCCCGAAGTCGAAAAATTATTCTTTAGATAATATACATAGTGGGTAAAAATTAATCCTAATCAATTGGTAAATATCTGTTCAAGTCATTTTTAGCTTAAGCATGTGTTCCGTGTCCCATCAGCCTGTCAACGGAGTATCACGTAACAAAAAGAGAGAGACTTTAATATAAAAATGACAAATATGACAGGAAGTAAAGCTAAATTTTTCTCTTAAACGGAAAGGGCCATACTTGCAGCTTAATCAGAATCTTAAAAATTGTTGCGCAACAACAATTTTGTTTTAAATAAGCATCATGAATTATAGAAACAGTGGAATCTATTTGACTACTTTAAATTTTATACTTTGTTTCAGGTATCTTGTTCAGTTTTGTGTGTTTAGTATTTACACGTATCGATTTCATAGTTATCGTATTTTGCCGTAACATTTGAATACATTGCTGCTAACTGAGACGTCCTTTACTCTTAACTATTATGTTTTTGGCAGTAAAATTTTACTATTTGGAAAGAGTGGTTAATTAAACTCGGTGACAGCAAACATTACTGTGAGTTCAGGCTATGTAATTATTATCGGGTCGCATGGAGCAACACGTCTGTCAATTTTTATTTTAAATAATTCTAAAATGTTGACTATAACGGTAAATAATGAAGCAAATTTTTCGATGGTTCGCAAATTCAATTAAGCTCCAGCGTGAATAATGACCGTTGTCGCTCATATACGTATCACTAAACTGGCGTTTCATGGTCAGCTACAAATTCAACTAACTGTTCAAAATTAAACTGCATACCTACGCACGTGTGTACAGAATCATTATTAGTGAATGATATTTACGTACCATAGTAACGATTAGCGGTCACTCTTTTGCATCATTTCTGCTTATGTTCTTCGGAATTAACACTCTTACCGGTAATTAGGTACATTAATCACGGCCGACTGCACGACTATAGATGTCTGTAGAGAGCCTACAAAATATTCGATCCTTTGCTGATCACGGAGCTCATGATGTTCGTAAATGGATTTGATAAGACCTCGTAAATTCCGTTTTGTCGATGTTTAACTATTTGCTCAGTAGCCACCTGCGTCGAGAGTCTTTATAAAGCATTATTGTCGTGTTCTTAGTTTTTGTTCAGATATGTGCCTAGGTCATCACCTGAGTGTTTTTTGTCTTCATTTTTATCCTCGCAACAGGCTTCATGAGTCTGATGCTTTTATTTCTACTGATAAACTGGTATACTTGTCCTGTAGCATTCTTGAAATTTTCTTTATCAGTAATTTTCCCATGGTTGGATATTGTCTGAAGGAATACATGTTTCATGTAGTGGCACCAACTTATCACCGGTTGCTGTGTAGATAATGTCTGTACCTCATCGAAACTACCTGCATTTAGCGACAGGTACTTTTTTCAGAATGCTGAAATGAATATTTTCTCCAACCTTCCTGCAAACGTTTTCCTTGGGAATTCTTGGTTTCCATGTAGGACAGATTCCTCAATATTTTATTATTGCTGTAGTAAATGCAGTATCTTTTCCCTCATGCTGTGTTGTTCTCATTATTCTGTACAAGTTAGATATTCATGATATTCTTGTGTGCTGCACAAAGTTACAACTACGTCCTGCGTGTTATAAGTGACCTGATTGTTTCGTAGGGTTTTGGCAACGTCTATTCTGATTTTATTCAGTGATGACACTGTTTTTGGGTCCCTTACGACAGGACCACGTTTCTGATCTGCAACGCTCTGTTGCATGACCTCCAAAGAAGGGTGGCATCTGAGCTGTGAGTGACAAGGACGCAGCCGAAATAATTGTAGCCCGTGACTAACTAGAAAGCGGAGAGCCAGGTAGATGCCGTTTTGCTTGACATCCGGAAGGCGTTAGATACAGTTCCGCAGTAACGCCTGATGAACAAACTACGAGCGCCAAGAATATCGGACCAACTGTGTGATTGGATCTAAAAGTTTCTAACTAACAGAATACAGCGTGCCTTTGAGCGGAGAGAAGTCTAATTCCGGGCGTGACCCGTTTGAAACTTGGTGCTAGGAGTGGCAACTGACGATCGACATAAACAAATGTAACAGGTTGGGGATACAAAGAAAGACGATTTATTGTACTGTTTGGGGTAATGTTTAAATTAGTTGTAGCTGACTAATTTATTCTGATGGGTGATGCCTGTTGGAAGGGAAGATTAATATCTTCGTAGTTCGATGCCTGATAAGGAGATGAAACAATATGGTCTATAATTATTAACATCCGTGATAATTCATTCTCCTTTCATGCCTGCACGTCTTCAAGTTAGGTGTGCCTCCACATACGTCTTTCCCTGTGGCTAAGTGCTCGACGTGAAACAAATATGGCACAAAATTGAGGCCAATGTGGTAGAAAAATGAATTAGTGGCGCAATGGACAACGTAAGGACATGCGAGCTTCCAGACGAAAGAACACAGTGCAAGCACCTCTCAGGCATGCCGTATATTTCATTAGGACTGGCTGTCGAGGGCTTAATAAGGACCGGCCCCTGTGGCCGAGTGGTTCTAGGCGATTCAGTCCGGAACCGCGCTGCTATTACGGTCGCAGATTCGAATCGTGCCTCGGGCATGGATGTGTGTGATGTCCTTAGATTAGTTAGGTGTAAGTAGTTCTATGTCCAGAGGACTGATGCCCTCAGATGTCAAGTCTGCTAGTGCTTACAGTCATTTGAACCATTTGAGCTTAATAAGAAACAATATCCATTAATCGGTGAAGGGATTATATGGGATGAGCTATGGTTAAATATTGGAGTATTTGCAACTTTGCCACACACGTGAGTTGCTCTACGCACACACATTTCATTTATTAGTTTAGACTCAAACATTTAGAGTAATCATACAGGGGGTAGGGAATGAAATATTTATATAATTCAGGCATCAAGTGGTCTGCTTTCCAAATGTTCTCAAAGAAGCAAGTCTAGATCTTACGTAATCCATTTCAAAACACTGTTATTATTATGATTCTTTCTTTCTTTCTTTTCTCAGACGTTATGTCTGGTCAAAAGTGGAAAGTGACGCGGACCTTGATCAAGCGTGACTTCCTTTTAACTGTATGGTATATGTTATATTGCATTTAGGAACTTTCGGGTAATTGAACATGTATCAATAATTAAATGTGGTGTTGTTTTATCTGTTATAATGGTTCTGTTCCAGTATAATTTGTATTCACCATTCTCCAGTACATGTTGTGCATACTTGTATGTGGGAACGTGTTGTTTTATTAGTTTATGCTGTAAGGCAAGCTGTTGATGTATTATTTTTGCTACATTGTCATGTCTTCTGGGGTATTCTGTATTTGCTACTATTGTACATCCGCTTGTGATGTGATCTACTGTTTCTATTTGTTGTTTGCAAAGTCTGCATTTACCTGTTGTGGTATTGGGATCTTTAATAATATGCTTGCTGTAATATCTGGTGTTTATTGTTTGATCCTGTATTGCAACCATGAATCCTTCCATCTCACTGTATATATTGCCTTTTCTTAGCCATGTGTTGGATGCGTCTTGATCGATGTGTGGCTGTGTTAGATGATATGGGTGCTTGCCATGCAGTGTTTTCTTTTTCCAATTTACTTTCTTCGTATCTGTTGATGTTATGTGATCTAGAGGGTTGTAGAAGTGGTTATGAAATTGCAGTGGTGTAGCCGATGTATTTATATGAGTGATTGCTTTGTGTATTTTGCTAGTTTCTGCTCGTTCTAGAAATAATTTTCTTAAATTGTCTACCTGTCCATAATGTAGGTTTTTTTATGTCGATTAATCCCCTTCCTCCTTCCTTTCTGCTTAATGTGAATCTTTCTGTTGCTGAATGTATGTGATGTATTCTATATTTGTGGCATTGTGATCGTGTAAGTGTATTGAGTGCTTCTAGGTCTGTGTTACTCCATTTCACTACTCCAAATGAGTAGGTCAATATTGGTATAGCATAAGTATTTATAGCTCTTGTCTTGTTTCTTGCTGTCAATTCTGTTTTCAGTATTTTTGTTAGTCTTTGACTATATTTTTCTTTTAGTTCTTCTTTAATATTTTTATTATCTATTCCTATTTTTTGTCTGTATCCTAGATATTTATAGGCATCTGTTTTTTCCATCGCTTCTATGCAGTCGCTGTGGTTATCCAATATGTAATCTTCTTGTTTAGTGTGTTTTCCCTTGACTATGCTATTTTTCTTACATTTGTCTGTTCCAAAAGCCATATTTATATCATTGCTGAATACTTCTGTTATCTTTAGTAATTAGTTGAGTTGTTGATTTGTTGCTGCCAATAGTTTTAGATCATCCATGTGTAGCAAATGTGTGATTTTGTGTTGGTATGTTCCAGTAATATTGTATCTATAATTTGTATTACTTAGCATGTTGGATAGTGGGTTCAGAGCAAGGCAGAACCAGAAAGGACTTAATGAGTCTCCTTGGTATATTCCACACTTAATCTGTATTGGCTGTGATGTGATATTATTTGAATTTGTTTGTATATTAAGTGTGGTTTTCCAATTTTTCATTACTGTGTTTAGTAACTGTATCAATTTAGGATTATTATTATTATTATTATTATTATTATTATTAACTCAATACTTAACACAGCTTTTCCACGTCACATAAGAAGTTTCAAGTATCCTGTTTATACAATCTATACTAAACATAGGCAATAAGTCCAATAAGTCTAAAGATCGCAACAAGTAAACATAAAACTTTTAAAAGTAAGTGATCTGAAAGATGTCTTTCAGTCCAGAGTTCACTGGAGAAAGTGTCTGCGTTAACACTTTACGTCACTTCCAACTCCAGAATTGTACTTTCGCTGATGTCACCAAACGACAGTTAAAATTCCTTAAGCTAAGTAGAGAAACATTACTGGAAATCTAGGATAAAATTGGGGCTGAAAAATTAAAGACACAGTCAGTCCTCAAAGAATAACAATAAACAATATGAAACAGAACAGAACGGATAAATGTGCTGCCATCTGTTGCGAAGGCACAGTAATGCACATGGAGGTATGTGTTCTGTGGTATCTAAGCTGCAGATAAGGCCTGATAATTTCTGAGAATGTATGTCTGCAGCATAGAATTATGTGGAAGTGAACCAGATGTGTGTAACAGAATCGCTTGGGATATGGTGTTACAAAAAAATGCTGGAAAGTTAGTACATTGACAGGGTAAGGAAGAAGTCGTCTGCAAAATCTGGAAGGAACGGAATAATCGGCAAACACTGACCAGAAGAGGGACAGGATTGGACATGTGTTTTGGTATCAAGGAGTAACTTCCAAAATACTACAGGCAGCCGTAGAGTAGAAATATTGTATGACTTACCGGAGATTCGAATATATCCAACTGACACTTTGAGATGCTGGGAATACTTTCTTCTGTGAGATGAAAAGTTGACACAAAAAGGAAGCCATGACTGGCCGCATTAAAGCAATCAGAAAACTAGTAATGAAAACCAGAAACCTAGTTCATCCAGAAATGTATAAACTCGATTAAATATGTATACTAAAGTAATTGGCGGCCGTATCGTCGGTCACCTATACTCCTGCTCTGCATTGCTCCAGACGACTGTAGCACCCACCATACAGTTCTTATTTGATCCAAGCCCAAAATATATTTCCATTTATCACTGACTCTGTTGCCTGTACGCTTGAGTCGTACATTAGTATTCATCGAAATCCATCAATATATTTCTCAAAATTTCATATTATCAAGTTGGTCTGACATATTCATAACAACAAAATGGTCGCACACGTGAGAGTGCGTTCACGAAGAGAAAAGCTGCGACCTAACAGTTCTGGACAGATAAAATTAACTCATCTGAAACATAAATCTAGCCTGGGAAACCGTCACTACAATAGTTCCATCTGTAAGAAAACAATTTTAGTAATTTTTGCGTTTCCTCCTTCTCCTCTCCTTTTCTTGGTCATTGCTGCTCGAGAACTATACAACACTATAACTTACTCGAGCAGTATTACTGTAAATTACTAACCACTTTGCGCAGACGATATTTAGACATACAACAGAACTATGAATGTAGTCACGCTGACATTTACTTCCACAGTTCATACATTCGTGTGTTACAGCCATGTATCTTTTTGGAACACAGTCTGCGACCGTCTTAGAAAAAGAATCGCTGACACTTTCTACAGGTTCCGCCCACCATTTTGCAGGATAATGCTCGGCCCCTTATGTCAAAAGTTGCAAATGATGCGTTCGATCGACAGTGCTGGTAAGTTCTGTACCACCTAACACACTCCACGGACGTAAAGCCACTTCAATTTGATTTCTGAACAGAAGGAAGCACTTCGTTGCATTCGATTCAGAGATTTGTCGGGAAAAAGTGCGCTCCACTCGATGTATCAAGACAACTGGCGTTGCTAAAAGTATTATACGACTTTCACATCGCTGGCAGCGTTTTATAGACAATTTTGGTGACTGACACGAAAGAGAGTAAGACTTTGAAACACTTATCAATGTAGTATAAGTTGTAAGTAAACAGTTGCCACCAATAAAGTTCCAACCCTCATGTAAGCAGACCTGGCAATTTAAAGTATTTAAGATGGTTTGCAGCTGTAGCTTACACACGTCCCTAACACAAACGGGCGATTCTTGTGTGACCACATTACTATGGGCTACTTTGAAAGCGAAGACTTGGGACTTAGTTACTCGCGGATAGATTCGCCATATCTCAGACTCCTGAACTGATTCTAGTGAGCTGCTAACTAACGTTATTAAGTCATATAGCAGGGCTAACGGGGTAAGGAACAGAATAGGCAAAACTTGCTTTCCAACCAACCTAGACGACCTCTTCAGATTGCCCATAGCCCCCCAGTTAACGTGAGAGGTTCAGTTTAGATCTTACGAATTAGACAACATCTTATGGCATTTCAAACCCTATTGTGATAACTCTGCCATAAGTAACCATAGTCATGGAGACTGAAAAGTGAACAAATTCGTGTTCACCACTAAAAATAATATAATCTGCAAATGGAGATACGATAGGTAGATAAACGTACGGAAAAAGAAATCATAACACCAAAAATCAGTTGTACGACATAAACGAAAGTTGGTAGGCGTGTTTCTACATCTGAAAGATGATGTCTATTCAAATTTTGCACCGAGCGAGGTGGTGCAGTGGTTAGCTCACTGGACTCGCATTCCGGAGGACGACGGTTCAATCCCGCGTCCGGCCATCCTGATTTAGGTTTTCCGAGATTTCCCTGAATCGCTCCAGGCCAATGCCGGGATGGTTCCTTTAAAAAGGCACGGCCGAATTCCTTCCCCGTCCTTCCCTAATCCGATGAGACCGACGACCTCGCTGTCTGGTCTCCTCCCCCAAACAAACCCAACCCAACCCTCAAATTCTGCACCTGTCGCATGAGAGTGGTGCTAAGTAGCGCCACAATGACGATTCATATAAGGTTTGCTTTAGCAAGCTGTAACGGTCGTGAGGAATAGTTATCTTTTAGGTACGAAGTGGTGAGTTTACACTCCTCTGGAAGTCCGCAGCTCCTGGTCCCGCGGTCACGTTCTCGCTTCCCGAGCACGGGGTCAAGGGTTCGATTCCCCGCGGGGTCAGTTATTTTCACCAGTTTCGAGATCACTGGGTGTTTCTGTTGTCCTCATCATTCATGCACGTGGCGATATTAGACTGAGCAAAAGGTTGGGAATTTGTATGGGCGCTGATAACCGCGCAGTTGAGCGCCCCACAAATCAGACATCATCATCATTATCAGTAGTCTAGAATGCCTTAAAGGCTTCGTGTAATTGAACTACGAGAGTCTGGATGTTTCTTCTGCGATATTGCAGAAAAACTTGGGTGGAAATTACCCACTGCACATTATTGCTGGTAGCGGTGGTTGCAGTCTCGAAAAGACGGGACTGTGGACGACTTTCTTTCTTTCTTTCTTTCTTTCTTTTGCTTGTGCCTTTTTCCCGCAGTGACGCAGGGTCGGCATGGTTAATCGAATTTGGCAAGGTTAATGGAAGAAGTGGCCAGATGTCCGCCACTACCCCGTACCCCCCAGGACGGAATTAGTGTACCCCTACTGTCTGTGTCTAGTGTAATCCACGGAAGAGTGCGAATGTGTTCAGATGTACGCGAGCCGTGTAACAGAGGCGGGACGTGGGGACCAGCCCGGTACTCACCTAGGGGATGTGGAAAACCGCCAAAAACCACATCCAGGCCTACCCGTCCAGGAAGCAGCGCATTAGCGCTCTCGGCTATCCAGGCAGTTGGATTCTGGACGACTACGTTGTACTAAAAAGAAGGAAGACCATCGTGATATGTGTACGGCTCTAGCGCCTCCTATTGCAACTGCAACAGGAACATGAGCAGCCGTTGGCACCACTGTAACACAACGAACTGTTACAAATCGGTTTCTTCAAGGACAGCTCTTAGTCAGATGCCCTGTAGCATGTAATAATCCGATCCCAACCCATCACCATTTGGGACTTCAGTGGTATCGAGCGAGAGCTCATTGGAGGTGTCTGGTGTGTTTTCTGAAGAAAGCTGGTTCTGCCTCGGTGCCGGCGATGGCCGTGTGTTGATTAGGAGGAGGTCAGTATAGAGCCTACGAGAAACCTGTCTCTGTGCTAGACACACGGGACCTACACCTATAGTTATGGTCAAGGGTGTGATTGCAAATTTGTACGTCAATCTGGTGATTCGACCTGCTGTGCTGACATTCCTGAACAGCATTCCATGGGGCTTTTCCAACAGTGTCATACTAGCCGAAATACTGCTGTTGTAACCCAACATGCTCTATGGAGTGTTGCCTTGGCATGCTCGATCACCAGAGATGTCTACAGTCGAAAGTAAATGGGACATAATTGGACGACATCGCCAGCGTCATCCTCAAACAGCATTAACATCCGGCTATTGTACAATACAAATCCAAGGATGCAAAAGTGCGTGCGTTAACATTCTTTCGATTACATCTGTCATTAATGCAATGGCTTATCTCGCGCTTAGATTAAGTTGTAATCTTACACATTTAATCACTTAAATATGTTACCAAGACAAATATATTCCTGAAATTACATCACTCTACGTTAATAACTTTTTGGTGCTGCGATTTTTTTCCGTGAGTGTAGATCATTCTAGATATTCCGTCTGGGAGAAAAAGAACATAACAGACAGCGACCAAAAATAAATTACACAAGCAGGAATATTTTGGATGAAATTATGAATATTATTAAAATATTTTGTTTGTTTAAAAATATGGATAACAACAATTCTCCAGACTCTCTACGAATACATTTTCTGTTTAGTTAACAGGTGAAGATGTAGGAAACGGTGCAACACACAATTATTTTCGGGACAAAAATGTTGATGATTACAAGCTCCAGTGTATGTTGTGTTATCTTACAGACTTTTGTGTCTGTCTGTGTGTGTGTGTGTGTCTGTGTGTGTGTGTGTGTATGTGTGTGTGTGTGTGTGTGTGTGTGTGTGTGTGTGTGTGTGTGAACTGTTGTTCCAAAAAATGGTGTCCATGGAATAAATATTAATACGCATAACATAAATGTTTCACTGCAAGTTCACATTTATGTCCCAGACCCTCTAATCTTCCCCATTCTTTGCTTACGTCAACAAATTAATTGTGACTATGTAATAAAAATACCGATTGATGTTGGATGGCCGGCCGAGGTGACCCAGTGGTTCTAGGCGCTTCAGTCTGGAACGGTGCGACCGCTACGGTCGCAGGTTCGAATCCTGCCTCGGACATGGATGTGTGTGATGTCCTTAGGTTAGTTGGGTTTAAGTAGTTCTACGTTCTAGGGGACTGATGACCTCAGACGTTAAGTCCCATAGTGCTCTGAGCCATTTGAAACATTTGATGTGGGATGGGTCCACAACCTCCATGGAAATATTAAGCATGGTCGTTTCCGCTTATGATTATCAAACATGATTTTTTTTATTTAGTGTCATTTCAAGCAGTAGAAAAATAGTAATGTAAATAATATTCTATGAAGGCTGGCTTAACAGACAATTACGCAAAGTAAAGTAAACAGAACCGTTTGTAAGTAGGCTGTTTAGGTTTTTTTATTGGTAACACCACATAGCGCTCTATATGAAAATCACTGGCTGTGCTGTGTGCAGCCTGTGGCTAGTTTGCATTGTTGTCTGCCATTGTAGTGTTGGGCAGCTGGATGTTAACAGCGCATAGTGTTGCACAGTTGGAGGTGAGCCGCCCGCAGTGGTGGATGTGGGGAGAGAAATGGCGGAGTTTTGAAATTTGTAAGACTGGATGTCATGAACTGCTATGTATATTATGACTTTTCGACACTATTAAGGTAAATACATTGTTTATTCTCTACCAAAATCTTTCATTTCCTAACTATGCCTATCTGTAGTTAGTGCCTTCAGTAGTTTGAATCTTTTATTTCGCTGGCAGTAGTGGCACTCGCTGAATTGCAGTAGTTCGAGTAACGAAGATTTTTGTGAGGTAAGCGATTTGTGAAACGTATAGGTTATAGTTAGTCAGGGCCATTCTTTTGTAGGGATTTTTGAAAGTCAGATTGCGTTGCGCTAAGAATATTGTGTGTCACTTTAGTGAAAGTTTGAGTTCGTTCAGTTTTGCTCAGCTCTTTGAAAAGCAAATAATGTAAGAGGTTTATCAGCACAGTAATTCATAAATTTTTCTAAGGGGACGTTTCACGTTGACACCTGTAAGTGGAAACAATCCTATTTGATGGTGTAAATCTGACCTCTGGAAAGCAGCTAGTGACCATTTTAACAGAGTGCTATATTTTGATCAGAAAATCATAGGTCGTTATCGTCATCAGTATCATCATCATTGAATTATCACCACAGTCACATAATCATATCATCAGATCACATCATTGCCATCATCGAGAATATCGCCCATCATCATTACTATCACTATTATGATTCTCACTGTCATCACCGTGGTCATTGTCGATATGAACATTGTCATCTTCTCCTTCTCATTATCGTCACTCATAATCGTCACAACATTCTTGTCATCATCATTGAATCATTGTCATTATTATCTTCAGACCATGACGCCGCCGGCCGCTGCGGCCGAGCTGTTCTAGGCGCTTCAGTCCGGAACCGAGCTGCTGCTACGGTCGCAGGTTCGAATCCTGTCTCAGGTATGGATGTGTGTGGTGTCCTTAGGTCAGTTAGGTTGAAGTAGTTCTAAGTCTAGGGGACTGATGACCTCAGAAGTTAAGTCCCATAGTGCTCTGAGCCATTTGAGCCATGACACCATGATCATCATTATCACAGCATGATCATCACCAGTTGAGCGTCGTCACCACCATCATCATAATCGTTATCCCTGTCATCGTCAGCGTCTAGATCATAATCATCATTCTACATCATCATCATCAATCATTCGTTGCGTCAACAGTGGCTTCGTCATCGTTACCAGTGTTACAGTCTAGTCATCACAAGAGAGTCATCGTTATACACTGCTGAATAAAGGCTTTCTTTGAACTTTTATTTGCATTACCATCTTTAGCGTCACGGATTCCTGATCCTTTATCTACAGGTGTCTCGGATACCATGTACACATAGCTCAAGGTAACAGGGTATCTACTTTTAAACATCTGTGGGATCACAAATAACGTTATGACACCTATCACCGTACAACGAGACATGCCAGTTCAAAACTTCCATATATCTTCGGACATTTGTGTACGGTACCATTACTGCATGGACTCTATTCTGCCAACATGCAAGAGGAGCATTAAGAGACAGTCCATCGGACGTGCGACGCTACAGACTGCTTACCCTCGTAAAATCGGTAAGACATCATTGTGATAGATGCGCATTTACACAAATTATACTCGATACAGACAAGCTATTGTTGCAGAACTGAATTAATCTGAATGACGGTCCAGCGTCTGTATTTCGTTGTAAACTTGCAAAGTAACACGAAACTGCTCCTGGGAAAAGTAGTCTCCCCAGATGTAAGCCGTAAACGCCTTAATGGTCGAGCATTCTCCGGCTCATAAACTGACACAAGAGAGCAGGCAAGCTTCTCCGCCCGTACAGCGTCTCTTTAGGACCCGCAGGCCTGCGTTATACGCACTTCCTACTTTTCGCTAAGAGACAGGGCGACTCTGAGTTTCCGCGTGGGAGCGGGTCAGGGTAGATCGGGGGTGGGGGGGGGAGGGAGGTGGGGATGGGCGGCCGCGGCAGCCGGCGACAATAACGCATCCCAGCGCAGAGTTTAGCGGAGCGGAGACGGACGGAGAACGAAGAGGGCGTCGGAAGAAATCGATGGCGAGCGGGCTGCGCCGGTAGCGGCGGTGGCAGGCGGAAGGGGGCGCCGTACGTACGGGAGCGGCAGCCGTCGGCTTCACGGACAGCGACATCTGACGGCGGCGCAGCGGCACGCTACGCCGCCCGCTCCCCTGAGGTCGGGCAGCGACCGTGTTTCAGAATTTTTCTCTCGCCCTTTTGTTGCTGCCGCCCCAAATGCGATTTCGTACCGCACGCTGCCAGAAGTGTCTAACTCGCGTCTACGGAAACTGACATACCTCCCGTAATTTTCTTTCCTCACTGTGAAACGTTCCTGTAGTTCCGTCTATAGCGCCGAACTGACGAGAGTACCGGGCCTGCTCGTCAGCCCCTACGAGGTGCATTCAAGTTCTAAGGCCTCCGATTTTTTTTTCTAATTATCTACTCACCCAAAATCGATGAAACTGGCGTTACTTCTCGACGTAATCGCCCTGCAGACGTACACATTTTTCACAACGCTGACGCCATGATCCCATGGCAGCGGCGAAGGCTTCTTTAGGAGTCTGTTTTGACCACTGGAAAATCGCTGAGGCAATACCAGCACAGCTGGTGCATGTGCGGCCACGGAGAGTGTCTTTCATTGTTGGAAAAAGCCAAAAGTCACTAGGAGCCAGGTCAGGTGAGTAGGGAGCATGAGGAATCACTTCAAAGTTGTTATCCTGAAGAAACTGTGGCGTAACGTTAGCTCGATGTGCGGGTGCGTTGTCTTGGTGAAACAGCCCACGCACAGCCCTTCCCGGACGTTTTTGTTGCAGTGCAGAACGGAATTTGTTCTTCAAAACATTTTCGTAGGATGCATCTGTTACCGTAGTGCCCTTTGGAACGCAATGGGTAAGGATTGCGCCCTCGCTGTCCCAGGACATGGACACAATCAGTTTTTCAGCACTGGCGGTTACCCGAAATTTTTTTGGTGGCGGTGAATCTGTGTGCTTCCATTAAGCTGACTGGCGCTTTGTTTCTGGATTGAAAAATAGGATCCACGTCTCATCAATTGTCACAACTGACGAAAAAGAAAGTCCCATTCGTGCTGTCGTCGCGCGTCAACATGGCGACATGCCACACGGGCAGCCATGTGGTCCTCTGTCAGCATTCGTGGCACCCACCTGGATGACACTTTTCGCATTTTCAGGTCGTCATGCAGGACAGTACACTGTGATACACCATGGAAATGTACAGATAAAATATGGTATAACGTACCTTTTTTACACCATGTCCTAAAGTGATACGGCCATTATGGCATCGTTATGTTAAAAGACACACGGCTCACTAGGTGTATATATTTATATATTTTAGATCTGAAGATGGTCATTACAGACTGAAACCGTTAATCGTCTAAAGAATTCATTTGTGACCAGAGACAGGAATAAAAAAAGCAATTAATTAATTAATATGGAAGGTAGGAGACGAGGTACTGGCAGAAGAAAAGCCGTGAGAACGGGGCGTGAGTCATGCTTGGGTAGCTCAGATGGTAGAGCACATGCCCGCGAAAGGCAAAGGTCCCGAGTTCGAGTCTCAGTCCGGCACACAGTTTTAATCCGCCAGGAAGTTTCATATAAGATTACACTCCACTGCACAGTGAAACTCTCATTCTGGAACCTGAAAATTGTCTGAGGAACGGGTCGAAACCTGTTGCTAACAAATAAAACATCTGAAAACGGGATCGAGACTTCTTTTATTTGAATTTTAGCAAATTAATGGTGTGTACAGGACTTGGCCAGAAGGGAAAGTGATAGAAGGGGGAGCTCAAACAACTAAGGGTTTACAAAAAGCAGGATTTCTGGCGCGGGTATGGGCGAATCTTGAGCCATTTATTTTAGCTTTACAGAGCGGCATCTTACGATGCAAGTATCGAAAGTTAAACAAAGTAACCCACTCTTATACTGCGCATTATGACGTGAATCTTCTGGACAATTACTGAGAACAGTTTATGTCAAGGGTGGCGAAGAATTGGTTCGCGAGCTGCGTCTTGGCGTAAGTGCCATGGCACTCAGCCTATCTGCACAATCCCCCCTTCGCCTTCTCCCCTTCCGCCTGCGCCACGTCACACTACCTAAATGTGAGGAGGGAAAGAGAGGGCAAACTGCGAATTCGTCGCATTTAAATGTCTGCAGTCAGGTCCATTTAAAATGCAAGGTCTGCAATCCATTCTGGATGTTCTCATTTTCGTTCCTGCACTCCTTTTTCTTTCGCGACTTTAACATTGGTGGGTTTTAAAGCGAAAAATCGTTCCAGACATGTCCCTTGACTTAACCAACGTTCTTTGCAACAGTATATAAATTCTCCATACTCTTCGTTAAGTCCCATCGAAAACTGTTGCAGCTACCAGTGGAATGATGAATGCAACTTCAGAAATTTTTCTGTTCGTCCCGCCAATTTCTTGACGTGCTCCATACCTCCAAATTTAGCATGAAGTGCTTGTTGATGTACAGAACAATGAATACGATCTGTCGATTGTTGTAATTTTTTACTGTCTCATTGTCAATTGAACCTTTATATTCTTTCTGTGCGGTACTGTAATTTCGTTAATAACAAATTTGCAAAACCTGTCGATTGTGCGACTGCATAATAGATACTGAGAATTCTCTACCTCTCTTCTGTCATTGCCCGCATCTCGTGGTCGTGCGGTAGCGTTCTCGCTTCCCACGCCCGGGTTCCCGGGTTCTATTCCCGGCAGGGTCAGGGATTTTCTCTGCCTCGTGATGGCTGGGTGTTGTGTGCTGTCCTTAGGTTGGTTAGGTTTAAGTAGTTCTAAGTTCTAGGGGACTGATGACCATAGATGTTAAGTCCCATAGTGCTCAGAGCCATTTGAACCAAATCTTCTGTCATTCCAATTCAGTTTCAAAGGCTAGTCACGACAAACCGCTAGACTGTTTATATGCAAACAGCGACTGGATCTGTGAACGTCCTTGATACCACGAACAAATAGCGGAGGCTAAGCAGCGTTAACACCACCGCTCTACCGAAATGAAGAAAGTCGTTCAGACAGAAAAATGCCAAACCCCAATACTAAATTAAATGCGCTGTACCGGACACTCCCGAGAAGGAGTAGCAAAGCCAGGACAGGGCAAGCTTCGGCTAGCACGCGACGATGAGTACGATGCAGAGTTTCGTCATTACCTCTTCAAAATCTGGGAAACTTACAGCAGCCTTACTCAAAAATTTTGAATGATCTGATGAATTCCTGCCAACGGCCTTGCCGCAGTGGTAACACCGGTTCCCGTCAGATCACCGAAGTTAAGCGCTGTCGGGTTGGGCTAGCACTTGGATGGGTAACCATCCAGTCTGCCAAGCGCTGTTGGCAAGCACTCAGCCCTTGTGAGGCAAACAGGAGCTACTTGATAGAGAAGTAGCGGCTCCGGTCTCGGAAACATATACGGCCGGGAGAGCGGTGTGCTGACCTCATGCCCCTCCATATCCGCAACCAGCGACGCCTGTGGGCTGAGGGTGACACGGCGGCCGGTCGGTACCGTTGGGCCTTCATGGCCTGTTCCTACATGAAGAAGCACAAATTTCTTGTTTTGACTGACTCGTCGGAAACCAAAACCGATCTCCAATTGTACGACGACATTTTTCAAATGGAGTCGGGCTGTCATAGCCCAGTATGAAAGTGATTCCTCCTTTTCCTCTCCAATGTATTCCGCTGGCGCAACTGGGCGATGTCTAGATTCATCGTCGTATAAAGGTTCTGCTCAAAAACTTTCAAGTTTTCCTCGATCTTGACCGAGAGAGAGAAAAATCGCAGCTTGAATGGGCCGCATAAAAATAGATTCCACTTTACATCACGAGTAATCATCGCCAATGTTACACGAAAGATGGTTTTCTTGAAGTGTCCGATGAGAATGAACCTGTTACGATATATACCATGTTTGCTTTCCACAGAAACTTAAGACAACCATTTAATTACGAAACTTCGTGGCAGACTGAAACTTGTGCCTGACCGAGGAGCGAAGTCAGGACCTTTGTAAGGACGGTCAAGTAATCTGCCACGTAATTTTAAAAATTCGGCGTTTATAGCGTGTGCAAGTTGCCAAGAAAATTTCTGCATCCCCTGTTTTTACGGCAACTGTCACCCCAGCAAAGGGAAATCATCCACTGTAAAATAATAAAACTAATTTTGCATAAAAAGCACTTTTACGTACTGTCCTGGCTTTTCTACTTCCTGGAAATCCAGTTTGCACTGCTAAATTTTCGTTTGCATTTTCTTCTCATGTTTTTATGAAACTATTAATAAATAAAATGTATTGAATAATACTTCGGTTTATTTGCAGTGTAAGCAACGCACAAATTTAAAATAGGAAGTTTCCGCATAGGGATTCGACCCAATAACCCTAGCATTATCTTTCTGTACTGTTGCCACTTCGCCAGCCGCTGCCTGAAACTATATTAACATAAACGGCTCATTCCTCGCCCGTCCCGCTTCAAAAGTGCTACTTTTTCTCAACGCTTCGCCATCTGCAGCGAACGCTTCTGTCAGTTTCATTCCTGGACAGGCCCCGCAAATGACAACATTTTGGACGAAATCCGTGATAACTAGTGGGTGCGGGTCCCTTGTGAGACCCATATGCGAAAGTGGACAAAATTCGCCCCCTCTTAGCGCAGTGCCGTACGTGTGACAAATTGGCAGACATATTGCTCGGACACGTTTGCTGACAGCCCCGGATTATTTCTATTCACTCCTTCCCATACACTGATCCCCCTACCTAACAGCCGGTATGTCCACTTTTGCCACGGATAACAGCGGCGACACGTCGTGGTATGGACGCAATGAGGCCTTGGTAGGTCGCTGGAGAGAGCAGGCAACACATATGCACAAACACAAGCCACCTAATTCCCGTAAATTTAGGGGAGGGGGGGGGGAGGAGAGGGCGATGTGGTCTGACGCCACGTTGAATCACATTCCCAATATGTTCGATCTTGTTCAGATATCTCGAGCTGGGAGCCCAGCTCATTATTTGGAACTCACCACTCTGTTCCTCGAACCACTCCATCACACACCCAGACTTTCGACATGAGCATCATCTTGTTGAAAAATGCCACTGCACGCACAAGTTATCGTCAAGACGGATGTACGAGGTGCATTCAAGTTCTAAGGCCTCCGATTTTTTTTCTCCGGGCTGGAAAGAGATAGAAACATGCGCATTGTTTTAAAATGAGGCCGTGTTCATTGTCAATATGTCCCAGAGATGGCGTACCGCCAGCGGCGAGGATGAGAACTGTTTTAAATACTTAAAATGGCGACGTTTTATTTACTTGAACTTTACTTGAACAGCGTGCAATCATTCGTTTACTGAATTTGCATGGCGTGAAACCAACTGAAATTCATCGACAGTTGAAGGAGACCTGTGGTGATGGAGTTATGGATGTGTCGAAAGTGCGTTCGTGGGTGCGACAGTTTAATGAAGGCAGAACATCGTGTGACAACAAACCGAAACAACCTCGGGCTCGCACAAGCCGGTCTGGCGACATGATCCAGAAAGTGGAGACAATTGTTTTGGGGGATCGCCGAATGACTGTTGAACAGATCGCCTCCAGAGTTGGCATTTCTGTGGGTTCTGTGCACACAGTCCTGCATGACGACCTGAAAATTAGAAAAGTGTCATCCAGGTGGGTGCCACGAATGCTGACGGACGACCACACGGCTGCCCGTGTGGCATGTTGCCAAGCAATGTTGACGTGCAACGACAGCATGAATGGGACTTTCTTTTCGTCGGTTGCGACAATGGATGAGACGTGAATGCCATTTTTCAATCCAGAAACAAAGCGCCAGTCAGCTCAATCAAAGCACACAGATTCAGCGCCACAAAAAAATTTCGGGTAACCGCCAGTGCTGAAAAAATGATGGTGTCCATGTTCTGGGACAGCGAGGGCGTAATCTTTACCCACTGCGTTCCAAAGGGCACTACGGTAACAGGTGCATCCTACGAAAATGTTTTGAAGAACAAATTCCTTCCTGCACAGCAACAAAAACGTCCGGGAACGGCAGTGCGTGTGCTGTTTCACCAAGACAACGCACCCGCACATCGAGCTAACGTTACACAACAGTTTCTTCGTGATAACAACTTCGAAGTGATTCCTCATGCGCCCTACTCACCTGACCTGGCTCCTAGTGACTTTTGGATTTTTCCAACAATGAAAGACACTCTCCGTGGCCGCACATTCACCAGCCGTGCTGCTATTGCCTCAGCGATTTTCCAGTGGTCAAAACAGACTCCTAAAGAAGCCTTCGCCGCTGCCATGGAATCATGGCGTCAGCGTTGTGAAAAATGTGTACGTCTGCAGGGCGATTACGTCTAGAAGTAACGCCAGTTTCATCGATTTCGGGTGAGTAGTTAATTAGAAAAAAATCGGAGGCCTTAGAACTTGAATGCACCTCGTACGTGGCCTGCAACCTGTGTACAATAAGCCTCTGCCGTCATGGTGTCTTGCACGAGCTTCTCTGGTCCCATGGATGCTCATGTGAATGTACTCCAGAGCATAAAGGAGCCGCCACCAGACTGTCTCCGTCCCGCAGCACAAATTTCAAGGAGCTGTTCCCCTGGAAGAGGAAACAGTATCGATAGTGACGTGCTCATTTCAAGTCGTGGTTGCAGATGTCGCGCTTGTAACATTGGTACATCCGTGGGTCGTCGGCTGCGGAGACCCATCGTATCCGGTGTACTATGTGTTAAGACACATCTGTGTTCTGTCTGTTCTTAGTTCCGCCAAAGTTACCGCCTGTCCTGTTTTACCAGTCTGAACGGCCAACAACGTCCGACATCTGTAATGAAGGATGGCCGCCTAACCCCGTGACGTCTGGACTTGGTGTTATCTTGGTTTCCTCATGTGTTGAAGACACTCTCCAGCAACCCTAAGACTCCCATCATGCAGTTTCCGAAACGCTCGTGCCGAGCGTCAAGACCATCACCATCTGTCTTTTTTTTGTGTGTGTAATCTCATTTTGTTCATTACTGGTCGTCGTATTTGTCGCGGGGCGGATGTCACATGACGCTTGTTCAAGTTTATCGTTGATGCAGTCACTCAGTTTTTTTTTTATTACGGATGGCAGATATCCCTCTGACCGAACAAACTGAGCTACTGTGCCTGCAGCCCTCGATCGAACTCTGACAGACACCCATTCCGCACACAGACAGCACGCTCACTGATACTACACTACTGGCCATTAAAATTGCTACACCACGGAGATGACGTGCTACTGACGCGAAATTTAACCGACAGGAAGAAGATGCCACGATATGCAAATGATTAGCTTTTCAGAGCATTCACACACGGTTGGCGCCGGTGGCACTATCTACAACGTGCTGACATCAGGAAAGTTTCCAACCAATTTCTCATACACAAACAGCACTGTACCGGCGTTGCCAGGTGAAATGTTGTTGCGGTGTCTCGTGAAAGGAGGAGAAATTGCGTACCATCACGTTTCCGACTTTGATAAAGGTCGTATTGTAGCCTATCGCGATTGCGGTTTATCGCATCGCGACATTGCTCCGCGCGTTGGTCGACATCCAATGACTGTTAGCAGAATATGGAATCGGTGGGTTCAGGAGGCTAATACGGAACGCAGAGCTGAATCCCAACGGCCTCGTATCACTAGCAGTCGCGATGACAGGCATCTTATCCGCATGGCTGTAACGGATCGTGCAGCCACGTCTCGATCCCCGGGTCAACAGATTGGGACGTTTGCAAGACAACAACCGTCAGCACCAACAGTTCGACGACGTTGGCAGCAGCATGGACTGTCAGCTCGGAGACCATGGCTGCGGTTACCCTTGACGTTGCATCACAGACAGGAGCGCCTGCGATGGTGTACTCAACGAGGAACCTGGGTACACGAATGGCAAAACGTCATTTTTTCGGATGAATCCAGGTTCTGTTTACAGCATCATGATGGACGCATCCGTGTTTGGCGATATCGCGGTGAACGCACATTGGAAGCGTGTATTCATCATCGCCATACTGGCGTATCACCCGGCGTGATGGTATGGGGTGCCATTGGTTACACGTCTCGGTCACCTCTTGTCCGCACTGAAGGCACTTTGCACAGTGGACGTTACATTTCAGATGTGTTACGACCCGTGGCTCTACCCTTCATTTGATCCCTGCGAAACCCTACATTTCAGCAGGATAATGCACGACCGCATGTTGCAGGTCCTGTACCGGCCTTTCTGGATACAGAAAATGTTCGACTGCTTCCCTTTCCAGCACTTTCTCCAGATCTCTCACCAATTGAAAACGCCTAGTCAATGGTGGCCGAGCAACTGGCTCGTCACAGTACGCTAGGCACTACTCTTGATGAACTGTGGTATCGTGTTGAAACTGCATGGGCAGCTGTACCTGAACCCATCATCCAAGCTCTGTTTTTACGGCCCAAGGCGGTTGTTCTGTGTACTGATTTCTCAGGATCTGTGTACCCAAATTGCGTGAAAATGTAATCACATGTCAGTTCTAGTACAATATATTTGTCAAATGAACACCCGTTGATCATCTGCATTTGTTCTTGGTGTAGCAGTTTTAATGGCCAGTAGTGTACATGGACCGTCCAGGTGTCGCACCAACAGTTACTTCTCGCCAGGCACGCTTCTATAGGCTGGACGGATTTCTATCGACAGTAGGTCGGTACTCATAATGTTCTGACTGATCAGCATATACTTGAAGGTAAATAAGGGTCGCCATTGTCGGTTTGACCGGTGAAACAGGGTTCAGACCTTTCGTAACGCCAATAATGCCAAAGAGTTAACATACTCTTTAAAAAAAAACTCCCATATCCGACCACTGGAATGGAGAAGGAGCTCTGCAAACAATCACATCTATAACCGGTTTATAGCATCTGCTGTATATACAAAACAAGATAAATGCCTGGAGTTGAAAGGGACAGATACACACAAAAAAATCGTATGTTTCCACTGGAACAAATGAAATTTGTCTAATTACTCAACAATCGTCCACTCATAGTTTCACAGTGGCCATCTGATAACTTCATGGGTAACAAAATTTATAATTTACTTATCAACTGAACTTAAAAATTTAAGATTCTGCATTAATCTACTCATTAAAAGCTTAAATATTATCTTTACAGGTTTAAAACAATAAGTGTAGTATTAAAGATAGAAACTGTATGTGTTTTTTGTTGCAGCAGAGCTCATAGCGCGCAAATTACTCAAATTATAATCAAGTATCATATAATGAAAGCAATTACGGACTTCCAACAAACTTAACGCAAGATTTCAAGTATTTGAGAAACTTTTCACAAACACGTGAAATATTGGGAGGAAAATAGTTTACCGCTTACTACATTTTCGCTGTTCATGCCGTAAAACTTCAACGTCAGACATGTGGTGTGAATTTGTTGTTTCTATACTACTAACACCATTCGAAACATATTTTGCGGGCGTTATTTACATATATCACTGAATGTACCTGCAAAATTGTATCACTGTGCGACACATAGGTCAGGAAATATAACATCATAGACATGACATAAGTAAAAACTAGATTTTCCTAAAGCGGAACTCAAATTACCACGATTAAACTCGAACAAATATTCAACACATTAACTCGTTTCCAGTCGGATGTTTTAGTCTATGTTATAAATACGAGTTACTCTCTAAAGAATCGGGGATAGTGGTTGTGTTCTGTAACACCTCACCAGGTCCACCTCGTTATTATCAAACACTACCTCCAGCTGGATGCTATCTCCACATTCTGAAATCTCCATCAACTTCAAAAAACGCACTCTCATCAAATCGTTCCGTTTCTCACAGAAACCAGAAATCAACTTTATCAATCACTGAGAACCACCCTCTCCCGAGTTGATATGGGCAACACTTAAAACCTCTGCTCTGTCCCATTAGACCCAAGAAACCCGTCCTACCATTGAGACAGCTGGCGGTGACACTCGCTCACAAAAAAGCATAAAAAACAGGTGAACTAAACATCTTGGCATTTATTTTAATTTTATCCACCTTACTACTTTTGTGTCTACGTAGCTTAACATCCATGTACGAGGTGCATTCAAGTTCTAAGGACTCCGATTTTTTTTCTAATTAACTACTCACCCGAAATCGATGAAACTGGCGTTACTTCTCGACGTAATCGCCCTGCAGACGTACACATTTTTCACAACGCTGACGCCATGATTCCATGGCAGCGGCGAAGGCTTCTTTAGGAGTCTGTTCTGACCACTGGAAAATCGCTGAGGCAATACCAGCACAGCTGGTGGATGTGCGGACACGGAGAGTGTCTTTCATTGTTGGAAAAAGCCAAAAGTCACTAGGAGCCAGGTCAGGTGAGTAGGGAGCATGAGGAATCACTTCAAAGTTGTTATCACGAAGAAACTGTTGTGTAACGTTAGCTCGATGTGCGGGTGCGTTTACTTGGTGAAACAGCACACGCACAGCCCTTCCCGGAAGTTTTTGTTGCAGTGAAGGAAGGAATTTCTTCTTCAAAACATTTTCGTAGGATGCATCTGTTACCGTAGTGCCCTTTGGAACGCAATGGGTAAGGATTACGCCCTCGCTGTCCCAGAACATGGACACCATCATTTTTTCAGCACTGCCGGTTACCCGAAATTTTTTTGGTGGCGGTGAATCTGTGTACTTCTATTGAGCTGACTGGCCCTTTGTTTCTGGATTGAAAAATGGCATCCACGTCTCATCCATTGTCACAACCGACGAAAAGAAAGTCCCATTCATGCTGTCGTTGCGCGTCAACATTGCTTGGCAACATGCCACACGGGCAGACGTGTGGTCGTCCGTCAGCATTCGTGGCACCCACCTGGATTACACTTTTCGCATTTTCAGGTCGTCATGCAGGACTGTGTGCACAGAACCCACAGAAATGCCATATCTGGAGGCGATCTATTCAACAGTCATTCGGTGATCCCCCAAAACAATTCTCTCCACTTTCTCGATCATGTCGTCAAACCGGCTTGTGCGAGCCCGAGGTTCTTTCGGTTTGATGTCACACGATGTTCTGCCTTCATTAAACTGTCGCACCCACGAACGCACTTTCGACACATCCATAACTCCATCACCACATATCCCCTTCAACTGTCGATGAATTTCAATTGGTTTCACACCACGCAAATTCAGAAAACGATTGATTGCACGCTGTTCAAGTAAGGAAAACGTCGCCATTTTAAGTATTTAAAACAGTCCTCATTCTCGCCGCTGGCGGTAAAATTCCATCTGCCGTATGGTGCTGCCATCTCTGGGACGTATTGACAATGAACGCGGCCTCATTTCAAAACAATGTGCATGTTTCTATCTCTTTCCAGTCCGGAGAAAAAAAATCGGAGGCCTTAGAACTTGAATGCACCTCGTACATTGACTACATCGTCTTTACGAAGTGATTCCTCATGCTCCCTACTCACCTGACCTGGCTCCTAGTGACTTTTGGCTTTTCCAACAATGAAAGACACTCTCCGTGGCCGCACATTCACCAGCCGTGCTGCTATTGCCTCAGCGATTTTCCAGTGGTCAGAACAGACTTCTAAAGAAGCCTTTGCCGCTGCCATGGAATCATGGCGTCTGCGTTGTGAAAAATGTGTACGTCTGCAGGGCGATTACGTTGAGAAGTAACGCCAGTTGCATCGATTTCGGGTGAGTAGTTAATTAGAAAAAATATCGGAGGCCTTAGAACTTGAATGCACCTCGTATATCTGTGTGTACTTCAGCGTAAGATCTTCGAAACAGCTGTTCAGTTGCTACACGTCCACATTAAAAGCTGCGCTGCCATAATGCATGTACTGACTGCGGTGGGACGTAGAGTTCATGTAGTTTTTAAAATTGCTATATCCTCCCTTACTAACTGTGTTAATATTTCCAATACTGTGACATTTTCGAAACGTGCACTTACAGACACATATTCGTGCACATTGTTTAAAACCACACACCGACAAAGACATTGATAATTTTTTTTTGTAATATTTTTTTTTTTTTTAGAACATCCTAAATGTTCGTCATCCAACAGGAGTTTCGGCTGCCTGAGAGCTAACTGCTCACAAATACTGTGCTTAACAATACCTACTCGGCTCTAAGTACCAAATCTTCTGACGTTCCGTAAATATTAACTGATTATTATCCCCCGTCTGTATCCTAAGGAGAAAACTTCACAACAGTATTTTAGTTAGTGAACTCGAGAATGACTGATCAAAGTTCCGACTTTACTAAATATTTTAAGTAATTCTCTGTCACAGGAAGAGGAAACGCGTGCTAGCATCCGCATTGAGGCAAAGTTTAACGAACTACGTAGCTGCATTAATATCATTTACCAGGTGGAGTGCATTCCCGGAACGCTCCGCCTGCTTACCTGAGTGGTAACGTGCTCGCCTCCCATGCAAGCGGGCTCAGGTTCGATTCCCGGCTGGGTTGAATATTTTCTCCGCTAGGGGACTGGGTGTTGAGTTGTCCTCATCATAATTTCATCCTCATCACCGGCGCGCAAGTCGCCCAATACGGTGTCGAATGAAATAAGACTTGCACATGGCGGCCGAACTTCCCAGAATAGGGGCCTCCCGGCCAAAGATGCCATACGTTCATATCCATTTTCTTAATCGAGAAACTGCAGTTACGGGGAACACACATAAAAAAATACTCATATATTGTCAATGAAATTCTTGTGGGCTGCTGTCCGCATTGTCCGTACATAAAATTGTGCGATGTTCAAGCGCCCTTCCTCAGACCTTTTTGTTGAGCTGACTGCTCAATCAGAGGAAGACTTTAGAACTTATGTAGTTATGGAAGAAGCTGTTTATGTAATTAGATAGGGTACTTCAGGAGAGGAGGAGGAGTGTTAGGCGTTCTCTCTTCGTCTTTATATTATTTCTTGTCAATTGTGGATCAAGCCTTGCTAGATGGGTGTTTACATTATTTCTTGCCACTGGTGGAAACAGGCGATTAGAAACGGGCAGTAGCTGCGGCGTAGCGCTGCTTACTTGTTGCCGGGCGCTGCGATGTGTCTATGTACGACCGCTGCGGTCTCCCCCACGCCTGTGTGAGGTGCTTTGCGCGCGCTGTCCTCCCCTAGCGCTGTCGCTGCACGCATGCCAGAAGCCTAGACCAGTCCTCTCTACTCGTGTTGGCGGGTCGCTTGGCCATATCTATCGCCTCTCTGGTCTTCCTCCTCAATCTAAATGGCTGTTTCGTCAGTAGGCGCGCTTCATGGAATATTACACTGCTGGCCATTAAAACTGCTACAGCAGGAAGAAATACAGAGGATAAACGGGTATTCATTGGACAAATATATTATACTAGAACTGGTATGTGATTACATTTTCGCGCAATTTGGGTGCATAGATCCTGGGAAATCAGTACCCAAAACAACCACCTCTGGCCGTAATAACGGTCTTGATACGCCTGGGCATTGAGTCAAACAGAGCTTGGATGGCGTGTACAGGTGAAATGCAGCTTCAACACGATAGCACAGTTCATCAAGAGTTGTGACTGGCGTATTGTGACAAGTCAGTTGCTCGGCCACCAGACTTTTTTCAATTGGTGAGAGATCTGGAGAATGTGCTGGCCAGGGCAGCAGTCGAACATTTTCTGTATCCAGAAAAGCCCGTACATGACCTGCATCATGCGGTCGTGCATTATCCTGCTGAAATGTAGGGTTTCGCAGGATAGAATGAAGGGTAGAGCCACGGGTTGTAACACATCTGAAATGTAACGTGCACTGTTCAAAGTGCCGTCAATGCGAAGAAGAGGTGACCGAGATGTGTAACCAATGGCACCCCATACCATCACGCCGGGTGATACGCCAGTATGGCGATGACGAATACACGCTTCCAATGTGCGTTCACCGCGATGTCGCCAAACACGGATGCGATCATCATGATGCTGTAAACATAACCTGGGTACATAAAAAAAAGACGTTTTGCCATTCGAGCACCCAGGTTCGTCGTTGAGTACACCATCGCAGGCGCTCCTGTCTGTGATGCAGCGTCAAAGGTAACCGTAACAGTGGTCTCCGAGCTGATAGTCCATGCTGCTGCAGACGTCATCGAACTGTTCGTGCAGATGGTTGTTGTCTTGCAAACGTCCCCATCTGTTGACTCAGGGATCGAGACGTTGCTGCACGATCCGTTACAACCATGCGGATAAGATGCTTGTCATCTCGACTGCTAATGATACGAGGCCATTGGGATCCAGCACGGCGTTCCGTATTACCCTCCTGAATCCACCTATTCCATATTCTGCTAACAGTCATTGGATGTCGACCAACGCCAGCAGCAATTTCGCGATACGATAAACCGCAATCGCGATAGGATACAATCGGACCTTTATCAAAGTCGGAAACGTGATGGTTCGCATTTCTGCTCCTTCCACGAGACATCACTACAACGTTTCACCAGGCAACGCCGGTCAACTGCTGTTTCTGTATGAGAAATCGGTTGGAAACTTTCGTCATGTCAGCACGATGTAGGTGTCGTCACCGGCGCCAACCTTGTGTGAATGCTCTGAAAAGCTAATTATTTGCATATCACAGCACCTTCTTCCTGTCGGTTAAATTTCGCGTGTGTAGCACGTCAATTTCGTGGTGTAGCAATTTTAATGGCCAGTAGTGTGTTTCTTCATCGCACTCACCCTGGTGTTCCGCCACCACTGTCCTGGTGCGCTGTCCCATCTTTCATGCTTTGATCGGCGGCCCCGTCTCACTTACGGTGGCGGAACACCAGAATAAGTGCGGTAAGTAAGTAATAGTCAGTGAAGCGCGCGTAATGCGGAAACAGCTTTTTACATTGCGAAGGAAGATTAGAGAGGCGATAGAAATAGCCAAGCGACCCGCCAATATGAATGGAAAGGACGTGGATAGGCTTCTGGCGTGCTGGCTGCCAGCAATGACAACCCGACGGGAGGACAGTGAGTGCAAAGTAACTCAGACAGGCGTGCGAGAGACCGAGGTGGTCCTACGTACACAGAGCGCAGGCACGCCGCAGCCCACACCTGACAACAAGTAAATAGCACCACGTCACAGCTACCGCCCGTTTCCCCTGTTTCGACCAATGACAAGAAATAGTGTAAACACCCATCAAGCACGTCTTTATCCCCCAATGACAAGGAATAGTATAAATACCAGTAAAGAAAGCGTAATACCCCTACCCCTGTCCTCAAGTACCCTATCAAATTACGTAAACAGCTTCCTCTGCTACTATATAAGAACTGAAGTCTCTCTCACTCAGTTGTCTGCTCAGCACAAAGCTCTGAGGAAGGCAACTTGCAAGAGTGGCTGAAACGTAGGGCAATTTTATATATTGACAATCGGGTCAAAAGCCCAGAAGAATTTTATTGACATCGACAACGGCCGCGGATCCCTACTGAAATCCCTGGACTAGCAGGACAGAGCGGGTGATATTATATTTGTCGAAAGGGGCCAAAATAAGTTCGTTGCTATCAGTTACACTCAACGCATAAATTTTATTAGTTAAAATAACATAAGCAAGAATTAAAAACTCTGAAGGTTTTAACGAAAGAGCCCCTTTGATTTGATTTGATTTGAATTGGCTGAAAACCACATACGAAAATATAGGGCCCAAGGCCTAACCAAGGAATTTAGGTCCAGGAGTTCTTCTGGAAGCTACACTTCTTTCAACAAAAAAAAAATAAAAATTTAAAAATTTAAAAAAACTCTTTTTACTTCAGTAATAATAGGCTGAATACCACATACTAAACAATAACAATCTTATGACTTAGGGGCAAGACAAAATTTTTAATTTTCAATTTAATAGAGATTAAACTCTGCTGGAGCCCACGTACTAAAAAATACCAATCTTATGACCTAAGGGCAAGACCAAAACTTTGAAATTTTAATTTAAAAGAGATTAAAATTCGGCATGTCAAAACAATTTTACGGCTTAGGGCCTAGGAAGGTTCAAATGGCTCTGAGCACTATGGGACTTAACATCTTAGGTCATCAGTCCCCTAGAACGTAGAACTACTTAAACCTAACTAACCTAAAGACATCACACACATCCATGCCCGAGGCAGGATTCGAACCTGCGACCGTAGCAGTCCCGCCGTTCCGGACTGCAGCGCCTAGAACCGCAAGACCACCGCGGCCGGCGGGCCTAGGAAGAAGAGCTTTCAATTTGAAAAGCCTCATGGCCTTTGCTTAAAACATTTCATGCAAACTCGGCTGAAGGCCTCATACCCAAAAAAATATATATAACAATGTTATGACATAACAGCAAGAGAAATATTTTAAATTTTCAGTTTAAGAGAGTTTAAAACTCGGCTGAAGGTCACACACCATCGAGAAAAAAAAATTTCACGGCTTAAGGTCTAAAGAGAAAAAAACTTTCAATTTTAATAAGGTAAAACTCGGCTGAAGGCCACATACAGTACTTACTACTAAAAGGAGATCACTACGTAAAACACGAGGAGTGGCTCTCAGAAGGTTCCAAGGGTCGGCCTGGGAAGTAACACTAATCAGTTCTGCTCCACCGATGAGCAAAACGACGACAAGACGTCAATAGCTCAACGTTCTGGATACTGGTTCCCAGTCCAGCCAAATCAGAATAAACGTCTAAAATTACCAACACACCTCAGCTGTGGAACAACGCGCCATGCTGGACAGCATCAACACGATGAGGAAAATACACTGCCGAAAACTACGTCAACGACCCGGGCAGGTAACTGGAACGTTAATGGCCACAAGTCAGGAGATACCACTGGTGCACTTCACTAATGAAGGAGTGAATGTAATTATGTTAAACCCCATCCAAGAAAACGGCTGCATTTCTAGCCGACTTCGATGCACACACGTTGTCGCTTTCGGGAATCTCACAGAAAGCAACAACCAGGATCAAACGAAGAGAAGTGGTAGCAGTTGAGGCTTCATAGTAGATTAAGTGAGCACTCAACCTTAGTGTCCAGGATCAGTCGGCGACGAACTTCGTTCGTAACCCTCGCAAGAAGTGCCTTACAAATCCAACCGCACGGGCACGCTGCCAGGGGCTCCGGCCCGACTTCGCGCGATCTACATCTACATCTACATTTATACTCCGCAAGCCACCCAACGGTGTGTGGCGGAGAGCACTTTACGTACCACTGTCATTACCTCCCTTTCCTGTTCCAGTCGCGTATGGTTCGCGGGAAGAACGACTGTCTGAAAGCCTCTGTGCGCGCTCTAATCTCTCTAATTTTACATTCGTGATCTCCTCGGGAGGTATAAGTAGGGGGAAGCAATTTATTCGATACCTCATCCAGAAACGCACCCTCTCGAAACCTGGCGAGCAAGCTACACCGCGATGCAGAGCGCCTCTCTTGCAGAGTCTGCCACTTGAGTTTGTTAAACATCTCCGTAACGCTATCACGGTTACCAAATAACCCTGTGACGAAACGCGCCGCTCTTCTTTGGATCTTCTCTATCTCCTCCGTCAACCCGATCTGGTACGGATCCCACACTGATGAGCAATACTCAAGTATAGGTCGAACGAGTGTTTTGTAAGCCACCTCCTTTATTGATGGACTACATTTTCTAAGGACTCTCCCAATGAATCTCAACATGGTACCCGCTTTACCAACAATTAATTTTATATGATCATTCCACTTCAAATCATTCCGCACGCACACTCCCAGATATTTTACAGAAGTAACTGCTACCAGTGTTTGTTCCGCTATCATATAATCATACAATAAAGGATCCTTCTTTCTATGTATTCGCAGTACATTACATTTGTCTATGTTAAGGGTCAGTTGCCACTCCCTGCACCAAGTGCCTATCCGCTACAGATCTTCCTGCATTTCGCTACAATTTTCTAATGCTGCATCTTCTCTGTATACTACAGCATCATCCGCGAAAAGCCGCATGGTACTTCCGACACTATCTGCTAGGTCATTTATATATATTGTGAAAAGCAATGGTCCCATAACACTCCCCTGTGGCACGCCAGAGGTTATTTTAACGTCTGTAGACGTCTCTCCGTTGATAACAACATGCTGTGTTCTGTTTGCTAAAAACTCTTCAATCCAGCCACACAGCTGGTCTGATATTCCGTAGGCTCTTACTTTGTTTATTAGGCGTCAGTGCGGAACTGTATCGAACGCCTTCCGGAAGTCAAGAAAAATAGCATCTACCTGGGAGCCTGTATCTAATATTTTCTGGGTCTCATGAACAAATAAAGCGAGTTGGGTCTCACGCGATCGCTGTTTCCGGAATCCATGTTGATTCCTACATAGTAGATTCTGAGTTTCCAAAAACGACATGATACTCAATCAAAAAACATCGTCAGAGATATAGGTCTATAGTTTTGCGCATCTGCTCGACGACCCTTCTTGAAGACTGGGACTACCTGTGCTCTTTTCCAATCATTTGGAACCTTCCGTTCCTTTAGAGACTTGCGGTACACGGCTGTTAGAAGGGGGGCAAGTTCTTTCGCGTACTCTGTGTAGGATCGAATTGGTATCCCGTCAGGTCCAGTGGACTTTCCTCTGTTGAGTGATTCCATTTGCTTTTCTATTCCTTGGACACTTATTTCGATGTCAGCCATTTTTTGTTTGTGCGAGGATTTAGAGAAGGAACTGCAGTGCGGTCTTCCTCTGTGAAACAGCTTTGGAAAAAGGTGTTTAGTATTTCAGCTTTACGCTTTTCATCCTCTGTTTCAATGCCATCATCATCCCGGAGTGTCTGGATGGGGGCCTACTAGCTTCTCTGCGCCAACCTACCGATTGCTACCGCACGGAAACGGTCAAAGGACCAAACAGACAGACCGAACGACCAACCAACGGTCGTTCCCGCTCCAGTCGCCTTCCGTCGCACAGTGCATGTGTGTCGCCAAGGTCGGTAAGTACTGACTGTCCGTACCTCACTGCTGCTCCGTCCCCGACTGCACTGCTGGTCCGTCTCCTACTGACTTTCCGACACAGGACGACCCGGAAATACTATAGGTCGCTCCAGAGATGGTACGAAAGTGCGCTGCTGCTTCCTCTCACTGACAAGTAAGGCAGAAAGTTTGCGACGCCAGCAAATGGAATAAGAAAACGAGGCGCCAGTACCGTAATCGAAGATGACAAACTATAAATGGCATGAACACGTGCCGTGCGTGGCTCACCTACGTTTACATCTAATAATGTGGTTTAGTAAGAGCAAACTGTAGTAACGTACCGTTTATTTGTAGTCAGTAACGACTTATGGACTAAGAAACTGCAACATCGACCCACGAATTATTCACACACAAAGATTTGAAAGCAAAGTTCACCACTTTGCAAGCCGGCCGGGGTGACCTGGCGGTTCTAGGCGCTACAGTCTGGAACCGCAGAACCACTACGGTTGCAGGTTCGAATCCTGCCTCGGGCATGGATGTATGTGATGTCCTTAGGTTAGATAGGTTTAAGTAGTTCTAAGTTCTAGGGGACTGATGACCTCAGAAGTTACGTCCCATAGTGCTCAGAGCCATTTGAACCATTTTGAACCACTTTGCGTTACTAAATGAGTCGTCAAAGCCAGCTCATGATTCACAGCGAAAAGGATTATGAAAATTAACTGGGCACGCGGGACATGAACTGAATCGTGAGCGATTGAACACAGAATTCGGTTCCATCTGAGTTGACATAACACGATACTGATATCACAAATAGTTCAGATGACTCTGAGCACTATGCGACTTAACATCTGAGGTCATCAGTCCCCTAGAACTTAGAACTACTTAAACCTAACTAACTTAAGGACATCATACACATCCACGCCCGACGCAAGATTCGAACCTGCGACCGTAGCGATCGTGCTGTTCCAGACAGAAGCGCCTAGAACCGCTTGGCCACAGCGTCCGGCCCACTGAAATCACAACTCACAATAATTAAGCACTGCTCCTGACAATGGAATTTCATAATTACAGGGAAAATAAATTATATTGCCTTCCTAGGCTGCTACTGCGAAGTTAAACTAAACTGGTTGCATCTGAAATTGCCTAGGTGCATGCATTCGTTTATAACCCGCATGCATTCAAAACGAGCCCATATTAGGGACAGGTGGTAGTAGATACATGCTGTGATGACTGTCAACTGTAATTAGGATGAGCCGGCCGGTGTGGCCGCACGGTTATAGGCGCTTCAGTCTGGAGCCGCGTGACCGCTACGGTCGCAGGTTCGAATCCTGCCCCGGGCATGGATGTGTGTGCTCTCCTTAGGCTAGTTAGGTTTAAGTAGTTCTAAGTTCTAGGGGACTGATGACCACAGATGTTAAGTCCCACAGTGCTCAGAGCCATTTGAACCATTTGTAATTATGATGAGAATAAAGATACATAATTCAAGTTCCTAGCGTAAACTTCCTCCCAGGTACGGAAAGAGCGATGGCAGTGGACAGTGGATGACTGAAAATGAGTGACCCCCGCGGCCATCTGCTGGAAAGGTCCGGGTGTTGCGAATGTCACCTGCCGTCGTACGTAGTGCCAACAGTGAAGTATGGAGGAGGAGGTGATGGTGGTGTTTTTACGGTATGGGCGTGCTTCTCAAGGTCGGCTTGTGGTCCAATTAGTGTGCTCAAGAAAAGCTAAATGTGGACGCACATGAATGCATTTTGCAGCACTGTGTGGTGCGTATAGTCCAAGAACAGGTCGGATGAGATGACTGCATCTGCATGATAATGCGCAATTTCATACAGCACCGTCTGTGAGTCAAATGTTTTTGTACAATAGCGTCCCTGAAATGGATTTGTCCGCCAATAGTGCCGACCTGGACACAACGGAAAACCTTTGGGATGAGCTGCAACATTGTCTTCGCTCCATATTCCAGCGTCTAACTTCACTACCTCTTCTGGTTTCGACTCCTGAGAACAAATTGACTGCCGTTCATCGCAGACATTCAGACACCTCACTGCAGATGTCCTCGACCAAGTTAAAGCCACCATAATGGCGAGGTGTAGACCAACCCGATATGAGTGTCCAGTAACAGGTGTCAAGATACGTTTTATCAGACATTGCATCGTATACACTAGGTGGAATAGTTTTCTCGTAGCTGACTCTCCTAATGGTCTCAGTAATTCTGAGGGAAAGACGTCTATTCGAGGGGCCTTCTGTCCACTTAGGTCTTTCACAAACTGTTAAATTCTTTTCGCATACTCATACCTCACCTCATCATCATTTAGTTGATCCGTTCCGTTTTATAATATTGCTTGAAGGTTTATTTATTTATTTATTTATTTTTGTATAGCCGTTCTGTACATTCCTTAATTCCAGCTTTCCCTACTTTACTTTTTAACTCTTCTCTCCAAACGTCGCCTTAATGTTCCCATACGCGACATGTATCTTTCTCCTAGTTGTGCACGAATATACAGCGTTTTATTTACCCTCTAGCTGTTCCTCAATAGCCGTTTTCCAGTCAGTAAAGTTGGAAATTTGTGGTAAGGTCTTATGGGAACAACTGCAGAGGTCATCGGTCCCTAATCCTACACACTACTTAATCTAACTTAAAGTAACTTACACTATGGACAACATACACATACACGCACACACACACACACACACACACACACACACACACACACACACACACACACATGCCCTCTAGTCTGTCAGTTTCACATTTTAAAGGTCAGTTTTTCCTTTTACCTGGTGGAATATCATACAAATAAAGCTCCGCCCTGCTGAACAATGCCAAATCACGAACAGTGTTCTGCCCAAGGTTCTACCATCAAGAACGATATTAAAAGCACATTATTATAGGCAAAGAGGACTTCCCATTACAAGGTCTATTAGTAATAGTAATAATAACAATAACATTAATAATAGTAGAAGTGAAACATGGACTGTGAGAAAACCGGAAAGCAAGAAAATCAAAACGCTTGAAACATGACGTCACGGAAGAATGTTGAAAAATAACTGATCTGATGAGGTAAGCAATAGAGAGGTCCTTGGCAGGATCGACGAGGAAAAGAAGTATTAAGTTACTGTAACAGTTTTATAGCACGTGTTTTTAAGACCACAGAACAGCTTAAAGAGAGATGTAAGGAGGTGAAATTGAAGGGTGAGACAAAGAGTGGAATATATCCAACAAATAATGAGGACGATGGATGTACATGGATGGAAGAAGTTGTCAAAAATGTTCAAATATGTGTGAAATATTATGGGACTTAACTGCTAAGGTCATCAGTCCCTAAGCTTACACACTACTTAACCTATATTATCCTAAGGACAAACAAGGAGGGAGGACTCGAACCTCCGCCGGGATCAGCCGCACAGTCCATGATTTCCGCGCCCCCGACCGCTCGGCTAATCCCGCGCGGCGAAGAAGTTGTCACAGGAGAAAAAGTAAAGGCATGCCTCACCAGACTAGTATGAAAACTCATGATCACCCGTCATTCCCCCCCCCCCCCCCCGCCCTCCACCGTTTCACCCCGAAATAAATTGATAATACGAAAGAAAATTGCCGTAACTCCGTATCTGATAAAGTGACGTCAGCTATAAATAGAGACCTGTGTATTTCATTGTGAGTTGTTACGTCATATTTTTTTTTATTTCACTACCCGTCACGTACGAAAAGAAAAACAAGTTTAGTGACATGTGTTAACAAGCCACTCCAAGCTAGAGAGCCGTACAAACATTGGATGCACAGTGGTGGTGGTGAGCGACGCGTGTAAGCAGTGGCAGACAAATGCTGAAATTCCGGTACTTTATCTCTTCCGCCTACATAAATGTAATCTGGGCACAAACGCGGTGCGGCGTGGATTTCAAATCATTCATTGGCACTCCTGTCATTATTCGACGAGGATACGTGCTGGAAGCTTTGCTGTCGGTGACCCTCATTGTTATGCCGTAAATATGACTCCTGTGGACGGCAAATGTCAATGCGAGATTAATAAACTGGCGGCCGGCATTGTGTGAAGTTTTGTGGTTTATACTGGTAATAGGGGAAGTCTGTGTTCTGATCTGTTACGAGTGTGGCTGTTTCGCGTGTCAACGAGGCATTTTTTTACGTCCAGAATGTGGCCGACGTTGTAGTCGCTCTGCGCTTTTCGTAATACATGATGTGTCATTCAATTATAGAAGGCATTGAATGGATGTTCTTAGCTTGTCGCTATCAACTGATTACAGATATTTCTTATTTAGATAAAAGAAATATAGACATAAATTTATCAAAAAAAAAAAAACACTAAATTTCAGAAATCTATATCTCATTAATGAAATCTGAACCGAGAATCGCAAAGAAGAGTTTCTCCTCAAGCGCAAACGTGTTTTCGTGTCAAACTCCTTGAAGTTACTTGTGTAATTCCACTAGCTACATGACACTGCTTCGGAAGGGTAGCACTATCTACAGCCGGCAGGCTTCTCTGCCGTAGCTATTATGCATTACACACAAATCTCCCTCGTGAACATTCAGTGTATTAGTGAAAACCGTATCAAAATACGTAGAGTAGTTCCTGAGATTAGATTTGTCACACAAAAAGAAAAATACGGCGATTGACTTTAATTTAGTAACATGTACAGTGTGTAAACTTTTAGATGGCAGAGCTCTCCCTAGTCCTGAATCGGTAGAAGTCGGTAAACGTCGGGAGGCTTCGGTAGGCATGCAGTTTCGACTGCTGCCAACATTACGTAGCTGACTGTGTTGTACAGGGTAGCCATTGTTGTCTGCTTCGTTATTGTTTTGCGATGTACTGTTCTGCGTGTTTTTTATTGTGGAGTTGTGCTACACATTGTCAAAATGAGTGAAGAGGCAGTTGCTGGCCCATCTCGGGAGTCGCCAACAACCCCTACCGGTAGGCCTACGGTTAGAAGGAAACCGGTATTACGTAGCGATGCTCGCAAAATTATATTGCGTGTGATTGAATGCTGCGAAAGGGAAAGGGAGCAGAAAAAATTGCTTCACCCCATTTACAAATCTTCAGTGAGAGCTGCTACATACACAGGACAATGAACGTGTAGCATTGGAAGATTCAAACAGTTTTCCAAGAATCATCCTGGCGTATCACTACAAACGCCTGGCAAGAAAAGGTGAGTTTCCATTTCAGATATTTTGTTCGCGATCACTTTGAAGGAGCCCCCTGTTTCGTCCGAAATACCTTATATTTCAGTTTTTCGTGCTACCGTATTTGTATGGAAACACCACTGGTTACAACATTTGAAGCGAGTTTTACTAACAAGCCTTTCATCTGCTTTCGTGTAAGCATGACGCGCAATTTGTAGTGTCAGCACTGCAACTGGAAGGCGTGCCTTGTCCCCCCCAACGGCTCCTCTCCCCTCGCCAGCCAATGCTTGCTTCCTCCTCTCCCCGCACTCCCCTCACAACTCTGCCGTCTTACAGTTAACACACTGTATAGATATGTGTAAGTTTGCCCCGTATCAGTAAAGGAAAGTAAATCGAAAGTTAGAAATAATTTATTTCTACTAATCCAACTCCTTTCGTAACATACGAAGCATCAGTAACTCATACTCATACTTAGAAAAATTCAGACACTTTCTAATTGGGACCCATCTTGGTATATGAATACATTAAACGTGAAATACCTTTTCTTCTACAAGTTTATTTTATAAGGTCAAATGCATATTCAATAGAGGGACGTTTGTACAAGACCTATATTCTCGTCTAAAGCTGAATCGCTCAACAAGACAAGACATTAATTTGTACGAAAACAGTGTAATTCTATACAGACAGATTTTCGTAAGTTAGGGAATGAATACCAACACTGAAGAGCAAAACAAACTGGTACACCTGACTAACATCGTGTAGGGCCCTCCCGAACACGCGGAAGTTCAGTAACACTACGTATACACTCGACTAATGTCCGAAGTAGTGCTGGAGGGAACTGACAGCATTAATCCTACACGACTGTCCATAAATCCGTACGAGTACGAGGGGGTGGAAGAGAAAGTTGCTAGTCATCCCAGATATGCTTACTAATATCATGTCTGGCGTGTTTGGATGGCTTCTAAAGCCCATGTCGATGATGTTTCGTTGAATGGTTCGTAGGCTGGCACTTGTTGATGGTCCAGCACTGAAATTTGCAGCAATTTGAGAAAGGGGTGCATTTCTGTCACACTGAACGATTCTCTTCAGTCGTCGTTGGTCCCGTTCTTGCAGGATCTTTCTCCGGCCGCAGCGATGTCGGAGATTTGGTGTATTACCGGATTCCTGGTATTCATGGTACACTCGTGAAGTGGTCGTACGCGAATATCCCACTTCATCACTACCTCGGAAATGCCGTGTCCCATCGCTCGTGGGCCGACTATAACAACACGCTCAGACTCACTTAAATCTCGATAATCTGCCATTGTAGCAGCAGTAACCGATCTAACAACTGCGCCTCGCGTGGATCTGCACGGAGATAATTTGTCCTCCGATGTGTGATGGAGTTCGTAGCAGTTATTGCTTTGCCTCCCATGCATGCCGATGTAATGCGTCTGCACATGTAGATTGTTTTCTTGGGTGTCTCCTCAGCGAGCAGGTGTGGCCAGCGGGTGGTGACGCTGCGCGGCAGTTTGCGGCCCAGCGTCCGGATTTGGGCGTTGTGCGACCGGCCAGCACGTTCGTAAAAGGTGCTGGCGGTCGTCTGGAAGAGGTCACGGATCAGAGGTACTTCTGCGACGTCGTGAAGATGAGCGATGGGGAAATCGTAAGGCAGGTGTAAGGCCAGCCGAAGGATGCGATTCTGCAGTGTCTCCAGCTTCTCCAGGTTCGTGTCGGCGGCGTTCCCCCAGACGACGAGACACTTTTTGCCTTATATTGGTGCCGCCGACCACCGCTCCGTATTCTGCCCGTTTACATATCTCTGTATTTTAATACGCATGTGTACAGGGTTATTACAATGATTGAAGCGATTTCACAGCTCTACAATAACTTTATTATTTGAGATATTTTCACAATGCTTTTCACACACATACAAAAACTCAAAAAGTGTTTTTAGGCATTCACAAATGTTCGATATGTGCCGCTTTAGTGATTCGGCAGACATCAGGCCGATAATCAAGTTCCTCCCACACTCGGCGCAGCATGTCCCCATCAAAGAGTTCGAAAGCATCGTTGATGCGAGCTCGCAGTTCTAGCACGCTTCTTGGTACAGGAGGTTTAAACACTGAATCTTTCACATAACCCCACAGAAAGAAATCGCATGGGGTTAAGTCGGGAGAGCGTGGAGGCCATGACACGAATTGCTGATCGTGATCTCCACCACGACCGATCCATCGGTTTTCCAGTCTCCTGTTTAAGAAATGCCGAACATCACGATGGAAGTGTAGCAATTCTAAATGGTAAGGCTTCTGCTTTAGCCTTTTCCGTAAGATTTTCCAAACCGTCGGCTGTGGTACGTTTAGCTCCCTGCTTGCTTTATTCGTCGACTTCCGCGGGCTACGCGTGAAACTTGCCCGCACGCGTTCAACCGTTTCTTCGCTCACTGCAGGCCGACCCGTTGATTTCCCCTTACAGAGGCATCGAGAAGCTTTAAACTGCGCATACCATCGCCGAATGGAGCCGAGTGGATCTTTGTTGAACTTCGTCCTGAAGTGTCGTTGCACTGTTATGACTGACTGATGTGAGTGCATTTCAAGCACGACATACGCTTTCTCGGCTCCAGTTGCCATTTTGTTTCACTGCGCCCTCGAGGGCTCTGGCGGCAGAAACCTGAAGTGCGGCTTCAGCCGAACAAAACTTTATGAGTTTTTCTACGTATCTGTAGTGTGTCGTGATCATATGTCAATGAATGGAGCTACAGTGAATTTATGAAATCGCTTCAATCATTTGTAATAGCCCTGTATATCAGTCTCTTTGGTGCAGAACGGCAATATTCCAATTCTATGTCTAGAATTCATCTTCCACTCAGTTTAGTTTTCACTGCTTCTAAATTTTCCTGGCCGATTAGAGCAGCGTACTAGAGCGGTAATCCAAAATAAAACCTGCTCTTACTGAATTGCCCTGACGCGACTCACAACCAGTCCTCCAAGTCTGGATTCGTTCCCACTTTCTAAATTTCACAGCCGTTTTCTTCTACAAGCTGCTGTGCCGATTCTCCTGGAAGGAAGGATATCTGAGATAAATTGAGTAGCCACAAAGTGGAAGTTGTTCCCAGCCGAGAGCTTGCTCTTTGTAAAGTAATAAGCAGTGTTTTCGAAGTCTTCGCCGTGGGTGAAACATTTCTTCATCTTACTGGTGTAGATTTTACACGTCTGTCTTTCATTAACGAAGTTCTTTCAGTGATTGTCATTACAGCATAGTTGTTTCGAGGTGGTTGTAAGGTAAAGATAACGACAAATTTTGTTTCAGTATATGAGATCTGAAATAATATTTATTGTGAAAATTTAACAGAATTTTACTGCTCTTCTTTTGGTTGGTCCAATGTTTTAGCTTGCACAACTCTGTTAATCCTTTTTTGAGAGGAATCTCCATTCCATCCAGTTTAATAATGTAAGTGCAGACCACAAGTGGCTTGAATTCAAAGAAATAGTATCGGCAGCAATTGAGAGATCTATACCAAATAAATTAACAAACGACGGAGTTGATCCTCCTTGGTACAGAAAATGGATCAGAACACTGTTGCAGAACCAACGAAAGAAACATGCCACATTTCAGCAGATGCAATATTTACAAGATTGTCGACCTTTTAAAGAAGCTAGAAATTTAGCAAGGACTTTAATGCAAGATGCTTATAATAGTTTCCACAACGAACTTTGTCTCGAAACCTGGCACAAAATCCAACGAGATTCTGGTCGTATGTGAAGTATATTAGCGACAAGAAACAATCAATGCCTTCTCTGCACGATAACAATAGAGATACCATCGAAGACAGTGCTACCAGAGCACAGTTAATGAACACAGCCTTTCGAAATTCCTTCACCTAAGAAAAAGTAAATATTCCAGAATTCGAATCAAGAACATCTGTCAACATGAGTAACGAAGAAGTAGATATTCTAGAAGTAGTGAAGCAACTTAAATCCCTTAGTAAAAGCAAGTCTTCTGGTCCAGACTGTATACCAATTAAGTTCCTTTCAGAGTAGGCTGATATAGTAGTTCCATACTTATCATATACAACCGTCTCTCGACGAAAAATCCGTACCCAAAGACTGGAAAGTTGCACAGGTCAAACCAATATTCAAGAAAGGTAGTAGGAGTAATCCACTAACTTACAGGCCCATTTCGTTAACGTCGATATGCAGCAGGATTTTAGAACATATATTGTGTTCGAACATTATGAATTACCTCGAAGGCAACGGTCTATTGGCACACAGTCAACATGGCTTTAGAAAACATCGTTCCTTTGAAACACAGCTATCTCTTTATTCGCATGAAGTGCTGAGTGCTATTGACAAGGGATTTCAGATCGATTCCGTATCCTTGGATTTCCGGAAGGCTTTTGACACTGTACTACACAAGCGGCTCGTAGTAAAATTGCGTGCTTAGGGAATATGTCTCAGTTATGTGACTGGATTTGCGATCTCCTGTCAGAGAGGTCACAGTTCGTAGTAATTGACGGAAAGTCATCGAGTAAAACGGAAGTGATTTCAGGCGTTCCCCAAGATAGTGTTATAGGCCCTTTGATGTTCCTTACCTGCATAAACGACGTGGAAGACAACCTGAGCAGTCAAATCAAATGGTTCAAATGGCTCTGAGCACTGTGGCACGTAACATCTGAGGTCATCAGTCCCCTACAACTTAGAACTACTTAAACCTAACTAACCTAAGGACATCACACACATCCATGCCCGAGGCAGGATTCGAACCTGCGACCATAACGGTCGCGCGGTTCCAGACTGTAACACCTAGAACCGCTCGGCCACCCCGGCCGGCCCTGAGCAGTCGCCTTAGTTTGTTTGCAGACGACGTTATCGTTTATTGACTGATTATGTCATCAGAAGATCATAAGAAATTGCAAAACGATTTATAAATGATACATGTATGGCGCGAAAATTGGCAATTGACCCTAAAAAACGAAAAGTGTGAGGTCATCCTCATGACTGCTAAAAGGAAACCGTTAAACGTCGGTTAAACGATAAATCAGTCAAATCTAAAGGCCGTAAATTCACCCAAATACCTAGGAATTAAAATTACGAACTACTTAAATTGGAAGGAATATATAGAAAAAGTTGTGGGGGAAGGCTAACCAAAGACTGCGTTTATTGGAATGATACTTAGGAAATGTAACAAGTCTGTTAAGGAGGCCGCCTGTACTACCATTGTCCGTCCTTGCAATACTGCTGCGTGGTTTAGGAACCTTACCAGATAGTACTGACGGGGTTCATCGAAAAAGTTCAAAGAAGGGTACAACATTTTATATTATTGCGAAATAGGGAGATATGCAGTATTTGGGATGGACATAATTAAAAAAGGCGTTTTTGTTGCGCCAGGATCTTCTTACGAAATTCCAGTCACTAACTATCTCCTCCGAATGCGAAAATATTTTGTTGGCGCCGACCTACAAAGGGAAAAACGATCACTTTGATAAAATAAGGGAAATTAGAGCTCGTACGCAAAGATATGCGCGTTCGTTCTTTCCGTGGGCTGTACGAGATTGGAATAAGAGAGAATTGTGAACGTGGTACGATGAACCCTCTGCCAGGCACTTAAACGTAATTTGCAGAATATCCATGTAGGTATAAATGTAGATATTAATTTTCTTTTTTCCGTATTTTTGAGGTAGGCGTGGTTGCTATGATATTTGAACGTTCCTAGGTAAAGATTTCTGTATTTTCTGTAACTACAGATTTTAATCTCAGTGGTTATGTCAACAACAAAAAAATGCCGTTACTGATGCGAGGTTAGCCCTCAGGAACTCTATCAACGCCCCTGACACAGCTAGAAAGTCAATATAGTGGTTCGCCGTCTCTTCAGTGGACATAGTTGCTATCATCTTTTTTAGGGGTGAATATCGACAAGTAACCGCAGTCGCATCTCAGCGGTATGCTTTCATCGTTGTGGCATTCCCTGCACTTCAACAGATGCCTCCAAATGAATATTCGTTCCAGAAATACGGTGCTACTTTTCATTGTGGTTCAGTTTCAGTGGAAGCAGTGCGCAGAGTGTTTGGCAACCACATCATTTCAAGGAATTGAGACAGTCTGCCGACTTCCAGATATCCCGGCTTATCGTTCTGTGATTACTTCTTTTGGGTGTTGTTAAAACAAACGATGTTAACTAGATGTCTATGCAAAATTGCTGAAATGAAAGATACCATTCTACATTCTACATTCTAGATTTATACTCCGCAAGCCACCCAACGGTGTGTGGCGGAGGGCACTTTACGTGCCACTGTCATTACCTCCCTTTCCTGTTCCAGTCGCGTATGGTTCGCGGGAAGAACGACTGTCTGAAAGCCTCTGTGCGCGCTCTAATCTTTCTAATTTTACATTCGTGATCTCCTCGGGAGGTATAAGTAGGGGGAAGCAATATATTCGATACCTCATCCAGAAACGCATCCTCTCGAAACCTGGCGTGCAAGCTACACCGCGATGCAGAGCGCCTCTCTTGCAGAGTCTGCACTTGAGTTTGTTAAACATCTCCGTAACGCTATCACGGTTACCAAATAACCCTGTGACGAAACGCGCCGCTCTTCTTTGGATCTTCTCTATGTCCTTCGTCAACCCGATCTGGTGCGGATCCCACACTGATGAGCAATACTCAAGTATAGGTCGAACGAGTGTTTTGTATGCCACCTCCTTTGTTGATGGACTACATTTTCTAAGGACTCTCCCAATGAATCTCAACCTGGTACCCGCCTTACCAACAATTAATTTTATATGATCATTCCACTTCAAATCGTTCCGCACGCATACTCCCAGATATTTTACAGAAGTAACTGCTACCAGTGTTTGTTCCGCTATCATATAATCATACAATAAAGGGTCCCTCTTTCTATGTATTCGCAATACATTACATTTGTCTATGTTAAGGGTCAGTTGCCACTCCCTACACCAAGTGCCTATCCGCTGCAGATCTTCCTGCATTTCGCTACAGTTTTCTAATGCTGCAACTTCTCTGTATACTACAGCATCATCCGCGAAAAGCCGCATGGAACTTCCGACACTATCTACTAGGTCATTTATATATATTGTGAAAAGCAATGGTCCCATAACACTCCCCTGTGGCACGCCAGAGGTTACTTTAACGTCTGTAGACGTCTCTCCGTTGATAACAACATGCTGTGTTCTGTTTGCTAAAAACTCTTCAATCCAGCCACACAGCTGGTCTGATATTCCGTAGGCTCTTACTTTGTTTATCAGGCGACAGTGCGGAACTGTATCGAACGCCTTCCGGAAGTCAAGAAAAATAGCATCTACCTGGGAGCCTGTATCTAATATTTTCTGGGTCTCATGAACAAATAGAGCGAGTTGGGTCTCACACGATCGCTGTTTCCTGAATCCATGTTGATTCCTACATAGTAGTTTCTGAGTTTCCAAAATCGACATGATACTCGAGCAAAAAACATGTTCTAAAATTCTACAATAGATCGACGTCAGAGATATAGGTATGACTGCATAGATGCCTAAGCGTGCCGTGAATGATTTACGTTGCAGAAGCTCTGAGTGCCAACGTACCAACAGTGGCTATCTACAAAATATCATTTTCGAAATATGAGCAGGGTCTGAAATGGCAATATGAATGTGTTTCGCTGTTGTGACTGAAAGTGTATTACAACAAAATCCTCGGTCTCTTTCGCTATATCCCAATTGATAACCTGTAATACGATTCTGTGCATTGAACAGCATTGGCACAGCAATATGCGCAGAAATTCATGAAACCTAAGTACTGAAAATGTGTACACATAAAAACATACAGCTACAACGCAGAAAGAATATCAGTGAGAAGCTGAAACTCAATTGGTATTGATTACACGCTACGTTCGAGAGTTCAGAACAACCGCATTTTTGCTGTAAGAAAAGAACGCTCCGGTCTATGGGAGTACCGTTGCGGAAACACCTCGTCCTTCAATTCGTTGGGGGGGGGGGGGGGGGAAGGCACACCAGGAATCCCTTTGCCGACGACCAAATATGTCTATCATGACTAAAGCGGAAATCTAGTCACGGGAGCTAACTTCGGCGCCTGCAGTTGCGCTCCCCCTGATAGCAAAATCGGCTGCTGAAAATTTCTGTGTGCTGTTGGTGGTGGTAAGTTCCTATGGGACCCAACGGCTGAGGTCATCGGTCCCTAGGCTTACACACTATTTAATCTAACTTAAACTAACTCACGCTAAGAACAACAAACAAACAAACAAACACACACACACACACACACACACACACACACACACACACACACACACACACATGCTCGAGGGAGGACTCGAACCTCCGACGGGGTAGCCGCACGAACCTTGGCAAGGCTCCTGAGACCGCGCGGCTATCCCGCGCGGCCGTGCTGGTGGGAAACGACACAACTGCAACCACAATCGAATTCCATCACAGACGGTTAGGGAAGCAACAACCAATAGCTCGATTTGTCATAGAGTATCACCAAATATGGCATCACAACGGATCACATGAAATGCTGTCTTCACCAATCAAGGGAGTAAATAAGAAAGATCGGCTTATTTGCAAAGCCAATTGACACGAATGGGGTGGGAGACGAGGCAAAATTTGGGCAGTCTGCTGTGGGGTGTGCAGATGGAAGCTTTGCACTCTATCGCTGGATGTGGGACCTACCTTACGAACGGTGTTATCTACGGCACTGGTAGAAACGCAAATACAACGGCGTACGCTATTGACTCGCTGGACAGGCGTAGAGGAAGCGGATCAGTTAATCCTCTCCCCTGAACCCAGTAATGCGTACCTTAGTCGTATCACCCGTAAAGCGTAATGAGAGTCAAGGTCACGTCGAGCATTCAGTCATTCTGTTATTATTTAGTTCACTTGATGAAGATTTCCTTTAATGTCAGATTATGTGCGATCTGTGCGAATAAACTCCTACAGAGTGAATTGTAGTTCGGATGGACAACAGCCAGAAGTCAAACCCATCATTCCTGCATTCCATTCATAAAATCCATTTCGTCGCCGCCGACGCCGGTTGATTTGTAAATAACAGATCTCAGCTATCAATGAACTGTGGACGAAACCCGACCAACAGGCATTACATGACACCTGACAAACAAGAATTAACTGATGAAATTGTCAATAATGTCTTTCAGAAAATTACTAAGTGGTTCCCTGTAAACGGACTCTCACTGAATTTTGATAAGACACAGCACATACAGCTCCGCACAGTAAATGGTATGACGCCATTAATAAATATAGACTTTAATCAGAAGCATATAGCTAAGGTAGAATATTCAAAATTTTCAGGCGTGTCCATTGATGAGAGATTAAATTGGAAGAAACACATTGATGATCTGCTGAAACGTTTGAGTTCAGCTACTTATGCAATAAGGGTCATTTCAAATTTCGGTGATAAACATCTTAGTAAATTAGCTTACTACACCTATTTTCACTCATTGCTTGCATATGGCATCATATTTTGGGGTAATTCATCACTGAAGAATAAAGTATTTATTGCACAAAAGCGTGTAATCAGAATAATAGCTGGAGTCCACCCAAGATCATCCTGCAGACATTTATTTAAGGATCTAGGGATATTCACAGTAGCTTCTCAGTATATATACTCTCTTATGAAATTTGTTATTAGCAACCAAACCCAATTCAAAAGTAATAGCAGTGTGCATAACCACAATACTAGGAGAAAGGATGATCTTCACTATTCAAGGTTAAATCTAACTTTGGCACAGAAAGGGGTGAATTATACTGCCACTAAAGTCTTTGGTCACTACCAAATAGTATCAAAAGTCTGACAGATAACCAACAAGTATTTAAGAACAAATTAAAATAATTTCTGAATGACAACTCCTTCTACTCCATAGAGGAATTTTATATATAAATTAAGAAAAAAAAACAAAAAAAAACAAAAATTTTAAAAAAGTTTAAAAAGTTTAAAAAATAAAAGTTGTTATATTAACTTAATTGTGTTGTTAACTTAATTATGTCATGTATTGGAAAATTTGACTCGTTCCACATCATTACGAAATATCGTATTCATGATCCACGGAACTAGTATTAATCTAATCTAATCTAATCTAATGTAATCATACATTGATCAAAAATGATAGTTCATTGAGAATGGCTAGTTTCTAGCTGAAATCTAGATCTACCACTAAAATTTAAAAAGGACGACCCATAGCTGAAATCTGTTATTTACAAGTCAATATAACAGTCGCTGCGTGCAACAGTCTTCTGAATGGAAGGTAATCTGATATCTTTGATTTTTTTTTTATATGCATGTATATTCGCTTCAAGGAAGGGTCTACTTATTGCTGTTCCAAGGCATCTACCGTCTAGCACTTAATCAGCACATAATTAACAACTCCTTAAAAGTTGAGATAGCTTACTGATCCATTTACAGAAATCAGTCAGACTTCAGTAGCTCCCAGTGAGAATCCTAACTAAATCAATCATACTTCACACTACTCATTCCTTTCTCATCAACACTATTGTAGAAGATTCTTCACCATTTATAAACATTTAAAATCCTGGTAGTGCTATGTAAATCTATTTCGCAGATTTTTTAAGACAATCCTAGTTGTGACATTTATACACGTTTCACTCTTGCTTTTTCACCAAATTCGTTGCATTTTTTTTTTCTACATATTTCTGCTCGATCCGTATCATTTGCCTATACTTTTTTCCAACTATACGGGACCACAATTTGGTCTAAAATTCGTATTGTGGTTTATAGATGAGTAATAGATGTGTGGTAGAAGCTAGTAATAAATACACGACCAGTCACCGTGACACAAAATCAAGACCTGTGCAGTGGTTCATCCAATGCTTCCTAAATACAGGGAATCTCATCCGGTCTCAGGCTTAGAATGCCCTCCTGCTTTAACCACGGGCTCTTTCGCAAGCGTTTCCGTTCGTTACATGTCATGGAGACTCCTGTTTGTGTAGAGGAGGAAGACATACGCTGACGCGCCAAAACATTATGACCATTGCCCATCGCGATACTGAATGCCGACAGGTGGCATTATGAACGCCTGCCGTGGTAAGGAATGTACATAAGCGGAGTAAAGACGCCTTATCACAAAGCGGGGAGGTACTAGGCTCTTCTTCTCTGTAGAGCAGCGTAAGCACCATCATCACTAGCAGATGTGACAACAATACTGGTGGAGGCACAAGAGTTCATTCCACAACGTTCGGCTCACGTCATTGAGTTCCGAAGCAGATGTTCGTTGAGTGTTCACACGTCGATGGACGAGTGTGGATACATTGGTGCCCAGGTGAATGACTGCTAGAAACATGCATCGCGTCAGGGATGCAGGCCGGTTATACTATGGGTGACCTACACCTGGGCCTTCAACCTATGGTAGTAATCGAAAGCACCGTGACAGCAGGGAACTACGTGAACATTATTGTGGACCACTTGCATCTCTTCGTACTTGATGTCTTCCCTGATGGCATCTTCCATCTCCTCGTGTTGCAAGGTGAGAACCGTACTGCAGTGGTTTGAGGAGCCTGATAGTAAACTTACGTTGATATCCTGGCCGCTAAATTCGCTTATCTTAACTCGATGGAATACGTCGCCATCTCCGCGTCCACACAAACAAGGCCTGTAAATTACGCGCTGCTCTATTCCGTTCCAAATGCGGACGACCAAGCTATTAACACGAAACTTGCGGAGGTGGTTAAAATTACCCCGTTATACTATTTTCCTTCAGTGTCACATCCGGTTTATTTACATCGTTAATGAAGTCGCATGTCTTTGCCTAATTTTTTCTGCACTTTACGATGATGTATTGGGATTTACAAAATATTTATATTTTCTTCGACATTTCATTCGATATAGCTAGAACGGCGGAAAGAGTCAATTTGACCCCAATGTAACTTAGCTATTGAATATATGTAAATTATCCAACAAATGGCTCTAAGCACTATGGGACTTAACATCCGAGGTCATTAGTCCCCTAGACTTACAACTACTTAAACCTAACCAACCTAAGGACATCACACACATCCATGCCCGAGGCAGGATTCGAACCTGCGACCGTAGCACCAGCGCGTTTCCGGACTTAAGCGCCTAGAAACGTTCGGCCACAACGGCCGGCAATTATCCAACAATCAAACGGAAAAAGTCAGCAGTCATGAAGAGAACTTTCTCTTCATTATTGCACCTTGGCACTTACAGATTCCAATCTACTACAATTCATATCGTGTCATTCAGATAATAGGCTTCGTCCGCGAAACACTTTCTCGACGATGTATCGTCAGCGCGGACTTTCTCATGAGGAAATATTACATCAGAGTATTCCGAAGCTGAATCGGAAATTGACTTGACTGACGAAGATGTTGATTATGTTCCTGAGACAAGTGTAGATGAAGAGATTATAAGCGACAAGAGATTAATGGAAGAGGAGTCATACGCTCATCTACGTGAATTATCGCCTCTTTCAACACAGAAGGCACAGCTGGAGCGTCTACAAAGACGATTTCTAGGGATGGAGCCGTGTAGGACGTTGCCAGCCTTTCATTCTCTGGATGAAGGTCGGCTGTCAACGTTCTCAAGGAGAGAGGAGGTCTCACTGCTTACGTTTGCCAACGAGTAGATGAGACTGTCACCAGTGCCCTCCGTCTTACTTTTGACGAAGCAGTGATGTGTCTCGTGAACAAATACACGGAATGAAATGGTCGGAAAGTGCTAAAGAACAATGACTGGACTGTGTCACTAGAGAAACTGGTGAAACTGATAGCCGTCATGTATGCTCGGGGTGTCATATGTACGAAACGTATGTCTGCGGATGATCTCTGCTCGCACTCTCGGGGGTCTACTTTCACCAAGGACATTATGCTACGAGGCACATGTCAGGAGCTTCTCAGATTTCTCCGTTTTGACGAAGAAATCAACCCCAGCTGAACGCCTGGCAGCCAAAGAATTCGCTCTTGTATCTGCAATTTGGGGAAAGTTCATTGAAAATTGTATTCGTTCCTACCACCCTGGAGAAAATACACTCCTGGAAATGGAAAAAAGAACACATTGACACCGGTGTGTCAGAACCACCATACTTGCTCCGGACACTGCGAGAGGGCTGTACAAGCAATGATCACACGCACGTCACAGCGGACACACCAGGAACCGCGGTGTTGGCCGTCGAATGGCGCTAGCTGCGCAGCATTTGTGCACCGCCGCCGTCAGTGTCAGCCAGTTTGCCGTGGCATACGGAGCTCCATCGCAGTCTTTAACACTGGTAGCATGCCGCGACAGCGTGGACGTGAACCGTATGTGCAGTTGACGGACTTTGAGCGAGGGCGTATAGTGGGCATGCGGAAGGCCGGGTGGACGTACCGCCGAATTGCTCAACACGTGGGGCGTGAGGTCTCCACAGTACATCGATGTTGTCGCCAGTGGTCGGCGGAAGGTGCACGTGCCCGTCGACCTGGGACCGGACCGCAGCGACGCACGGATGCACGCCAAGACCGTAGGATCCTACGCAGTGCCGTAGGGGACCGCACCGCCACTTCCCAGCAAATTAGGGACACTGTTGCTCCTGGGGTATCGGCGAGGACCATTCGCAACCGTCTCCATGAAGCTGGGCTACGGTCCCGCACACCGTTAGGCCGTCTTCCGCTCACGCCCCAACATCGTGCAGCCCGCCTCCAGTGGTGTCGCGACAGGCGTGAATGGAGGGACGAATGGAGACGTGTCGTCTTCAGCGATGAGAGTCGCTTCTGCCTTGGTGCCAATGATGGTCGTATGCGTGTTTGGCGCCATGCAGGTGAGCGCCACAATCAGGAGTGCATACGACCGAGGCACACAGGGCCAGCACCCGGCATCATGGTGTGGGGAGCGATCTCCTACACTGGCCGTACACCACTGGTGATCGTCGAGGGGACACTGAATAGTGCACGGTACATCCAAACCGTCATCGAACCCATCGTTCTACCATTCCTAGACCGGCAAGGGAACTTGCTGTTCCAACAGGACAATGCACGTCCGCATGTATCCCGTGCCACCCAACGTGCTCTAGAAGGTGTAAGTCAACTACCCTGGCCAGCAAGATCTCCGGATCTGTCCCCCATTGAGCATGTTTGGGACTGGATGAAGCGTCGTCTCACGCGGTCTGCACGTCCAGCACGAACGCTGGTCCAACTGAGGCGCCAGGTGGAAATGGCATGGCAAGCCGTTCCACAGGACTACATCCAGCATCTCTACGATCGTCTCCATGGGAGAATAGCAGCCTGCATTGCTGCGAAATGTGGATATACACTGTACTAGTGCCGACATTGTGCATGCTCTGTTGCCTGTGTCTATGTGTCTGTGGTTCTGTCAGTGTGATCATGTGATGTATCTGACCCCAGGAATGTGTCAATAAAGTTTTCCCTTCCTGGGACAATGAATTCACGGTGTTCTTATTTCAATTTCCAGGAGTGTATAACCATTTACGAGCAAGTATTACCAATCAAAACAAGATTCGGGTTCTCTCACATCAACAAACCACACAAATACAGTCTCAAACTGGGGTTGGTTGTCGATTTAACGACAAAATATGTGTAAAGCTTATCCCATACCTCCTTAAAGCGGTTATGCATAGAGAGAAGCATTCACTTGGAGAATGCATCGTTCTGTGTGTTACGCAGCCAGTTGTAAATAAATGAAGAAATATGATGACAGACAACTTCTTCACTCTTTACGTCTCTTTAACTTGCTAAGAAAGGCAAAGAAGTCAGCTACATTAGTTGGTACAAAAAACAAAATCCGTCATGAAATACCCGGTGACTAAGAAAGCCCAATGTTAAAGTACACTTCACCGCCATGCAGCACGATAGTGGCAACATAGACTGCACCATCACGTTATACAAAGTAAAGAAGAATAAAACTCTCAATCTTCTGAGCGCACTGCATGCTGAAGTAACAATAAGCAAGGAAGGAAAGAATAAATCTGAAACCATTTATAAAATGCAACAATGTATGGGGTGGACGTCGTTGATCAAAAGACCCATAAATATAGTACAGAAGTTGCATGTGGGTGATGGCCGCTGTATGTCTTCTACAACGTCTTTGGAATGGCGGCAGTTAGTGCTTGCCTTACCTACAACAGAGTAGCGAACACGAAAATGGAAAGGAAGAAGTTCGTGCGTCAACTGCCGAATGAACCCAAATGAACGAAGGAGCAAGAACATCAGGCAACGGAAGAGGGTACGGGACTGAAATCACTTAGAAAGCGAAGGAAGTGTCAAAGCAGCCTCTGCAACGGCAAGACCAGCGAAAAGTGTGCAAAGGCCACAAAGCCATGTGCGGGAAATGTGCGTGTAGAACAGAAATCACCTGTGCTAAGGCGCCTAGTAGATTCCAACGAGTTCAGTGAAAAGTAATACACACATCAAAAAAAAGTTTTGCATCGGCCCAATTCCCAGAACTCCTGACTGTGGATGTTGTAACACAGACACAGTCCCTTTGACTGTTCAGAGATGTCACTAAACCCGCCCAAAGATGTGAACAACCATGCATGAGCAGCGCCTATTGGATGAAGGAGGTCCGACAGCCGATCAGTTCCAGTCATTCCACCAGGAAGAAGGAACACGGCTCGTATTGCCTGTAGTTCAACAATGCCTAGACAGTCAATACCGAGGTTCGATTGTTACTTTGGGCCAGGAACGGCTCTCAAAAAGGGAAGTGTCCAGGCGTCTCGGAGTGATCCAAAACGACGTTTGGAGATGGAGGAGATTCAGAGAGACAGGAACTGTCGATGACATGCCACGCTCAGGCCTCCCAAGGGCTACTACTGCAGTGGATGATCGCTACCTACGGCTCATACCTCGGAAGAACCCTGACAGCAACGCCACGTTGTTGAATAATGCTTTTCGTGCAGCCACAGGACGTAGTGTTACGACTCAAACCGGCCGCAATAGGCTGCATGTTCCGCAGCTTCACTCCCGACGTCCATGGCGACGTCCATCTTTGCAACCACGACACCATGCAGCGCAGTAGTGGTGGGCCCAACAACATGCCGAATGGACCGCTCAGGACGGGTATCACGTTCTCTTCACCAATAAGTGTCTCATATGCCTTCACCCGACAGTCGTCGCAGACATGTTTGGAGGCATCTCTGTCAGGCTGAACGCCTTAGACACACTGTCCAGCGAGTGCAGCAAGGTGGAGATTTCCTGCTGTTTTGGGGTGGCATTATATGGGGACGACGTACGCCGCTGGTGGTCATGGAAGGCGCTGTAATGGCTGTACGATACGTGAATGCCATCCTTCGATCTATACTGCAAGCACCTCGGCAGCATATTGACGAGGCATTCGTCTTCATGGACGGCAATTCGCGCCCCTATCGTACACATCTTGTGAATGACTTCCCTCAGGATAACTACCGCTGGACTAGAGTGGCCAGCATGTTCTCCAGACATGAACCCTATCGGACATGCCTGGGAGAACGTGTCCCACCAACCACACTGAGGTATCTACGCCGAATTGCCGTTGGGTAGTGGGACAATCTAGGCCAACAGTGCCTTGATGAACTTTTGGATAGTATGCCACGACAAATACAGGCCTGCGTAAATGCAAGAGGACGTGTTAGTACCGAGCGAGGTGGCGCAGTGGTTAGACACTGGACTCGCATTCGCGAGGACGACGGTTCAATCCCGCGTCCGGCCATCCTGATTTAGGTTTTCCGTCATTTCCCTAAATCGCACCAGGCAAATGCCGGGATGGTTCCTTTAAAAGGGCACGGCCGACTTCCTTCCCCGTCCTTCCCTAATCCGATGAGACCGGTGACCTCACTGTCTGGTCTCCCTCCCCCAAAAAAACAAACAAACAAACAAATGTGTTAGTAGGTATTAGACTTATCGGTATGCACAGCAATCTGGACCACCACCTCTGAAGATCTCGCTGTATGGTGGTACAACATGCAATGTGTGGTTTTCATGAGCAATGAAAAGGGCGGAAATGATGTTTATGTTGATCGCTATTCCAATTTTCTGTACAGGTTCCGGAACTTTCGGAATTGAGATGATCGATTTATTTATTTATTTATTTGTGTGCGAATTACTTAGAGTGTTTGAACCTGTTGCCTTCTGCAACCTGTGGCTGTACAGGCCCTTAGAGGCCCCCCTTCACACATTCCTTTTGAATATTTTGTGACTGAAGCCCTTCTCGCCTGGTATTTATTTTATACGCAACTTGTGAGTACTGTCTCTGTCTTGTATTGCTAGTCAGTACTTACACTTTTTTATACAAAATAATTTTTCCCATGATTTGATGAAGGCACTCTTAGAAGTGTTGAAAAATGGTTAATAAGACTAAAAAATTGAGACCTAGTGTTCATTTGTTTCAATTTTAACTGTATATTATCCCGTTATTGAATAACACGAATTTTTTAACGCTACACATAGCACCTGCGGAAGAATTAATTATGAATAACCTCTATTCCGCCCCCTAATACACATACGAAATTAATATTTCGAAAGCCTAAATTGTTAGCTAAACATGGAACCACTGAATGCCAGAAGGAAGAAAAGTGATACAGCATTTAGAAAAACTCTCACGTTCGCATTTGCCGCGAGTTACACGAGAACCGCGATAGGTCCACAAATTTTGCGTTGGTCTGGCAGCTGCTGCACTGTTTCCAGTCCCCTTATTACGTAGCCCCGGAGCGTTATGTGAAAGCGGCGACCGGTATCAGAGGATGCAGGCACGGACTCGGCGTTCAATACCGGTGTTGTCAAACTCCGAGACGGGGAAGAGCACTTGTGCCTCAATTACCCCCGCTAGCCGCGCTGCCACGACCCCAGCAGTAAGCGATTTCAGGCACGTCCCCTGTTATTGCTACCGCAGCTGTGTCGGCAGCCTTCCCTGCCAAGAACGCTCACCCACTCTCAGCGACGCCGGAACGATGGTTCTGCGCCTGTCACGGGATCGGAATATTTCTCTCGAGAAACTTGCCTTGCAATATAAGTGTGGCATTGTTAGCGGAGGAAACAAATTGCTGTTACCGTTCAGTCTGTGAATAATTAGACACTGCTATACCGCACCAAACGAAAACGAGTGACAGTCTTATTAAATATATTTGTAATTAAATACATTTCACTGGAGATAACAGGAAAGAAAAGAAAAATTCGGAGTAGGTATTAAAATCCGTGGAGAAGAAATAAAAATATTGAGGTACGCCGATAACATTGTAATTCTGTCACAGAGAGCAAAGGACTTGAAAGAGCAGTTGAACGGAATGGACAGTGTCTTGAAAGGAGGGTATAAGATGAACATCAACAAAAAGCAAAACGAGGATAATGGAATGTAGTCGAATTACGTCGGGTGATGCTGAGGGAATTAGATTAGGAAATGAGACACTTGAAGCAGTAAAGGAGTTTTGCTATTTGGGGACCAAAATAACTGATGATGGTAGAAGTAGAGTGGGTATCAAATGAAGACTGGCAATGGCAAGGAAAGCGTTTCTGAAAAAGAGAATTTTGTTGACATCGAGTATAGATTTAAGCGTTAGGAAGTCGTTTCTGAAAGTATTTGTATGGAGTGTAGCCATGTACGGAAGTGAAACATGGACGATAAATAGTTTGGACAGGAACAGAATAGAAGCTTTCGAAATGTGGTGCTAGAGAAGAATGCTGAAGATTAGATGGGTAGATCACATAACTAATGAGGAGGTACTGAATAGGATTGGGGAGTAGAGGAGTTTGTAGCACAACTTGACTATAAGAAGGGATCGGTTAGTAGGACATGTTCTAAGGTATCAAGGGATCACCAATTTAGTATTGTAGGGCAGCGTGGAGGGTCAAAATCGTAGAGGGAGACCAAGAGTTGAGTACACAGAGCAGATTCAGAAGAATGTAGGTTGCAGTAGGTACTGGGAGAAGCTTGCACAAAATAGAGTAGCATGGAGAGCTGTATCAAACCAGTCTCAGGACTGAAGATCACAACAACAACATACCGAACCAAACGTAAACGAGTGAGAGTGTTATTAAGTACATTTGTAATTAAATACGTTTCACTAGAGATGCCAGAGATTAATTATGCTTATGATGCAGGGATTAATTATGCTACTGATGTTACGCTCCAGATGTTTATTGTCTCAATGTTTTTCAGTGTGCCTTGGTGGCTCAGTGGTTCGATTCCCTGTCAGTCTCATGATTCCGATCTTTTACCTATCACGTCTTCCTTCTCTGTCAATGTTTGTTCAGGTGAAAGATCCGCCCGGGTAGCTGAGAGCGTTAACACGACGCTTCCGGGATACGGGAATACCTCCGCTTGAATTCGTTTCACGATTTAACGAGAACTGGTAATTGTCATCGAGTAAAACACAAGTGACTTCTGGCGTTCCCAAAGATAGCGTTATAGGGCCTCTGCTGTTCCTTATCTATATATATACGATTTGGGAGATAATCTGATTAGCCGTCTTCGGTTGTTTGCAGATGACGCTGTTATTTATCGACTAAAAGTCAACAGAAGATCAAAACAAACTGCAAAACGATTTAAAAGAAATATCGGAATGGTGCGAAAAGTGGCAGTTGATCTTAAATAACGAAAAGTGTGAGGTCAACCACATGACTGCTAAAAGGAACTCGTTAAACTTCGGTTATAAGATAAATCAGTCTAATCTAAAAGCTGTAAATTCAACTAAATACCTAGGTATTGCAATTATGAACAACTTAAATTGGAAGAAACACATATAAAATGTTGTGGGGAAGGCTAACCAAAGACTGCGTTTTATTGGCAGGACACTTAGAAAAAGTAAGAGACCTACTACGGAGACTGCCTACACTACGCTTGTCCGTCCTCTTTTACAATACTGCTGCGCGGTGTGGGATCATTACCAGATAGGACTGACGGAGTACAGCGGAAAAGTTCAAGAAAGGCAGCCGTTTTGTATTATCGCGAAATACGGGAGAGAGTGTCACGATACAGGATTTGGGATGGACGTCATTAAAAGAAAGGCGTTTTTCGTTGCGACGGAATCTTCTCACGAAATTCCAATCACCAACTTTCTCCTCCGAATGCGAAAATATTTAGTTGACACCGACTTACATAGGGAGGAACGATCATCAAGATAAAATAAGGGCAATCAGAGCTCGTACGGACAGATATAGGTGTTCATCCTTTCCGCGCCCTATACGAGATTAGAATAATAGAGAATTGTGAAGTGGTTCGATGAACCCTGTGCCATGCACTTAAATGTGAATGCAGAGTATCCATGTAGATGTAGATGTTGACCAGTCTGATTGTGGTTGTTAAGTGGTTTCGCACATTCACCTAGGTGAATACCGAGTCGGTACCTATGTCCTGTCTCAGGTACACTCCCAAACATTTAGGAAAAAAACTTAACCGCACGTGAACGTGAGATTCACTCAACACGCAAACAGATGCAATGTGAAAAAAAGCTCTGCCGTTCTAGCCTCAGATAAGCCAGTTGGGATCAACCGACCGCCGTGTCTTCTTCAGTGCACGGTTTCATTTGTATGCGTTACGAAGGGGCGTGGAGCCAGCACACCGCCCTTTCGGCTGCTGTCGGTTTTACACACCTTCTAGCCGCTATTTACTCCTTGCAGTACCGGGAATCGAACCTTGGTCCTCGGCATCGCAGCAGCCACTCTGGCCATTCAGCTATGGTGGCGGACAGACAGGGGACTGATGACCTCAGTAGTTAAGTCCCATGGTGCTCAGACCCATTTGAGCGGACAGACAAAGACGTGTGGATCACTACACAAATTCAATACTAGAGTGAGTAAGCTGTCAGGAAGGTTACTAACTTTTCTAAAAACTCATATAACAATGCCAATCCCATACAGAAATAGGAGACGGTAAGGAAAAATGAGGAGGAGGAAGAGGTGGGGGAGAGGGGTGGGGTTTATCATGTGAAAAACGCTTAGTCGCATCATGTTTCTGAGTTTAATTGAAACTGCATGACCGCTGTAACTGGCAAGGGAAGTCAGTTCAAAGATCGGAGAATGACAAGGATATTCCACCACCAATAGGATCTTGCCTAGTAGATCTGTTGTGTTCAAACTACCCTTCAGCTTGATGACAACTTTGCATTTTAACGGTTTTCACTGTTGCGTGATCTTCAAATGTCGCCTATTTCCTCTTACTCTACAGCCAGGATCAGTTTAAGGCACGAGGACACACTTGGGCACAAATCTGTGAAGGACGCCAGTGGCACTCGAGTGCAAAATTTGTCCACATGATGCACCATAATTAGTAGTGAAAACTAAGACAGGTGAAAGTATATGATAATAGAAGTAAAAACGTTCCAATTAACAAGGGTCTGAAAACGAGTCATTAGCGATATAATTGCCAGTTTGTGCTTATGGGTTGCCAGTATCAAGTATTATTCTAGTTACTGCAAATCCTCTAATATTTTAGATTAAAGCTTCAACCGAATGTGCTCAAATATCACGCTAGGCCTACCGTAATTAGAAATACAAAACTGCTCCTGTACGTCACGTGCCACAGTTTGTTGTACACTCATAGCTGTTAATGGTGGTGTTCCACCTGTGGTTCTCACACTTGTGGGCAACATTGTACTCGACTCTGTAGTGACTTACGAATTATTGGAAACACCCTCAGATCATCTCGTTAATACTGAGAAGTCTGCACAGTTCTCTGTTCCATGTTTTCAACCATATCGATTGGAGTACTGTACACTTCACTTCTGAGACGATCCCAGATACAAAAATCCAGAGAACTGAAGTGGGGTCACCTTGAAGGCCGAGGTTGAGGCTGTGTTGGCCTAATGTTCCATATTGACGCAATAGAAGCGTTATATCAGCAATAAAATGAGGTTTGCCCCATTATGCATGTACCATGTTCCCCAATGTTTTGCAAGGAATGATGGTAGAGCAACTGTGAAATTCGAACCCAGTTGCATGGAGACGTAAGTAAAGATTTTATACTTCATACATATTTATAGTGACACTGATACCAAAGCCAATGGAGTTTCGTAACCACACAGTCACAATTACCTTACAGAAGTCTCCTTTGCGGACTCATATTCACTGGAACGTGTTTACTTCTATTTCTTATATTTCCTTATACTACCACACTTGTTAATTTTCACTATTAGTTTTGATTCACCCTGCATATATAGCATACCAGAATTTTTGTTACGTTATTTATAGATCAATAAATAAATAAAAAAACTGGTGCAGCTCATAGCTTGGTGCAAATATTTTCATTGACGCCATTTCAGTGATGGGTGTGTTGCTGAAGCACCATTCTTCTACGGAGAAGGATTATTGTATTTATGACAAGCGTAAATTTAGTGTAAGTCCAGAGAAAGGCAAGTTATGTCTGAAGGAGGGACGGATGGGAGGGGTGGCGGCGGAAAATCATCTATTTCTCGTCGGAAAAGTAACGTTTCGAACCAGACATTCCCGTATCAATCCGTTTTATTTCTATGTATTTTCATTGTACATTACTTCTCGACCTGGAATTTTCTGTCTGCATTGCAGCCTGGAACACACCATGTTGTCTTATCGGTCCACCATAGTTCCATTCGAGTGTCCCTCCTTATACTAATGATTCCCAACAAAACTGTTTCCTTTACGTTACTGATTCTGCATTGCTTCGTACTAAGAGAATTTATTCTTCAGCGACAAATATTTAGTAGCACCCATAGATTTTTTTCCCCTAGCGGGCAAATCTGTTTCGCTGCTGTTAAATCTTTCGGGATGTGAGGTCGTGGTACAAGAAACTTTTCCGTTGCTGACGTTTCGTCTCGGATGTGCGTTGGACATATTGAGAGGCGCTCCTCCGCTGAGTCTTACCGACTGACTGCTTGGACGTCTGAGAGTGATACATAGTCGTGGATAATAATTTGACGTTGTCGATAAAATTTCTGTTTCAGAAAACTTCACTTTGTGGTTTCCTGACTGAAGAGCTTTGTCTACTATAGCTGATTTCTCTAATTTTCCTAGTCAGTAAAGACTTTTGTGTTCTTTTAGCCGTGTGTTTACGCTCGGCTTATCACATTTTACTTCGACCACGCCCCCTTTCCTATAATATGTATTTCGCTTTCGGACATCCGACTAGTCAGTCGGCAAGACTCAGCAGAGGAGCGCCACTGAAGATGTCCAGCGCAGTCCTGGACGAAACGTCAGGAACGGAAGAGTTTCTTGGACCACGACCACACATACCGAAAGGTTTACGTGCAGCAATGTATCAGGTCGTAAAAGCCTTCATTCTAAAATCTGTTTCGGCCAGTGAGTGCGACGATGTACGTGCAAACAGGAAGAGTGGGACGAAAATCCTCTTTCGAGGATTCGGGAGTTTTCCTCAAATCACTTCAAGCGAACGCCGCGATGTTCCCGCAGCAAGGTGATAGCCAGCTTCCTCCTCTCTCACCTTATCTATTGTTTGGTCCCTAAACAGCTGAATGTCTACATGACGTTGAGCCTACAGGTTTATTCCCATCAATAACTACACATGTCATTTTTCAGTGCTGCTGTGTCACACCCGTTCAGCTTCATCCCATTAACAACCTCTGTCACAAGATAATGATGACAGCTGCAGAATTCTTTTACTAAAGAAAGCTTTATGCCCTTAAATCAGTCTACACTTACAGTTCCCCTTCCTTATTTCATACTTTGATACTTTTAATGTAGTGTCTCCCATAGTTTTGAAGTATAGGAAGTTCCCATTCTGTATACTGCAACCCTCATTAGTGCCGCTGTTGTTTCGATTCCTCCTATTGAACCCTTTCGTAGTTGATGTAGTACATACGTCCCACTAAAGTAATAAACACTTTTGAGAGTTGGAACGTCCACATGCCATATTTGTCTAATGTCATCGTCTAGGGAGAAGCTATCGAAAATTACAGAAAAATGTTGAGGACTATGGAGTGGATTTATAGAAAACTGTGTGCAATCAAATGGGGAAATGTGTGTTTCTAGCTGGTACAGTGAGTCTGTTTAAGGAAAACCAGGTCGAAGAACCATCTCCTCAGTCATAAGAATGACTGAGGTAAATAACTCTGCTTTCTTACACAACATAGACATTTTCTTGAAACCGTACTAGATTCCCTAGAAATTTTCTTGGCTTGTGTATAATTTGAATTCAGTGAGACATACATGCCACAGCAAATAACATAGAAAATTTTGGTTGTGAGACGTCAAAATTATTTTCAAAATTTTATGCTGGAAATTTGTGTGCTATATTTGGCGTTTTTGACGAGTGTTAATGCGTTTCGGTAAGAATTGGTTATAACTTTCTCTTCTTATTTGCCTTCCTTATAAAATCACTCTACAAAAAAAATTTAACTTTGAAAATCATAGGGTCGTGTGAACAAGTGAACGAGATTAGGATCGTGAGACACACGCGTTGCACCTCACTGATTTTCAAAATTGGTCAACTTAAAATTTTTTTGGTAGCGAATGTTTATTAAGATAATAAAAGACGACAGATTTCAACCTTTTATTCTTCAAATGTAACTAAGATAAATTTTAATCACAAAATGGCTAAAATTATCTGACAATTCGCTTTGTCATTCTACTGATGCTTATAAATGTTCCGTACTCCCGGGCAGCAAATCGAGGTCATACACCATAAAGCTCATTGGGAAAGGTACGTCGCACTACTTTTCTGTTCCACTCGCAAATGAAGCGAGGGTAAAATAGTTATCCATCCGCTTCCGTGGTAGCCCTGGTTTCTCTTACGTTGTCTGCGCGGTCTTTAGTGAGTTTTACATTGAGCTGACTCAAGTCATCAGATAACGATATAAACCACCCATATACATATAAAAGTGCAGAGCATTGGCTGAGCCCTCATTTGGCTTCAGGTGATTCATGTGGGAGGGTTTCAGAAGTGATTATGACCGCAACACGGGAATTACAGGACTTTGAAAGCGAAATGATAGTTGGAACTAGATGCATGGGACATTCGGTTTCCAGAATCATTAGGGAATTTCGTATCCTGAAATTCACAGTGTCAAGAATGCGCTGAGAATGCCGAATTTCAAGCGTTGCCTCTCATCATGGACAACGAAGTCACCGACGGCCTTAACGACTGAGAGCAGCGGCGTTTGCATTGAACTGTTAGTGTTAACTGACAATCAACGCTGCGTGAAATAACCACAGAAATCTGTGTGGGACGTGCTACGAACGTGCGAAATTTGGCGTCAATGGGCGATGGAAGCCGTGGCGTTCGCTGTGTTATTCAGTGGTTTGGTATTTAACTAATTTGTAAATGGAAATGATAATCTTGTTTTATTACATTGAGTAATTACTAAATAATTTTTCTCCCGGCTAAAGATTTGATCAAGTTGCTAAAGAATTCCAAGTTAAAGTCGTGTTAAAGTGTTGTCTGTAAGTTGTGTAAGTGTCACTAAATCACAGTTCATACAACAGATTCTATACAACTATTGATTAAGATGGAAGCAGTTATCTTCGGCAAAATGATCATTAAAACCACCGAATATCAGCCGCGCACAACACTGACGTATGTTACCTGAAACAATATTCTTCTCAACTCGTGCGTAATTAATTTCGGCTCCATACATCAGCTAGAAAAGTTTGTTATAACGATCGTGCTATGAGCACTGTTTTTAAAGAACCAATCTGATTTGAATTATTTTCATTAAAATGAGTTCGGAACCACCGGTGCACATTTATTTTTATCGGCATTTATATCTGCAGTGTTTCGTAATTTGAATTTGCCGCTGAGATAATTGTTAAGATGGCGGCAGACAATTGATAGAGACTTTCTATTGTTACAGCAAATAAGTAAATATTTAAAATGTTTATTAAACGCTATAAACTATACTTTCGTATTGTGCAGTATTTAGACCTCATCAAGCAAACATTTGATTTGTTTCTAAGGAAAACACAGACAAAAACGCGATACAAATCGCTATCATCAATGGCTGCGCTCCTTGAAGCGGAAAGAAATAACTAACACAGATAATGCTTACTGAGAGAGGAATCAAAGTTACAAATAATTATTCACTCATATTTATAATAATAATGAACTCTATTTTCAAGTAATAACTAACAAATAATCACAATTTCTTAACAGACCTCAGTTTGATATGCGTCCGCAGTCTACAAAAGCCAAACAACAAAAGGTAAAAAAACAAAGGAAGACAAACGCAGATCATAAAAGGAATTTACAATTATCATTGTCTTTGTATGATACACATCGATATGTCCAATTACATTTTTTCATACGTCGAATAGAAAATGTTTATAACTATTACAGGCATAATTTCCTCTCGTCCCACAATAGCCAAAAATTTATCACGTGGATGTTACAAAGCGGAAGACCTACGTGAGCGTTTCTGATAACAGCACAATGTCAAATTCTATCCTGGGCTCGTGACCATGTCGGATGGACGACAGACGACTGGGAACCATGGCATCGTCAGATAAGTCCCGATTCCAGTTGTAAGAGCCGATAGTACGGTTCGAGTGCGGCGCAGACCCGACTAAGACGTGGATCCAGGTTGTCAACAAGGCACTCTGCAAGCTCGTGGTGGCCCCATAATGGTGTGGCCGTGTTTACGTGGAATGGACTGGGTCCTCTGGTCCAACTGAACCGATCATTGACTGGAAATGGCTACGTTCGGCTATTTGCAGACTATTTACGGATGACCGGGAAACAATTGTTCGCGATTTAGTTTGAAGAACTTCTTAACTACTCGAGCTAATGATTTGGCCTTCCAGATCACCCGACATGGATCCCGAACATATATCGAACAAAGTCAAAAGTTCAAATGGCTCTGAGCACTATGGGACTCAACTGCTGAGGTCATTAGTCCCCTATAACTTAGAACTAGTTAAACCTAACTAACCTAAGGACATCACAAACATCCATGCCCGAGGCAGGATTCGAACCTGTGACCGTAGCGGTCTTGCGGTTCCAGACTGCAGCGCCTTTAACCGCACGGCCACTTCGGCCGGCTATCGAACATAGTCGTAAGGTCAGTTTGTGTATAACATCCTGCACGGGGAACACTTGCGCAATTACGGACAGCTGTAGAGGCAAAATGGCTCAATATTTCGGCATGGGACTTCCAAGGACTTGTTGAGTCCATTGCAATTCGCGTTGCTGTTGCACTATGTCGGGCAATAGGAGGTCCGACACGACTTTAGGAGTTATCCCATGACTTTTGTCACCTCACTGTATCTCAGTGGAGATGGGATCGTTCTTCAGTATGTCACAAATACTTCTGTCTAAACTTTTTCAACAGTGTTTCCCTTCAGAGATTCCCACTGGATTTCACGTAGCATTTTCATAATACTCTCAAGTTTGTCGAACTTACTTGTAGCACGTGTAACAGCACGCCTTTGAATTGCTTCCATGTCTTCCCAAAAACCCGAGCAGTACCCACGAATCGGTCGGTCAAGCGTTATGTGTGCGGTCGCCTTTATAGATGAGCTACAGTTTCCTACAACTTTCCCTATAAACCTAAGTCGAACATCTTCCCCACAACCGAGATTACGTGTTGGTTAAATTTCACGTCGTTTTGCAGTGTTACGCATAGATATTTAACTGACGTGACTGTGTCAAGAAATCACGACTACTTCCGTACTCGAACATCACAGAATCATTTTTCCTACTCATCTCCAATAATTTACATTTTTCCTCATTACCAAACTGCCATTCATCACACAGACCGGAAATTCTGTCCAATTAATCTCGTATCCTCGTAAACTCACACAAAGACGACACTGTCTCGCGATCAACAAACGTCCCAGATAGCTGTTAACCACATCCGTCAGGTGATTTGTTGAGAGGTTGTAGAGAATAAGATAAATCCTAGCACACTTCCTTGAGGCACTCTTGTTGGTGCCGTTGTCTCCAACGAACAATCGCTGTTCAGGACAACGTACTGAGATCTACAAACATAAAAAAAAGAGTTTGCATCACCCCTGTTCCCAGAACTCCTGAAGATAGACGTTGACTGTGGATATTGCATCACAGGCACAGTCCCTTTGACAGAGATGTCACTAAACCCACCAAAAGATGTAAACAACCACGCATGAGTACCATCTATTAGACGGAGGGGGTCCGACAACCCAACAATTCCAGTCTTTGCACCAGGAAGGAGGTACACGGCTCGTGTTGTCTGTAGCTCAACCATGCCTAGACGGTCAATACCGCTGTTCGATCGCGTCGATATTGTTACTTTATTCCAGGAAGTGCTCTCAAAAGGGGAAGTGTCCAGGAGTCTCAGAGTAAACCAAAGCGATGTTGTTAGGACATGGAGGAGATACAGAGAGACAGGAACTGTCGATGACATGCCTCTCTCAAGCTGCCCAAGGACTACTACTGCAATGGATGATCGCTATCTAAGGCTTATGGCTCGGTGGTACCCTTACAGCAACGCCACCATGTTGAATAATACTTTTCGTGCAGCCACAGAACGTCGTATTACGACGCAACCCGGTCACAATAGGCTGTTTGATGCGCAACTTCACACCCGACGTCCATGGCGAGGTCCATCTTTGCAACCACGATACTATGTAGCACGGCACGGATGGGCCCAACAACATGCCGAATGGACCACTCAGGATTGTCATAACGTTCTCTTCACCCATGAGTGTCGCATATGCCTTCAACCAGACAATCGCCGCGCGGTATAGGGCGCTTTTTCACGGTTCGTGCGGCTCCTCCCGTAGGAGGTTCGAGTCCTCCCGCGGGCATGGGTGTTGTCCTTAGGAGTGAATTAGTTTAAGTTAGATTAAGTAGTGTGTAGGCTTAGGGACCGAGAACCTCAGCAGTTTGGTCCCTTAAGACCTTACACCAAATTTCCAGACAATCGTGGGAGACATGTTTGGGTGAAACCCGGTCAGGCTGAACGCCTTAGACGCAATGTCCAGCAAGTGCAGCAAGGTGAAGATTCGGGGTGGCCTTATGTGGGGCCGACGTACGCCGCTGGTGGGCATGGTAGGCGCCGTAACGGATGCACGATGCGTGAATGCCATCCTCCGACCGATGGTTCAACCATATCGGCAGCGTATCGGCGAGGCATTCGTCTTCATGGACGACAATTCGCGCCCCCATCGTGCACATCTTGTGAATGACTTCCTTCCCGGATAGCGACATTGCTCGACTAGAATGGCCAGCATGTTTTCCCGACATCAACCCTATCGAACCTGCCTGAGATAGTTTGAAAAGGGCTGTTTATGGACGACGTGACCCACCAACCGCTCTGAGGTATCTAAACCGAATCGTCGTTGAGAAGTGGAACAATCTGGACCAACAGTGCCTTGATGAACTTGTGGATAGTATGCCATGAAGAATACAGGTATGCATCAACGCAAGAGGACTTGCTACTGGGCATTAGAGGTACCGGTGTGTTCAGAAATTTGGACCACCACCTCTGAAGATCTCGCTGTATGGTGGTACAACATGCAATGTGTGGTTCGCATTAGCAATAAAAAGGGGATAAATGATGCTTATGTTGATCTCTATTCCAATTTTCTGTAAGGATTCCGGAATTCTCGGAACCGAGGAGATGCAAAACTTTTTTTTATGTGTGTATTACTTAAAGAGTCTTTGAACCTGTTGCCTGTTGCCTTTGTTCCATCGTTTGCAGGATATTATGCGAGAAAAGAGCAAGCTGAGATAATCACAAGAGACGCTTTGTAAACCAGCATTGATTTTTTGACAGAAGCTTCTCACTCTCAAGGAAATTTAATATATTCAAACCTACAATATGGTCAAGAATTCTTGAGTTAATCGACATTAAGGATATTGGTCTGTAATCCTGTGGGAACGCTCTCATACTGTTCTCATATACAGGGGTCACGTGTGCTTCTTTCCAGTCGTTTGGTACTTGCCGCAGGGCGAGAAATTTTTTGTGAATGCAAGCTAGTTAGGGGCGAAAACCGTACAGTACTCTTTGTAAAACAGAATAGGCATTCTTCCCGGACGAGGCCTTATTTGTCAATCTCTTAGCTGATTTTTAACGACAGGGATGTGCTTTTCTGTATCCCACCATACGTGAATATTGCGACGGTCTAAAAAGGTATGTCTTTAGATCCTCCTGCGTGAATGATGTTTTTAAACGAGAAATTTCAAATTTCTTCTTTTATTTTGCTGTCTTCTGCTGCGATACCAGACTGGTTTACGAGCCTTCGACCCAGTTAGCGATTTTACGTAGGAGCAGAATTTTCGAACATTCTCGACTTTTCGCTAACTTATGATGGTGAAAGTATATATCCTCCGATCATCTATCTGTTGTTTATTGACGCACGAATTTATTCTAACTTAAATGACAGCATTTCTGCAGTCGCTCTTGAACCGAGAGTGCCAAAATCTGTTTTCTCTGCATTTTCAGAATTTTGTTATTAAACCATGGCTGGTCTTCTTCATCCCTCATCTTTTCCCACACCGTTACGGTGACGAGACATAGTTACAGTACACCTAAACAGAATCAAAACAACGGTCAATGCAGCGGCGAAGTTCAGTTTAACTAAAACCGAAATAAAAGACTTCCTTATTGGAGTCGAGAAATGATTACTATCGTTTTTTGGGACTAAAAGGAAAAAGGGTGTGTCATCGGATGATTTCATGTAACGTGAAACAGCTGAAATTGGCTGCAAAATGTGGGAGAGACCTCCTTTACAAAAATGTAGGTCCACAAAATTCTTTGTCTTTACCAAGAATAAGGTTCGTCACTTCCTTTAGGAACTTTCGGCTTTGCATACAGACACTTGGAGCAATTGCCTGCAAGAGAATGGTTTTAAGAGTAAGTTGAGATCACTTGTCAATTTATTCAGTTTCCAGGCGGAAAACCTATATCCATAGGAGCCGAAAACCGACAAATAGACTTGCATGAAACTAAAGCCGCCAATAAAACCTTTTCGATAGAAAATGAAACCTATACACCTATTAAATATATACTACTACCAAATACGTACAGTAGAAAAAAGGCTAAAGAAAGACAATTCGATGTTTATCGCTTTTGCATATTTACAAAAAAAAGCTTCTGACAATGTTGACTTCAACGCCCTCTTTGAAACTCTGGCGGTAACAGGGATAAAATATAGGTATGAAAGGCCATTTATAACCTATTTGGAAACCACACTCCAGTTATAAGAACTGAAGACATGAAAGGAAAGCAGTAGTTGAGAAGGGAGTGAGACAGGGTTGTGGTCTACCCACTTCTTATTCAATCTGTATAGCAAGTACTGAAGGAGATAATGGAGCAATTTGTAGCTGGAATTACAGTTCCGTAAGAAGAAATAAAAACTTTCAGATTTGGCGACGACATTGTATTTCTATCGTATAGAGGAGAGAACTTGGAAGAGTGGCTGATCGGAATGGATAGTAGCTTGAACATGATGCACATAAACAAAACTAAAGCAAGAATAAATGAATGTAGTTAAATTAAATAAGGTGATGCTGAGAAAATTAGATTAGAAAATGAGACACTAAAAGTAGCAGACGAGTTTTGTTATTTTCGCAGCAAAAGCTGGTTACGGACGAAGCAGATAGGGTATGAAAGGCAGAAGTCTAATTTTCGACGTTGGGTAGTCTCTTATGAAGGTATATGTCTCGAGTGAAGCGTTTTGCGGTAGTGAAACGTGGACGGTAAGCCATTTAGACAACAAGAGAATCGAATTTTAGAAACGTGGTGCTGCAGAAGAATATTGACGACTGTACGTGTAAACTGAGTAATTAATCTGGAGATATTGAATCGAACTGGGGAAAAAAGAAACTTATGACACAACTTCTCTAAAAGTTCTGCATTTGTCTTTGCCATTAGTCGTTGTCTATTAACGCAATATTGATGAAAAGTAGAAAATCTGGTCTAATCTTTCGTGGATTGACGTTATCATTATTCAATTTGTCAAACTAACACATAGATTAGATTAACTTCATCGACGCTTTCCATATTAAGTACATGAAACTTACTGTGCACAGTATCTTTCGAAGACATAAAGAAAGCCCAGTCGTTATAAGCGTCGCTAAACACTGTGCATCACGATCGTAACCCGCTGTATTTAATTCCAAAACATTGCTTTACGGTACTAGTTCACACTGGACTGTCGCTCCATCTTAAGTCTAGAATAGCGGCTGCATTAGCCAGGGCGCTTTTCCTGTGTGACAAGAGAGTAAATGTGAATCGAATCTTAAAAGAGATTATAAGATGAACATTATAAGATGAACTTCAACAAAAGTGAAACAAGGATAATGGAAAGTAGTCGGATGAAACCAGGTGATATCCAGGGAATTAGATTAGTATATGAGACACTAGAAGTAGCAGCGGTGCTTTTAAATTTGGGCAGCAAAAACTCTGATAACGGGCAAAGTAGAGAAGGTAAAAATTCTATACTGGCCACAGCAAAGAGAAATTAGTAAACATAGAATACAAATTTAAATGTCGGCAAGTCCTTTTGAAGGTATTTGCCTTGAGTATAGGCTATTATGGGAGTGAAATGTGGACAGATAAATAAATAATCTGAGGTTTAGAGATATGTTGTTACAGAATGACGCTGACGATTAGATTTGTAGATCGAATAACTAGCGAGGAGGTTGTAGCGGGATATTTGGTGTCTGATGATAAGATTATTCATTTGAGTTGTGTGATAAAACCAACGTGTAAACCAACTTCCGCCTATCCTAAAGAACATAATCCAGTGGTCGTTTAATAATAATAACTGAGTAATGGAACGAAACACCCGTTATTCAGACAGAACTATGTTTAAAAGCTTCCCAAAATTTACTCATTATACTGCATGCAGATATAATCATTAATAATTAACTCACCTCGCAAACTGCCCAGAAATTTCTCGCGTTCTTGCGTGTTTTATTTTCCTCTAGTTTTTTGGGAAATTAATACAATTATTAAATGGTTTCTTACTTAAGGCCAAGCATTTTCAAATTCCGATCGTTATTGACCCCACATTGTGGACAATATTCAGCAAATTTATGTGGCGCAAAATAAGTTTTTGAAAAATTAAAATAATATAAGAGAACTTTTCAGTTGTTTATTTTTTTCTTTAGCACTAATAATCACAATTAATAAGGAAAACTGCTTCATTGTCATAAACAATAATTTTAGTTTACGTATTTTTCTTATTAATTCACATCTGTATACATGCTGGCTACATTTAATATCTAAAAGTTGATTTTAGTTCAAATTTAACTTCATTCAAAAAATTAAATGAGTAGCCACACGTGGAATTATAAAATAGCTTCGGATTACTTTCCATTCTTCTCAAGTATTCCATTCCAGTTCAACCAACAACTCCCAGCTTCCTCGCCTCCTCTCTTTCGATAGTTCATTCTCCCAATCGACCTCTTGATAATGACAAGCCAGAAGTTTTCGTATTTCGAGTACCGGTGCTGCCCTCCTTTCACAAAAATGGGAATCATGCACACGTGACTTAGGAACGTCTTATTCCGTTTCAAGATATTAAATCGCATAGGGGAAAAAAGGAACTGAGGGCACGTCTGGACTAAAAGAAAGGATCGGTTGACAGGTCACTTCCTGAGGCGGCAAGGGATCAATTTAATAATGTAGGAAAGTGTATGGAGTAAAAATTATAGTAGGAACTAAGGCATGAATGGATGTATGTTGCACAGGACAGACTAGCGTGGAGACTTCCATCGAGTCAGTTTTCAAACTGAAGACCACAAAAACAACTACGAAACGAAAGGTTAACCAGATGTCAATTTCACGTAGCTAATGAAAGCATAGTTTTATGAAAAATACAGGAGGAGAGAAGAAAGGCGATATATTCTACAGCTGAAATTGAACACATTCAATGTTCTTTATGAGCTATTTGCGGTTTTCTTCAATTTTCGCCATGAGAGTTTCGTATTTGTACTACGCATTTGAAGCACAGGTTTTGGTGACGGAGTCGCCTGTAGCGTACCTCGAGGTGTGTGTTACCCTGGTGACAGTTTGCTTGTGAGTTGGCGCAGCAAACGAATTAATTTGATAAAAACCTATCCTTTGAAACGAACTTTGTGGTCTACAGCTTAGCCCAAGGCGTAGATTAGATTAACTGGTGACACGCTTCGTGGATGAAATCACTTAGCTAAATAATTCTACCACCTTTCAACGACCCTCATTAATTACAAATATCTTGATTTCCTTTGATGCCAGAAGGCGTAACTTCTCACAAGAAAGATGAACGACTTTCAATTACGTAAGCTCGCAGAGAGACGAATAACACTCTTGTTATTAGGAAAGCAGGGAAACGGTAGAATGAGTTGTCTCTCAGACAGCACTGCAGGTTGCGTGCTACCGTCGCTTTACGTAACGGAAGTGATTCTTCGAGCGGCACCGAAATTATAGTCGCTCTGTGTGGCATTGATTAGTCCGACCGTTGTGTTAGTTGTGAGTTGGTGAAGCAAGCGAATTAATTTGATAAAAAATTATCTATTGAAAGAAACGTTGTGGTGGTATACTGATCTACAGCGTAGCCCAAGGTGTTCGTTACATTAACGGGTGAGACGTTTCGTAGATGAAATTATTTAGCTAATCAGTTCCACCACTCTTCAAGGTCCCTCATCGATTACAAATAACCTTTTTCCCTTTCATTTCACAAGACTTAACTTCAAACTAGGAAGGTGAGCGCCTTTGAATTAATAAGCACACTGAGAGACGTATAATCTGCTTGTCATTAGGAAAGCAGTGAAACGATACAATGAGTTGTCTCTCAGACAGCACCGCTGATTGTGTGCTGTCGTCGTTTTACGTAACAGAAGTTACCCTTCGAGTGGTACTGAAATTCTCATCCTCCTACGTGATAGTTATTAGTCCGATCGTTGCATTAGCGAAATACTGCCAGCGATGTCTGTGTGTTACATTAAAATAAATGTTTTCATTGTGAGTTCAGTAATTACGAAGCAGGACTAAGCTTCATCTAGATTGAGTAAATAAATCATAAGATATAGTGATCTCTTGGAAAAATATCGTCAGCGTCTCGAAAATAGCACAGTTTGATCAGAATGCCTGAATATTGAAAATATTTGCCCTATTCTTCACGGTAGCAATGATCTAAATTTATGCTATTGCATTGCAATTTACCAAATTTTTCTGCTAGGCGTAGGAGTGATTTTCGTAATTGTTCAGCGTCGTCTCGCAACAACAAACGGCAAATGAACTCCGAATGGAATTCTCATGTGCTCATCATTCTTTTCTATCGTGGGATTAAACGGAAGAACACGGCAAAATTACAAATACGAGCTTTGCTAGGTGGTTGCTAGGTGTGGTCTCTGAGAGAGTGAATATTCCGTCACAAACGAATATACAGTGTGATTTTGCCGAAAGTGGACAAAGCGCAGGAAGCTAGTTCTGACAGTATAAGGAGCAATAAAGTACATATGGATATGTGGACGGAAATGCTGTCAAGGTTAGATATAAGAAATCTTTGACAGGGATCCCAGCATAAACACCAGGCAGATGTCCCGCGAGCATGGGGTAAGCCAGAAAATCTTGTGGAATGTTCTCCATGACAGCTACTGCTATCGTTAGCATTTGCAACTCGTGTAGGCCGTATTACCAGCAGACTTACCAACGCAGTGACAGTTTTGTCGCTGGTTTGTCGCACAGGCCACCACGTTGCTGATATTTCTTTCATCCATCCTATTAACAGACTAGTCTACCCCTACGAGGAGTCTAATAATCAACCTTCACAACACCCACCTGTGGGCTGTGGAGAATCCCCACGGCATGATAACAGCCATCCATCAGCACCGGTTCAGCCTCGGTGTGTGGGTGGGGATTACTGGCAAACAAATAGTGGAACCAGTCATCCTTCCACAACGCCGTCCAGGCGAGGCATATGTGCACTTCATGGAGTTGACCCTGCCTCTCATGCTGGAATATGTGCGTTTGGTACTACTAGATTTGACAGTGTCTAGTAAGAAAATTAGGATTGTGTCACTATATTCGCATTGTGAAGGGACAGGTCAAGATAAGATGGATAATTTTTATGAGGCACTCAGTGATGTAGTTGTTAGAGTAAAGGACAAGGACAGTGTTCTGCACATGGGTGATTTTAATGCCAGGATTGGAAATCGAACAGAAGGGTATGAAAAGGTTATGGGTAAATTTGGAGAGGATATGGAGGCCAACAGGAACGGGAAACAACTCTTGAATTGCTGTGCTAGTATGGGCTTAGTAATCACAAACTCATTTTTTAAACATAAGAACATTCACTGGTATACTTGGGAAGGCAGGGGAACCAGATCTGTCATTGACTATATAATAACAGATCAGGAATTAAGGAAGGGACACACGTGTATGCACGGGATTATTTGATGACACTGAGCACTATTTAATCTGCAGTGAAATTGGTATTGTGAGGCCGAAAGTGCAGGAGGTCAGGTCCATATGTAGGAGAATAAGAGTGGAGAAACTTCAGGATAAGGAAATCAGGCACAAGTACATAACAGCGATCTCAGAAAGGTACCAGTTAGTTGAATGTAGTCAATTACAGTCATTGGAAAAGGAATGGACAAGGTACAGGGACACAGAACGAGAAGTGGCTAAAGAATATCTTGGAACAGTAGTGTGTAAAAGTAGGATGAAGCAAACAACTTGGTGGAATGACACAGTCAAGGCAGCCTGTAAAAGGAAAAAGAAGGCGTATCAAAAATGGCTACATACTAGAACTCACGTAGACAGAGAAAATTATGTTGAAGAAAGAAACAAATCCAAACAGATAACTACAGCATCCAAGAAGAATTCTTGGGAAGACTTTGGAAAAAGGTTGGAGACTATGGGTCAAGCTGCTGGAAAACCGTTCTGGAGTGTAAATAGCAGTCTTAGAAAGGGAGGTAAGAAGGAAATGACAAGTATTTTGGACAGGTCAGGAAAACTGCTGGTGAATCCTGTGGATGCCTTGGGAAGATGGAGGGAATATTTTGTAGAGTTGTTCAATGTAGGTGAAAATACGATCGGTAATGTTTCAGGTTTCGAGGTAGAATGGGATACGAATGATGATGGAAGTAAGATCACATTTGAGGAAGTGGAGAAAATGGTCAATAGATTGCAGTGCAATAAAGCAGCTGGGGTGGATGAAATTAAGCCGGAACTCATCAAATACAGTGGAATGTCAGGTCTTAAATGGCTACACAGGATAATTGAAATGGCCTGGGAGTTGGGACAGGTTCCATCAGACTGGACAAAAGCAGTAATCACACCAATCTTTAAACATGGAAACAGAAAAGATTGTAACAACTACAGAGGTATCTCTTAAATCAGCGTTGTGGGTAAAATCTTCTCAGGTATTGTTGAAAGGAAAGTGCGAGTATTAGTTGAGGACCAATTGGATGAAAATCAGTGTGGGTTTAGGCCTCTTAGAGGTTGTCAGGAGCAGATCTTTAGCTTACGGCAAATAATGGAGAAGTGTTATGAGTGGAACAGGGAGTTGTATCTATGCTTTATAGATCTAGAAAAGGCATATGACCGGGTTCCTAGGAGGAAGTTATTGTCTGTTCTACGAGATCATGGAATAGGAGGCAAACTTTTGCAAGCAATTAAAGGTCTTTACATGGATAGTCAGGCAGCAGTTAGAATTGGCGGTAAATTGAGTTCATGGTTCAGAGTAGTTTCAGGGGTAAGACAAGGTTGCAACCTGTCTCCACTGTTGTTCATATTATTTATGGATCATATGTTGAAACAATAGACTGGCAGGGTGATATTAAGATATGTGAACACAAAATAAGCAGTCTTGCATATGCGGATGACTTAGTTGTGATGGCAGATTCGATTGAAAGTTTGCAAAGTAATATTTCAGAGCTAGATCAGAAATGTAAGGACTATGGTATGAAGATTAGCATCTCCAAAACGAAAGTAATGTCAGTGGGAAAGAAATATAAACGGATTGAGTGCCAAATAGGAGGAACAAAGTTAGAACAGGTGGACGGTTTCAAGTACTTAGGATGCATATTCTCACAGGATGGCAACATAGTGAAAGAACTGGAAGCGAGGTGTAGCAAAGCTAATGCAGTCAGCGCTCAGCTACGATCTACTCTCTTCTGCAAGAAGGAAGTCAGTACCAAGACTAAGTTATCTGTGCACCGTTCAATCTTTCGACTAACTTTGTTGTATGGGAGCGAAAGCTGGGTGGATTCAGGTTACCTTATCAACAAGGTTGAGGTTACGGATATGAAAGTAGCTGGGATGGTTGCAAGTACTAGTAGATGGGAACAATGGCAGGAGGGTGTCCACAATTAGGAAATCAAAGAAAAACTGGGAATGAACTCTATAGATGTAGCAGTCAGGGCGAACAGGATTAGATGGTGGGGTCATGTTACACGCATGGAAGAAGCAAGGTTACCCAAGAGACTCATGAGTGCAGCAGTAGAGGGTAGGAGGAGTCGGGACAGACCGAGGAGAAGGTACCTGGATTCGGTTAAGAATGAGTTTGAAGTAATAGGTTTAACATCAGAAGAGGCACCAATGTTAGCACTGAACAGGGAATCGTGGAGGAACTGTATAAGGGGGCTATGCTCCAGACTGAACGCTGAAAGGCATAATCAGTCATAAATGATGATGATGATGATGGTACTACTAAGTGTACTGTGGCTACATCATGATGGTGCTCCAGCTCATTGCACTCTGGAGTGTCGAGCTAAAACACTAGCACAGATGTCATGAACACTTGCCTGTTATATTCTCATGTGTGCTTTCTAACATTAAAACTTACACTGTGAAAGATCTTTTACCTTCAACTTCAAGTAGGTGTATCTGCCTTGAAACGAATTCCAGCCTTATGTCAATATGAGCTTTTTTTTTTTTTCTCCTTTTCCTATCGGGGGGCAGTCGTCTCTATTAAGGTAAATCATCCTGCATTTAATTATTTTCTCACTCCGGAATTAGCACCAACCTGCTTACAGAAAGTAATCGCCTTCAGTGTCTAGGCCAACGAGACACATCTAGCCAAGGAAGATGGGCTCGATTCAGTACAGCGGGACACTTGATAGCAAAACGCTATTCTAGCATTTATTAAATCTCTCTGCTGTAATTTATTATTTGATATATTGATTTATTAGTATTGACAGTTACGTAAAAAAACAATACAGGCCGTAATAAGAAAATTGATTTCTAGTTGGCCAAAATAAATATTAAGTTATGATTTACTTCAGCGCCAGGCTCCCTACAAATTATTTCAAATGCTCTCAGCGTAATGGAATTCTGGCCAAATCCACTGACCTAGAAATAATTGCATCTCTGAAAATATTTAGTTTTTACCAAAATAACATTATTGAACTTTTCCACTTTAAATAACTTAATGACTTGGAATGATTTTTACTAAGCTGGCTATTGAAGTAACCTGCACAAAATAGCAATTTTTAAACATGGCGCGTAATGGCGGTCGATTGTTACCAGTCAAATATCATCGCTGCTCTCTTCGCAGCAACTGAGAGATGCTACATAAGTTTTTTCAATTGAAACTTTAAGAAGAGGTGCTTGTATGGGTTTTGAATGACACAATGATTTCACTTTATATATATATATATATATATATATATATATATATATATAGAGAGAGAGAGAGAGAGAGAGAGAGACAATAATAGGTAGTGGTAGAAGTAAAGCTGTCTGGATGTCTTGTGATTCGTTCTCGGGTAGCTCAGACGGTAGAGCACTTGCCTGCGAAAGGCAAAGATCACATGCTCGAGTCGTGATACTGCACATAGCTCTAATCTGCTTGTATCACTGTATAAGTGTATATGTATGTATGTGTGTGTGTGTGTGTGTGTGTGTGGCCACTTATCAAGGGAAAATTACATATTTTTGTTTTTATACTTTTTTTATGGTTTTGGTTGGGTGGCTTTAAATATTGTGGGCTAGTCGAGACTTTTAATTAACGTATACCGCGATAACACTCGTACGGACATCGGCTGCCCCGAAGTACGTACGATATAATATTAATATTTTTTAAACACAATGCGCGACTCACCGCCTTCTAATAAACAGTTTGCGTGAGCGCTGCTATATAGAAAAGAAAATATACGTATTCTTACGCAAACTGTGATTATTAATATGCGTCCCAGGGGCTACTAGATTAACTGAGATATTGCGGAATGTAATGATTTTCAATATTTCTTGTTCATTATTTGGAAGGCAAAACTGGAGAGAATCTCATCGGCCGTTAGGCGGCCAAAATGAAACATACTAAACTCATTCAGTGATGTGAATTTTGGTAAATGAATTCTATCGCTACTGTCTTTAACTTTGAAATTAATGAAAGACCAAAATTGAGAAGTCTCTCGCATTTACATTTAATAACACGAATCGTCAGCCTAATGGCCGACAAAATCCTGCTAGGGGAGATGAGCTCCCTCCACTATGAAGTTCTGTAAAAACTTTGTTAATTATAATTAATGGTTGCGATCATGAGAGGTGACAACTAAGTCAATAATACACACTTTCTAATAACAATTTCTATTATATTTTTCAAAAATACAGATAAAACTTACGTTAATTATCAGACAGCACTACAATGGTGGTCTACCGCTAGGCGAAACAAAACAGGAGAGCTTTCAATCAAAAGCATTGTCTCTGATTTTCATGGCCTATGTTACATAGAGATTACATAAAAACGTTCTTTTTTATCACTGTTTGTCTTTTTATAATAATAATTTACACTCTTTATTATTTTTTATACATCGCGCAGACGTTCACAGTCTTAAAATAATTTATAATTCACACTTGACACAAGCAAAAAAACATTTTTCTTTTTTTTTCCAAATGTCCATTTATGTAACGTACCGTCACACCTGCAAGTTTCAAATCTGCGCACACCTCACAGCAGATTGGATATCCATTCTGGAAACTATACCCCGGATTATGATTAATATCCTTGCTCGACCTGCAAGCTTGTAGGAGAACTTCTGTGAAACTTGGAAGGTACGAGATGGTGTACTGGCGGAAGGAAACCTGTCTGGAGGGGTCGTGTCGTATTTAGATAGCTGAGTAGGTAGAGGACTTGGCCACAAAAGACAAAGGTCTCAATTGAGCTTTAATATAGGACACAGTGAGGCTTGGCGCCTTATATCGCTCCTGTCTAGAGCCTCTGTATCGGGAGAATGCGTGCACAGTGACACGTGGTCTGAGGCGGGTTCAGTCGAGTGCGTAGTTCTAATTTTCATCCGCTAGAGGACAGCAGTACACAGAGACGTTCAAGATACAGGTCAAGATAATGTTTTTGTGAATTGTTCTGTTTATTTGTTCAAGGTTCTTTTATTTATATTTGCACAGTTTTATATATACTTTTAGTAGGGGGAATGATGCGTGGATGTGGTCTAAGGTAGATCATTGTTCTTTTGATGAACGTTTTACGACGGAAAATTTTGTATCATAATACACTCCTGGAAATGGAAAAAAGAACACATTGACACCAGTGTGTCAGACCCACCATACTTGCTCCGGACACTGCGAGAGGGCTGTACAAGCAATGATCACACGCACGGCACAGCGGACACACCAGCAACCGTGGTGTTGGCCGTCGAATGGCGCTAGCTGCGCAGCATTTGTGCACCGCCGCCGTCAGTGTCAGCCAGTTTGCCGTGGCATACGAAGCTCCATCGCAGTCTTTAACACTGGTAGCATGCCGCGACAGCGTGGACGTGAACCGTATGTGCAGTTGACGGACTTTGAGCGAGGGCGTATAGTGGGCATGCGGGAGGCCGGGTGGACGTACCGCCGAATTGCTCAACACGTGGGGCGTGAGGTCTCCACAGTACATCGATGTTGTCGCCAGTGGTCGGCGGAAGGTGCACGTGCCCGTCGACCTGGGACCGGACCGCAGCGACGCACGGATGCACGCCAAGACCGTAGGATCCTACGCAGTGCCGTAGGGGACCGCACCGCCACTTCCCAGCAAATTAGGGACACTGTTGCTCCTGGGGTATCGGCGAGGACCATTCGCAACCGTCTCCATGAAGCTGGGCTACGGTCCCGCACACCGTTAGGCCGTCTTCCGCTCACGCCCCAACATCGTGCAGCCCGCCTCCAGTGGTGTCGCGACAGGCGTGAATGGAGGGACGAATGGAGACGTGTCGTCTTCAGCGATGAGAGTCGCTTCTGCCTTGGTGCCAATGATGGTCGTATGCGTGTTTGGTGCCGTGCAGGTGAGCGCCACAATCAGGACTGCATACGACCGAGGCACACAGGGCCAACACCCGGCATCATGGTGTGGGGAGCGATCTCCTACACTGGCCGTACACCACTGGTGATCGTCGACGGAACACTGAATAGTGCACGGTACATCCAAACCGTCATCGAACCCATCGTTCTACCATTCCTAGACCGGCAAGGGAACTTGCTGTTCCAACAGGACAATGCACGTCCGCATGTATCCCGTGCCACCCAACGTGCTCTAGAAGGTGTAAGTCAACTACCCTGGCCAGCAAGATCTCCGGATCTGTCCCCCATTGAGCATGTTTGGGACTGGATGAAGCGTCGTCTCACGCGGTCTGCACGTCCAGCACGAACGCTGGTCCAACTGAGGCGCCAGGTGGAAATGGCATGGCAAGCCGTTCCACAGGACTACATCCAGCATCTCTACGATCGTCTCCATGGGAGAATAGCAGCCTGCATTGCTGCGAAAGGTGTATATACACTGTACTAGTGCCGACATTGTGCATGCTCTGTTGCCTGTGTCTATGTGCCTGTGGTTCTGTCAGTGTGATCATGTGATATATCTGACCCCAGGAATGTGTCAATAAAGTTTCCCCTTCCTGGGACAATGAATTCACGGTGTTCTTATTTCAATTTCCAGGAGTGTATGTTAAGTAAGTTTATAGTGAAAGGAAAAACTAATTAGCGTGCAAATCAAAATACTTAATAACGTAAAGTATAAACAAAATATCAGAACGTTAAATATTTATTTCGGGAAAAAGTACAGTTCGAAAGTGTGTTATTTGTTGATTGGTTAGTCATGAAAAGCGCTGACTAATGCGGGAGAATAATGAATGAACTCCATATTCTGGCTGTAGTATGGGACTACGGCTGGTCAGTACCGGGAGAATTATGTTTTCTCATTGGCCTTAACGAAAATTAACCAAACAGAACGGAGTATTTTTTGCGGGTCTTTTCTCTTAGGCAAGCAGTCTAAAGTAGTGGGAGCCCAGCCTTTCAATGGAACGGTCGTGTGTAGTATGAGCTCCGAAGGAACTTATAATTTGCCGGTTTTAGTTGTGCTACATGTTTCGGAAGTGTTTTGAAGTGGAAGCATATTTATTCCGGTCTGTTCTCTTAGAAAGTACGGATTTTTAAATAATTCTGTGTATGATAAAAGACAATACTTCCGCGTGGCATATTGACCAGATCGGTGACTAAAAACGTGAGTGCATTAGACACCGATAAACTTAGTAAACCTAATAGTATGGAGAGCATTTTCATTTAAGAAGAGTCCGTGCTTAGTCGCTGTTCATACTTCTGGAAGTACGTTACCATAAATTTGCTAACGTGAACGAAAGGGTTTGTGTATGACTGTGTTAGGATTAGCACAGGCTTGGCAGTGTACGTGTAAATTATCAGGCTTCCGCAGATACCGAAGTTTTGCCAGTATTTCCACCTTTAACTCAAAATTGAGACCTTTTCCCGATACTTGGAATAGTTACGCTGTATGCAGCCTGGTGCGAGTTGCAGTGCGGTAGGTTTATGCACGGCATTCCTGCCGGCGAACTAATGCAACGAATTGATAGGTAGGGGCAAGTAATGGAGGAAATGAACTGCGCCGCCGCACCGGTGAACCGGCCGGGTAAACAGTTAAAAAGCTGTAGCACATTGAATTCTTGGTTGAGAGAAATTTTGTGGCAGACTGTATAGTGAACTATAATGAATAATTTTGTAAATCGGTACACGCGGAATTTTGAACGGAACCCATTTAGAGTCTCCGGAGAGACTTACAAGAAAAAAGAAGATGTTAAACAGTCACAATAACAGCGAGGTCTCAATGAAGCAGCAGACGGCGTCATAGCGGTATCAACGAGCAGCGTACGGTAGGGCAGCGCTGCCAACTTACACGACGAGCGGGGACCCTGAAACTGGTTCAAATGGCTCTGAGCACTATGGGACTTAACATCTATGGTCATCAGTCCCCTAGAACTTAGAACTACTTAAACCTAACTAACCTAAGGACATCACACAACACCCAGCCATCACGAGGCAGAGAAAATCCCTGACCCCGCCGGGAATCGAACCCGGGAACCCGGGCGTGGGAAGCGAGAACGCTACCGCACGACCACGAGATGCGGGCCCCTGAAACTGGTACGGCAGACAACGGAGGTCAGAGTCGCAGTTTCAGCGCGCTAAGGGTGCAGCATTCAACGAAAGATAAGTTTGTTACATTTGTTGTGTATTTATGCTGAAAGACTGTGTTACATGGAAAATGTGATAAAGAGTTTGTAAATACGATGAAAGAGAAAGAACTCTCATTCAGTGTAGGCGCTTCACAAATTAGCTCACCTGGACAGAGAGAGGGAGTAGATATTTAAGTAGAAGAGGAGATTTTTCACGATATTTCTGTGTTATTTTCGGACAGTGGAGTAGAATATGCTTCAAGGATGTCAGTTAATGTAACTAGTTGGGATAAGTAAATCCTGAAAGTGACATTAAGCATGAAATCGGTAACAACCAATTGTTTGATGACAGTATTGGTAGTGTTACTGAATCATATGTGTCAAATGTGGATACCAAATTTGGTATACTACCGGTGGAACAAGGTAAACAGGAAACAGTAATGTAAAGAAATAGAACCTGGAAGTATTCAAGAAATGTTTGCAGCATTAATGGGGTTTATAAAAGATGGAAACAAACAACATACTAATTTGGCTGAAACAATTGCTCAGAAAATTAATTAACATGATGTAAAACTTGAAAATCAGACTGCTGTTTTAAAAGAAACGCGGAAAAATGATTTGAAGTCGTTAGAAAGTAAAGTGGATGGCAAAATTTCTCTAGTTTAGAATAACTGTCAACAATCCATTAAAACTGTAAAAAGTGTATTTCCAGATGCCTTGAAAAAAGTTGCTACTGCAAAAAAACAAATAGTAGATTAGATATAACAATGTGTGCAGAATGTAGATGTCAAAATAGCGACGGTAGAGTCTATATGTGTATATGATCACAAATTATTAGACAGTAAAATCTGTTCTGAATATGCCAAATGTATGAATGAAGTAAAATGTGTGTCGGACCGAGTGGGTGTGTCTGACGAAAATGGTCTTCAGCTAACTAACCTGACAGAAGAGGTTGGAAATAAGTTGGATGTTCACAGCAGTAGATTATGCCCAGTTGAAACTAACCTCAGAGATGGAACTAACCGTAGTGGGTATAGTTTTGTGGCAGAATTCGTCTGAAATATCATGTCACTAAAAGGCAGTTGTTACGTTTTGATCCTACAGGAAATGAACATCTAAAACAATTTTGGAATGACATTGAAGGTGTTCTACCTAGTTTGTGGTCAGACAGACAAAAAATAGGGTTTATTATGTCTAAATTCTTGGGAGAGGCTAAACTTAGTGATTATTGCTATTGAACAATACGATACTCTACATAACTGTAAACAGGCGTTTTTAACTTATATTGGGGAAATCAAACACAAATGTAGTTGCTAAATAGCTTCGGGGCTGGGGAAAAGCTTAATTCCAGAAAAGAAAGCGTAAGAAAGTTCGCTTTAAAGTGAATGACAAATCTGTCATATTTAAACAATAATGTCGAACCAGAACAAATTGTTATGGGCGTGGAAGGTAAACAGACCATGAACTGGCGAGACAAAATTATTGCAGCTCCGAGGGATGGCGTTCATAAATTCATTAGCTATTTGGAGAGAGTTGAGAAGCTCTTGCATGACGAGTAGCATTCAACTCGTAATGTCAGACCGCCAAATAATGCACAACCGTGGCAGAACGCAAACGTTAACAGAACTGGCGTGTACCATGGAAACAGTAGGAACAGAGCTGCTGGGAGGTGGAAATAATAGGCGAAATAACGGGGAGCAGGTGCACAGTTATCAATCTTATTCTCCGGTGCGAGAGGATGATGTTGAGCCAAGGCGACAGCAAATTGGGGTAAAAGTAAGAAATGGTACAGAATCCCAGAAAACTATTAAACCAAATGGCGTCTCTGAAAGGGCTAGTTTTTACAAGACGGGAAGTAGTAATTTGAACCTGCTAGCAAAACCCTTTGTACGTGTTAGCACTAAACAGACAGGTATTCTAAATGAGGAGCATGAGGAAGTAGTAACAACAGACGAAACGAGCTACATAAAAATCTGTACATCTGACGGAGGTTTAAGGGATTTTCTGGACACACATCAACAAAATAAGCACTATCCATCTTTTTGATTTGCAGCTCCTTGTATTCGACGTGAACAAACCACAATCACACGTGTTCTGGTGTAGTGAAAAGTGTTTCACTACGTAATTCGTGAAACATACTTGTTATAATTACGTATACATCACAACATCTCAGCATGATGCGGAGAAAGGAAGTGCTTGCCACAGAAAAACATGACAAGCTACCCGTAGTAATTAACACAAAAGTGATCCAGAAAATTCATGCACACCAAATGTAAGGAATAAATAAAAACTAAAACCCACTGACGATGGCACAGTTGGTGCCGAAACATGTTTGGGTACTGAGAAAAATGGTGTTTTGCATAACTGGCGGACCTCACATAAAAAAGCACTGTATTGCAGACTAAATGGGCGAGGTATTAGCGGAAAGTTGCAGTTGAGTAATGTTCTGGGGTAGGAGAAAGTACAGAAACTACAGAATTACGGGAAATTAGTGATGTCAGTGTAGAAGAAATACTTGCGTCTATAAATAACCACATTTGTGAGTCTATAAGGGAGAGGCAGGAAAATAGTGACCAAAATGGGGGTCAGTCAATTACTTGTGAAAAATAGGGAGAGAGAGAGGAAAGGGAGAATGGAGCAACGCCGGAAAAAAATTTGCGCTGTCATTAGTGGACAGAAGAGTTAGTATGGGGAAGAAAAGTGATGAGGGTAATTCTGCAAAAATCTGTGTAATTTCTGGAAACAGGAAAGATTTAGATAGAAGTGAGATTATGAACGATTTGTTTCAGAAGGGTTCTGACAGTAGCAATGAAAAGGTGTTGAGTCATCCAGTAATTAGTCTGCATGTGTGTAACGAGGAAGTACAGTGCTTAGCAGGTAGTGGTAGTGATCTATGTGCTGCGAGTAAAAGTGAGTTAGAATCGTTGCCACACAGAAATGAAGTTGTATTAATGCCAGTAATGGGGTCGCAGATAATTGTAGCTACTGGAAAAGTTAAAAAGGAAAAAAAACAGTTAAACACGAAGTTCTGTTGCTGATAAAAAAAATGGTGTGCAAGTACTCCATTACTTCCTTATAATCCCTGATCTATGTAGAAAAATGCCAATTGGCGTATATTTCTTTAACCAGTACAAACGGAGATTAAATTTTAATGAAAATGTAGTAATTTTTGAAATGAATGGGAAAGATATGGTTGTACTATTTTTTATAAAATATAATTTAACCAAAGAAAAAGTAGGCAGTATACCAATTAGGTATTGTGAAGGATGGAACATTTAGAGGGCTACAATGAGTATGGGGATGACGTGGGAGTGGATCCTCAGAAAATAAAGATGGTACCAAAAAAATAGGACAAAAAGTAAGAGGTGCAAGAGTTAGATGTGAGGCCTCAGAGGGCGTTGCAATCTATGCAGTGCTAGGTGTTTGACGAGAACCAGGTGCTGGAGCTATGACAATGCTATTTCAGTTTCTTTTTTTATTGTCAATCTTCCCCTTCTTTCATTCTGAGCTGAATCTATCATCTTCAGTTTTCTTCTCTATCAGTGAAGGCAAAGTCTTTGAGCGCCTCAGAGGGCGTTATGGTGTGTTATCACCAAATAATTTTTATGATTAGAGAAATGGGGGTCAAATTGCAATGGAGTGAAGTGACGACATAAGTATGTTGATATAGGAAAATAATTAAGGTACGAAGGTGATGACATAAAGGGAAGTACAAAAAGGGCGCGTTATCTTCTGAAACCTGACAGTAAGGATTGACTTAAGTAATATGAGATGTTATTCCATGCTATGTGGCCGGCCGCGGTGGTCTCGCGGTTCTAGGCGCGCAGTCCGGAACCGCGCGACTGCTACGGTCGCAGGTTCGAATCCTGCCTCGGGCATGGATGTGTGTGATGTCCTTAGGTTAGTTAGGTTTAAGTAGTTCTAGGTTCTAGGCGACTGATGACCACAGCTGTTAAGTCCCATAGTGCTCAGAGCCATTTGAACCATGCTATGTGTGAAGTGTATGAATCATTAATGTATCAGTTGCAATAATGACAGACAGGAAGGAATATCCTGTTGGAATATGTAAAAATAAATAGGAGGCTGAGTGAAATGAAAGTAACCGGATGTGACAAGTGCAGTTAATAAGATTTTGACGATGAACACTAAAGTGTAGTCAGGAATAGGCGTGTTGTAATGATCATATATATATATATATATATATATATATATATATATATATATATATATATATGACAGACAGGAAGGAATATCCTGTTGGAATATGTAAAAATAAATTGGAGGCTGAGTGAAATTTAGGGAAATGAAAGTAACCGGATGTGACAAGTGCAGTTAATAAGATTCTGACGATGAACACTAAAGTGTAGTCAGGAATAGGTGTGTTGTAATGATCATATATATATATATATATATATATATATATATATATATATATATATACACTCCTGGAAATTGAAATAAGAACACCGTGAATTCATTGTCCCAGGAAGGGGAATCTTTATTCACACATTCCTGGGGTCAGATACATCACATGATCACACTGACAGAACCACAGGCACATAGACACAGGCAACAGAGCATGCACAATGTCGGCACTAGTACAGTGTATATCCACCTTTCGCAGCAATGCAGGCTGCTATTCTCCCATGGAGACGATCGTAGAGATGCTGGATGTAGTCCTGTGGAACGGCTTGCCATGCCATTTCCACCTGGCGCCTCAGTTGGACCAGCGTTCGTGCTGGACGTGCAGACCGCGTGAGACGACGCTTCATCCAGTCCCAAACATGCTCAATGGGGGACAGATCCGGAGATATTGCTGGCCAGGGTAGTTGACTTACACCTTCTAGAGCACGTTGGGTGGCACGGGATACATGCGGACGTGCATTGTCCTGTTGGAACAGCAAGTTCCCTTGCCGGTCTAGGAATGGTAGAACGATGGGTTCGATGACGGTTTGGATGTACCGTGCACTATTCAGTGTCCTCTCGACGATCACCAGTGGTGTACGGCCAGTGTAGGAGATCGCTCCCCACACCATGATGCCGGGTGTTGGCCCTGTGTGCCTCGGTCGTATGCAGTCCTGATTGTGGCGCTCACCTGCACGGCGCCAAACACGCATACGACCATCATTGGCACCAAGGCAGAAGCGACTCTCATCGCTGAAGACGACACGTCTCCATTCGTCCCTCCATTCACGCCTGTCGCGACACCACTGGAGGCGGGCTGCACGATGTTGGGGCGTGAGCGGAAGACGGCCTAACGGTGTGCGGGACCGTAGCCCAGCTTCATGGAGACGGTTGCGAATGGTCCTCGCCGATACCCCAGGACAACAGTGTCCCTAATTTGCTGGGAAGTGGCGGTGCGGTCGCCTACGGCACTGCGTAGGATCCTACGGTCTTGGCGTGCATCCGTGCGTCGCTGCGGTCCGGTCCCAGGTCGACGGGCACGTGCACCTTCCGCCGACCACTGGCGACAACATGGATGTACTGTGGAGACCTCACGCCCCACGTGTTGAGCAATTCGGCGGTACGTCCACCCGGCCTCCAGCATGCCCACTATACGCCCTCGCTCAAAGTCCGTCAACTGCACATACGGTCCACGTCCACGCTGTTGCGGCATGCTACCAGTGTTAAAGACTGCGATGGAGCTCCGTATGCCACGGCAAACTGGCTGACACTGACGGCGGCGGTGCACAAATGCTGCGCAGCTAGCGCCATTCGACGGCCAACACCGCGGTTCCTGGTGTGTCCGCTGTGCCGTGCGTGTGATCATTGCTTGTACAGCCCTCTCGCAGTGTCCGGAGCAAGTATGGTGGGTCTGACACACCGGTGTCAATGTGTTCTTTTTTCCATTTCCAGGAGTGTATATGTGTGTGTGTGTGTGTGTGTGTGTGTGTGTGTGTGTTTTTGTGTGTGAGTGCGTGTGTGTGTGTGTGTGTGTGTGTGTGTGTGTGTGTGTGTGTGCGGACATTATATATATAATATATTGTTTTGTGTGAATTTTCACAATTAAATGTTCTCAAGTTGAGTTAAACTAAAAAAATGTTTAAGTTTTGCTATCACTAGCAACTAGTTTTTTTTTAGAAAAACTCATTAAGTCTTCTAAAGGAAATAAATTCTTGAAAGAATAATCCAGTAGATTTGATGCTGCTGAATAAAGTAAAATGAAGAAGAAACACTGTGTTAATTAATTTCATTTGTAGTCAAGTTAAACGAAATATAAAAATCTTTAAATAATTTCTTATAATAACAAGTGATACTGTATTAGGATGTATGTAAAGAAAGTAGTCTTAGGCAGAAGCGTGGTTTCAGGGACAACATTGCATGTAAGCCCTGGAAGGGCAATATGTGGAGAATCGAGAAATGTTATGGACGCTACAATGCAAAGGTGCCATGAACAAAAACCAGGGAAATGTATGTGATGAAAAGACTATAGTGATGTGCTGGTGCTAAGATAAGATAAAATACTGTTATTAAATGGAAGGACACAAATCGCAGTGCCTTTAAATAGAAAAGGGAACAAGTTGTTAACTTCAGAAGACTTTAATGAAACATCAATCTAAAAATGTTGAAAAAGTTATTAAAATATTGAACATTTGTATTGAAAATTTGCATCAATTTTGTCAAGTAAGAAATGATTTTTCATAAACAAATTAATAGATTAGGCTAGGTTAGTTGTAGACTGCCAAGTCTAGAGTAAGAAATTTGTAATTTTAGTTCATAAAAATGGGATTTTTTTGAAAAATTTAAAGTATGATGCCAGGATCGAAAATTTGCATAATTCTAATTTTTTAAAAATAACTTTATAATCATAGGGGGTTTGAGGCGTGGCGAATTATATCGCTCCTCTCTAGAGCCTGTGTATCAGGAGAATGACTCATGCATGCACAGTGACAGATGGCCTGAAGCAGGTTCAGTCGAGAACGTAGTTCTAATTTTCATTTTCTAGAGGATAGTAGCGGACAAGACTAAACAGATAGAATTATAATGTAGTTAAGAATTCTGGCCACCAGAGTCCTCTAGTGCAGAGAGACATTCAATAAACAGGCCAAGAGAATGTTTTTGTAAATTGTTCTGTTTATTTCTTCAAGGTTAGGACCTACTCTTTGTTTATGTATGTTTGTACAGTTTTCTATATGCTTTTAGTATTGTGAATGAAGCGTGAATGTGATCTACAGTAAATATGTAGGTCATTGTTATACTGATGAACGTTGTACGACGGGGAATTAATAGTCATAATACAGTATGTTAAGTAAGTTTATGGTGAAAGGTAAACTAATTTGAGTGCAAATGAAAATAGTTAATAACGTAAAGTATAAACGAAGTATCAGAATGTTAAATGTTTATTTCGAGAAAAAGTACAGTTCGAAAGTGTGTTATTTGCTGATTGGTTAGTCTTGCAAAGCGCGGACTAACGCCGGAGAATAATGTTTTTCTATTGACGTTAAAGAAAACTGACCTATCAGAACGGAGTATATTTCGCCCATGTTTTCTCTTTGAGATATAGAATGCTTACAAGCAGACTAAATTAGTTGGAGCCCAGCCTTTAAATGGTACGGTCGTTTATAGTATGAACTCCGAAGGAAGTTATAATTTGCCGTTTTTAGTTGTGCTATATGTTTCGGAAGTGTTTTAAAGTGGAGGCATATTTATTCCGGTTTATTCTTTTAGAAAGTAGGGATCTTTAAGTAATTTTGTCTATGAGAAAAGACAGTACTTCCACGTGACATATTGAGCAGATCGGTGACTAAAAACTTGAGTGCATCAGACACTGATAAACTTAAGCAAGTTAGTAGTATTGCGAGCATTTTCATTTAAGAACAGTCCGTGCTTAGTAGCTACTCAGATTTCAGAAAATACGTTACCATAAATTTGCTAACGTGAATTAAAGGGTTTGTGCCTGACTATGTTAGGATTAGCACAGAAATACTCTCGTCTATAAATAACGACATTTGTGAGGTTATAAGGGAGAGGCAGGAAACCAGTACCCGAAACTAAACGTTCTGATGCATCTGCTATATAGTTTTTCTAGTTTAAGTTTTCATCAGTATGTACTCCTAAGCATTTATAATTTTCTTTTCTGTTTATTATTTCTTGTAGATCAATTAGAGGTGTGATTTTTTCAATGAATAAACGTAGTACATTTGTACAAAATCTGTTAATAACTTTAGCAATCACATAATATATTATATACTCTGTTCATATTTCTTTGCTCGTCTTGACAATAATGCTTCATCTCTCAAAGAGAAGTATTGCGGAAGAGCTTCTCCGAAGTTTGGAAGGTGGGAGACGAGGGACTGGCGGTAGTACAGCAGTGAGGATAGGGTCCTGAGTCGTGGTTGGGTAGCTCAGTCGGTAGAGCACTTGCCCGCAAATGGCAAAGGTCCCGAGTTCGAGTCTCTCTGTCCAGCACACTGCTTTAAACTGTCAGGAAGTTTCACACCAGCGCTCCCTCCACTGCAATCTGAAAATTTCATTTGGAGTCTTCAATCTGTCTTCCAATGGAAATAAAATGCTAGATAGTTAAAATAAAGGAAGAGTGTGCTAATGATGGAACGCTGTGGGGCTTCCACGAGGAAGATGTGCCGTCCCTGTTTATATTACTTGAACAGCCTTGTGTAAATTTCTGGATTCTGACTCTTAAACAAGTAATAAAACAGCCATTTGCTGAACTATATATTCCATTATGACTGACACAACCAAGTGCTTTCGATTAGTTGCAGAAGATCCCAAATGTAGATTTTATTATTTGTTCAGTAAATATATAAATTATTGACTCACGTAAATAGAATTACCGTTTTGAAATCCTTACTGTGATTGGCTAAATACCCGTTCACTACACAAGTGGGTGACAACCTTGGAGTACATTACCATCTCAAAAATTTTAGAAATTGATGTAAAGTGTGACATTGGGTGGTTGCTATCGCCATCATTAGGGTCACTCTTTTTATAGTCAAGTTTAACAATGGTGTTCCGAATTACAGACGTAGTATGTAAATGACTGCGAAGATTGAATTATTATGAGGCCACAACTACATATTGGAGATGATATGAACTCCACATGATCTTTTACATTCTAGGCATGATGATCGTCTTTTTTACGGGCGTTTTGTCACGGTCTTCACTGCTCCTCCCGTCGGAGGTTCGAGTCCTCCCTCGGGCATGGGTGTGCGTGTCGTCCTTTGTGTGTCGTCCTTAGCGTAAGTTGGTTTAAGTTAGATTCACAGAGTGTAAGCTTTGGGATCGATAACCTCAGCGATTTGGTCCCATAAGACTTTACCACAAATTTCCAATTTCCTTTTCTACAGATGTGCATATGAGGTTAATTTTATTTCACCATATGCCCTATGTACTGCTCCTTCGGTGTGCTGTTTCGTTTTTCTCCTTAACAGTTTGCACAAATTCTCACCTGCTTTTAAACAGTAATAATTAAAAATATCTGGTAAGTAGCTAGTAATGGCTCGAAACGTCTGCTATCGAAATGCAGTGGTATTAATAGAACACCCAAGGATTTGCGACAAATGTTTGTGTGGACGTTCGTCCTTGTTTTAGCGTAGCAATGCACCTCCAAAGTTTTTAAAAGTATTCCTGATGGAACCCATATATTATGAAAGACCCGACATTTGAGTAGATTAATATGCTTGCCTTCAAGATTCGAAACAGTTCTGAAACTTAATTTCGGAGTAAAAAGTACGCTTTCCTATTTGTTAAGTTCTTTCAATTTCACAATATCAGCCACGAATTGTAGGTGCCTGAAAATATCATTTCCTACCGTTTCCAGACATAAAAGTAAAGCGAGTGAATCTGTTACCGCCCGTCTGCGTCAGGCCTGGCAACCTTTTACTGCCGTAGCGCCTTGGCAGCTACGATTGTTCTTTCACGCGCGATCAGCTTTCGATGGAAGCACTCAGAAACGACCGGCTTAAAGAGAGGAAGGTAGGAATTCGATCAGTGAGGGGTTTCGCTACAGAACTGGCGTGACTGGTGTTGCAGAAGAGGAGGAGAAGCTTTTAGCCTATCATCAAAGAATAAAATAAGTAGTAAACAGCTTTCGAGGCTACGAAGCTATGTACTTAACTGAGGAAATGTTTGTTCTTCAGAATGTACAGCGAAACGGAAGAAATGGCCATCAGGTAACTTTAAGGTACAAAAGGTGAAGATAAATATAAGGGAAACAATATTTGTAACATTTTTCGCCGCGGAACACTCAAGTTTTTCAGCATACAATTATATCAATATTAACTTCGAAAAACCAGCGCACATTCTCATTCTGTTAGATGCCATTCGCGCTTTTGTAATAATCAGTGGAGAAGGGTAAGGTTTAGGTGAAGTACTAGACAGTCTCATAATGCATAGCCGGAGAAAAATAACCAAACGGTGTGAGATGGTGTGGTTGTCAGTGAGTAAAATGGTGGATCGTGAAAGTTTCTTGAGGAACGTGTAACACTTATATCGATTATAAGTAGGTTTATATTATGTATTACTGTAATTATGGGATGTATATTCTTTGCTATTTAAAGTCCTTGATTTGCGACAGGAAAATTAGAGTTTTGTAATGTACATATCAAAAAAAGCAAAATGATTTGTTGAAATGATAAATTATTATAATATGTGTACGTGCATAAAAAGAAAATCTTTATTAAAAGCTGGTTCATGCTTAGGGTACTTGTGTCTGTAATATATAAGAGATGTAGGGAAGTCCCTCCGCAACGGAAGTCGCCTGGCGCGATGTAAAAGGTAGTTTTGGCGGTCGAACTGAGCGGCTCCTTGGTGTGAACGGTACGCAGTATGCGGCTAGCCGTAGCACGGTAAACTTCGACTGTGCAAGAGAGGCAATTGGAAGCTGCTTTGTAAAGGATTTGCCTTGGATGTGGCTCTGGCTATTATTTGGTATTCTCGGCAAAAAGAAATGGCCCTAATATGGTGAAAATCCGACGCCAAGAAGAGATTTATAGAGCATTCTAACATCAATAGATGTGAGTACAGTTAGGCACCATGTCGTTTAGCATCAATCTTCGCCACTGCTGTACTAAGTTCACACATTTAGTAATGTATATGGGCATGGACCAGTTAATTTTTGTGTGGTTTTTAATAATAATCACGAAAACAATTTTGTGTCTAGAACCCTATTTTTCCATTCTGATCACGATCCTACGCCGGGTCCCCACCTCAGTGCTATTAAAACGGAGTATTATGACTTAAATGAAGAATTATTGCATTCAAGTGTTTAAAAGAGATTTTTTATCTAATGTAAAAGGCTTAGTAAAAGTTAAAATCACAAAAGTGAAGTTAGATAGCATTGTGCTAAAGTATCCGTAATTTATTACAAAGTATAGTTTTGTAAGAATACAGTGCAAGACTGTGTAAATACAATTGTCTAAAATACCTGCTTCACAGGTGACAAAAAGTCAAATATGTTAAGCTCATTTTCAAAAATAGTGGGGTTTGATTTCGATCATGAATGGTTCCTTATTTTTGAAGTTAATTTCGCCCAGTGTTGTATTATACTGTCTTACAAAGTAAACTATGAACTACTCTAAGTGAAGAGAGTGATTAGCTTTTTGAAATAGTCTTTTCTACTGTAATAATCAGAGAGCGTTGTCTGGTGAAACTATATTAGATTACGGGTCCCCATTATATTCTCAACCTATTAGGGAAAAAATGAGCTATTACTGTTGCCTAGGAAAACAGATATGTGTAGAGGAGTTTAAACAGTGTATTTATCATATTATTCATCTTTACTTTTTTTCATGTCAGTTAAGATAAAAGCCCCTCATGTCAAAATTTAGTTCTGCACTTCATGCAGTAATATTTCAGTATTTGATTAAGTAATGCTCTTGAGTGTGGCTGTCGCTAGTATGAACTTGGTGCAAAATGACTTCTTATAATTTACTGATGTATGCGTTATTGGTGACTGCTGCTATACGCAGTTCAGAGTGCATTGTGTGAGATCATATCCTGTGTGCTATACAAAGGGAAATATCAATGAAACTAACTTCAATAACCAATATCCAATTTTCTTAAACATATATTTCAAAATTAGTGTGCGTACGTGAGCTGGCAACCGTTCATTTTTTTTTTTCATTCCCTTATTTTACCACTTTCATTAACTCCCAAGGTTAAACTCCATTTAGTTTCTCTGTTAATTTCACCATATTCAAAATTATAGTCCATTAGACATACGCGCGGTCAAAAGTCGAAATCCTCTCAGAGGGTAACATTAGCTTGTTCACAGAAAGTTAGTGTTATGAACTATTTCAAGACAAGAATCGTCATCTATAACATTAGCTGACGATGCTACACTAACACCTGCCTCTAGGTCGACCTCTCCGCTGCAAAATAGACACTGTAACAGGCACAGTGCTGTTGTAGAGGTACCAACCGGTTCAAGTCCATCTAACATTGCGATTGCTGCGAGAACTTACACTTGCAGTCTGCCAGCGTACGAACCGATGTTCGTTGCTGAAGGGGTCACCTGGAAACTAGAACTGGCCCCTGTAACTTCACGACCTGTAGCGTCGTCGTATGACGGTTCTGTGTAAGGGTTCCTATTCACAGTTCATACACTCCTGGAAATTGAAATAAGAACACCGTGAATTCATTGTCCCAGGAAGGGGAAACTTTATTGACACATTCCTGGGGTCAGATACATCACATGATCACACTGACAGAACCACAGGCACATAGACACAGGCAACAGAGCATGCACAATGTCGGCACTAGTACAGTGTATATCCACCTTTCGCAGCAATGCAGGCTGCTATTCTCCCATGGAGACGATCGTAGAGATGCTGGATGTAGTCCTGTGGAACGGCTTGCCATGCCATTTCCACCTGGCGCCTCAGTTGGACCAGCGTTCGTGCTGGACGTGCAGACCGCGTGAGACGACGCTTCATCCAGTCCCAAACATGCTCAATGGGGGACAGATCCGGAGATCTTGCTGGCCAGGGTAGTTGACTTACACCTTCTAGAGCACGTTGGGTGGCACGGGATACATGCGGACGTGCATTGTCCTGTTGGAACAGCAAGTTCCCTTGCCGGTCTAGGAATGGTAGAACGATGGGTTCGATGACGGTTTGGATGTACCGTGCACTATTCAGTGTCCCCTCGACGATCACCAGTGGTGTACGGCCAGTGTAGGAGATCGCTCCCCACACCATGATACCGGGTGTTGGCCCTGTGTGCCTCGGTCGTATGCAGTCCTGATTGTGGCGCTCACCTGCACGGCGCCAAACACGCATACGACCATCATTGGCACCAAGGCAGAAGCGACTCTCATCGCAGAAGACGACACGTCTCCATTCGTCCCTCCATTCACGCCTGTCGCGACACCACTGGAGGCGGGCTGCACGATGTTGGGGCGTGAGCGGAAGACGGCCTAACGGTGTGCGGGACCGTAGCCCAGCTTCATGGAGACGGTTGCGAATGGTCCTCGCCGATACCCCAGGAGCAACAGTGTCCCTAATTTGCTGGGAAGCGGCGGTGCGGTCCCCTACGGCACTGAGTAGGATCCTACGGTCTTGGCGTGCATCCGTGCGTCGCTGCGGTCCGGTCCCAGGTCGACGGGCACGTGCACCTTCCGCCGACCACTGGCGACAACATCGATGTACTGTGGAGACTTCACGCCCCACGTGTTGAGCAATTCGGCGGTACGTCCACCCGGCCTCCCGCATGCCCACTATACGCCCTCGCTCAAAGTCCGTCAACTGCACATACGGTTCACGTCCACGCTGTCGCGGCATGCTACCAGTGTTAAAGACTGCGATGGAGCTCCGTATGCCACGGCAAACTGGCTGACACTGACGGCGGCGGTGCACAAATGCTGCGCAGCTAGCGCCATTCGACGGCCAACACCGCGGTTCCTGGTGTGTCCGCTGTGCCGTGCGTGTGATCATTGCTTGTACAGCCCTCTCGCAGTGTCCGGAGCAAGTATGGTGGGTCTGACACACCGGTGTCAATGTGTTCTTTTTTCCATTTCCAGGAGTGTAGTTAATGAACATCTTCAGTTCTAATGGTTCACGAGAAAAGTTAAAACTTATGTAAAATTTTTCTTTTAGGTAATACGGACTATTCACAATTCGTGACTAACCGAAACTGAAGATTAGCATTAACTGCGTATTGCCTGTTGATTTCTGCATCGACTGTCGTTTGTTCAATGATTTCACTGACGTTTTCCCACTGGCGTTGTCAAAGGTTCACCCGTCTTTGTTACTATGAAAATAATACCTTTGTAACAAAGACCAAAGGTTATGAGCAGACGATACGTCACCTATTAGATCTGATGACACAGTGAAAGCTATGCACAGATCCAACCCAGCGTATCACACGAGATACGATTGATGAAATCAAGGAGTATTCACTCTTGGGGGTCGTGCGGAAGCAACACAGAAGGCGTACCATCTCGGCTGTATGGGTTACCAAAACTCCATGAAGATGATCCACGGGTAAGACCAACCTAAGGGCTCCAGGCTCACCGTCACATAAACTGGCGAAACACTTGGCCTCTGTGCAGCTGGACGTCGAAAGACTAACACATACATAAATAACTCAGGAAATGTCATGGAGAAGCTGAAGAAAACTTTGGTCAAAGGACTTCCTGGTCAGCTTTGGCGTTGTTTCTTTGTTTATTAGAGTGTCACTAAATTCGTTTCCACTTTCCTTCAAGACATTGGAAAGCTCTTTGAAGCATGTCTCACCATGGGCTGCTGTATGTAAACTGGTGATTTCTACAGACAACCTGAAGGCATGACCATGTATAGTCTATTCAGTCCAGTAGTTGGCAATTTCTTCATCCACCATTTCGAAGAACAGGCATTGCACTTCCCACCTTGTAAACCTAGGGTGTGGTACAGGGTATATCTGAGACACCTTTGTCATATGGAGCAGCTCGGTAAATTTCTATAACATCTGACTTGTCTCAATGTGAAAATAAATTTTACGATTGAGGAAGAAAAGGACCAATAGCTACCCTTTCTACATATACTGGTTACAAGGAACGGTGAGAAACTGGGCTACAGCCTATATCGAAAATCTATAATCACGGACTGCTCCCTGCACAAACTTTCAAATCATCACCCGAGCCAGGGAAGAGGATTGACTGAAATGTACGTTGATGAGGTCCCATACTCCGAGGAGAGTAGGGTACAATGCGGGAGATCCGCACCGCCGTACTAGGCAAGGTCCTAGTGGAGGTGGTTTTCCATTGCCTTCCTCCGACAATAATGGGTATGGATGATGAAGACGACACAACAACACCCAGTCATCTCGAGGCAGGAAACATCTCTGACTCCGCCGCTTATCGAACCCATTATGTGAGCCACAGCACCTCAGACGCGAGATGTACGAAGAAAATTTTCTGAGGAGTTTGCATTAGAAGTGTCACGAAACCTAATACCCGACTAGGAGATACATCAGAACAAAAATGTTAGGTGCAGCCTTTGTGCTCTGTATTCCCAGTGTGAAGGACAGATTAGACCGTACATTGAGTAAAGACTGCCTGCAGTCGTACCGGCAGTAGTATAGTCAAAACCACCTACTTATATTGTTGGGAATATACCGTATATCGTGCACAAGTGGAAAAGTATATTTTAGGATGATGGGACGATCCGTCAATAGTACCATACCCGAATACTAACGGCATTTCAGCTTGGAGCAAGTGCAGAAATCGGTCGTGGTGGAACGCCCGCTGTGTAAGTCGCGAACACACAATGCAATTCGCCGACACGGACTTCGCTGCGGAGGAAGTGCCATCATACCTGCGTGTCCAGGGAAGCCACAGAATTTCACAAGCATGACAGAGCTTTCAACAAGGAATAAGAAATTCTCAAGGTAAACGGGTCCTGGAGTCTCGTGGTGCAGCAAATGACAGTTGCAGAGAGATTTACACTTGTAACAACCAGCGAAAATCTTTGGCCCGATAGGTACACACGTAATCTATGGCCGCGGGCTCGACCCCAGTCCACACTTTCATTGACTCTTTCAATGCGAAAATTTATATTGGTTGATTTTTTCTCTTCTCATTTCATCTGACAAGTAAAATTTACCGCCTTCTAACGTTATGCGTGACGGTCTTTTGGACGGTTTCTGTATTTTGCAGTCTACTCAATTATTTTTTAACTTGTAATGATTCAGCGTAATTGTTTTCTTGTTTGTTATGCCGCAGCCGACCTTTCCCTTTAAAAGTCCTCATATTATTCTAATTGGCTTCTGTGTTTATTTCACGTTCGTTGTTGTACGCCAGTGACAGTATTCGAAATGTCCAACAGAAATTTATTATGTTTCCTTTCCTCTTATCCTTGATAGAAGGCCTCCTCAACATGAGTAAATTTCTTGCAGTTCCTTGGTAAATGTTTTTCAAAAAGAGACGGTACTCCTTAAGAGGAGGTTTACTATCTTTTGGTTCAAGAAATCGATTTCTTTAAATTGCATTTTTGGATCCATAAAAGTGTTTAGAATCCACCCCTGAAACGGTTTTTCCGAATACGGAAAGTAAATGTTTACTATTCGCGGTTGAACACGAAAATGGACCTGGCTGAAATCCGCCCATCTCACGCACTAGTTTTTTTTTCTTTCGGAGGACGAGTTATTGCACCGGTGCTTGGGAGGAAACACACAAAATTCAAATGAAACTTTGAACGCGTGTGTTTGGAAGTTAGCCCCCAAGCATTTGCATTTTGGTGCGAAGACTGTGGAGATTACGACTTTCCTGGCTGTGAGCAGCTTCAACGAATGGTATTAAGCAATTCTGAAGACCATGACAACGATGGACGTCACCCTGGGACTCTATTCGACGCAGTTCGCCAAGCATTCGGACGACCATCGGATTCAAAGGGCCGAAAACCACTTGTCACCGGCGGTACGAGCGGCTCTGGAGCAGCACAGGATGGCCCAGGTCGAGCAGAACGCCCTCTATCAGGAAGAGGAAGGGCTAATTTTTGGACCCGGAATATCAGATTGAACGTACGTTGCATAATATTGCATTTATATATTGTCAAAACTTCAAACGCGTTTTTCTCAAAATGACTTTTTTTATCATGCGATATGGTTACAGAAAAACTACTGAACCGATTGGCATGATTCTTTGTTCCCGACGAAATTAACTAAATTGTCTAGTTGTACCATTTTTATTCCGATCCATCAACTATAAATACTTTTACTTGTCCGACACAGTCGAAAAATCTATGAAAGAAACCCTATTTTTTTCAAATGACCGCCATTTTGTTTCCTATGGTCGAAATAACTTAAACGAAGTACAACTCCTAGAGAATCATATATACTTCGCTAATGCAACTCAATTTTGATTTCAGACGAGCCGCCTGACCTGTGACATACTGCGCGTGGAGGTCTACATAGAAATTTTGTTTCGTTCCGACGGTACTTTCGCCATTGCTCTTCGACTTTTCCGGTCGAAAAAATTCCAGTTTGTAGAGGAAATATCAATAAACACTTTGACCAAATTTGACATTGATATCTATAACAAAACCCTAGAAAAAAATTCTCAATGAACATGCTTTTTTCGGGCCAAAGATAGTAAACCTGCCCTTATGAAAGTTAAATTTTCTCTTCGTTTACCTTGCGAAGTAAGGCAGTGGTTAGTTAACTTGACACCATTTTCTTTAAATGGCTGTGTAGTGCCCTAAAGAAGGCTGGAACAGATTTCCACCCCACAAAGTAAGTCTACTCGAGTTGCTGCTTCGTCTGTAATGGCATTTTTGTAGACGGACTGCTAACCACTAAACTAACTTGCTTCCTCGTCTTTCAGAAGGAGTTATAATATTTTTGCTCCAAGCCCAGTCGTGCAGGAATTTCATTTTCTAAATGTAAATTAAGAAAATGTGTTTGTCGTACGGTCTGGAGAAAGACGTGGTTGGTGAGATGACATGCATCATGCGACTTGTTGAAGTCTGAGATCATCCTCGACTGTATCTTGCACTCCAACGCTAGATCTTTTAACAAGATGCGCGGTCTGAAACGTACCTAACTTCTTTTGGTAACTAGTAAACAAACCAGTAACAAGTCGCCAAATTCTTCATTTTACTTTCATATGATCGTAAAAGAGTTTGGCCTAGTGAAATGCATTAGGCTCTTTCAATACTATTCAATACTGAAGCATAGAGAGCAGTGGGTTAAGAAGGGATGTCGGCTTACTCTTACTCTATGTAATTTATTTTCACTACAGTACTATACATTAAGACCACTGACCTTTCAAATCAGTTTCGCCCTTTCTGCAAAAATAGCTAGTCAATGAATAAAAGTGGATTATGTGAAAGTTAGAGAGGATGGTTTCGATTATGTTAACTCATGTCCCGTCTCACACAATAATTTAGATTGTCATGACATCTGTAATGTTGCTTCTCATGTTATAACAAACACAGCAACGCTCTTACAACGGCACTACGAGACATCAAAGGCAGGATGCTAAACTTGTGGACACGCTACGTAACACAGTAGGAAAAAAAAGAGAAACAGCTATCGTGTTGCAAATGAAGAAATTATTCGTAGATTCCTAACACTATTAATATAAACTGCATTAAATTTCGAAGTGAAATTTAGTACGTTAGTTACTTTGGTGACGCAATATCGTTACTTTATGTATCAGATACAGCTTGCTAACAAACGAATAGTAATTATAGGTAAATGGTGCGTCACAAAATTCACTTTACAGTGTATATTAACACAATACTTTCAGTGGCCTATGTCCTAATACAATTCTAATGAACCGACACTGCTGCTGTTATTCTGTAGAACGCTCACAGGTGATGGTCTTTCGCTGAAGACTGTCGCTGGGCGAATACTGCTACGGTATCCACTGAGTCAATTTTATCCTAGTTACGAACGCTGCCAGTGCTTACTCCAAATTTGCGTAGCAGTGCGCCATCCGAGGCTCTCTCTTCCAGATCCACTCGATCAAAGAGCTCAAAAACGACTCCTCCCAGTACCCGTAAACAAGATGCTTCCCCTAAGCTAAGGCTTCTATTCTCTGAAGATCTTGTTTATTCACGATACAAAGTTCCTTTTATACCTAAATCCTGAACAAAAAACGATGATCATATAATGTTTGTTCACATTATCCTTCAAATAAACTATATAAAAGTGATAAAAATGTTATTTCTACAAACATAAATAGATATCATGATTTGTAGTTCTAATTATCATGGAAACTAGTTTATTAGAAAAGCTACCAACCTGTTGTAACAATCCAAGTAAAACAGCCAAACTTTACGTTATGCCACAGATTATTGCTTACTAGGTCATAGGTCACGCAAGTGACATCTACGAAGTTTGGAAGGTAGGAGACGAGGTATTGGCGGAATTAGAACTGTGAGGATTGGTCGTGAGTCGTGCTTCGGTAGCTCAATTGGTAGAGCGCTTCCCCGCGAAAGGCAAAGGACCCGAGTTCGAGTTTCGGTCCGGTACACACTTTTAATCTGCCAGGAAGTTTCGTATCAGTGCACATTCCGCTGCAGAGTGAAAATTTCATTCTTGAGACATCATTTTTGACAACCAAAAATTTTCAGAACGATTACTGTTTATTTCGTGGCTACTTTCTTTCCGTATTGTGTTAGTCTGTGAAAATACATTTCCGATTGCACGAGAACATAATATGTGCATATTGATGGGTTGCAAAGTTAGTATTTGATGTGTCACGGTCATCTGCGATCCGATGGCGCTCTAGAAGCCTGTCTGTGCGCCCTCCGTTTTTATTATACAGTCAACAACAGTGCTGAGTCTTCAGGAGAACGGTGTTTGCAAAATTCATTCTAAGATACAACCAAAGTCCACAGATTGGTACGTACTCACGTTGAACAATTCTAATCACTTGAACAAGGTCGCACTGAAGGCCATCGGGAAGCTGGAAAAATGAGTGGAAGGGGTGCTGCACATGTTGGGCACAACCTGTCGGTGAAGTATCACTGCTTCCCACAGTGGTCTGCGGAACAGTCCCGCACTCATAAACAAGGATGTGAGTGTCCGCGTAGTCCAGGCAACAGTGGCCTGCGGAACAGCCCCGCACTCATAGACGACGATCTGAGCGTCCGCGTAGTACAGACAACAGTGGTCTGCAGAACAGTCCTGTACTCATAGACCAGGATCTGTGCGTCCGTGTAGTACAGAACACAGTGGTCTGCAGAACACTCCCGCACTCATAGACCACGATCTGAGCGTCCGCGAAGTACTGACAACAGCGGTCTGCAGAACAGTCACGTACTCATAGACCAGGATCTGAGCGTCCACATAGTACAGACAACAGTGGTCTGCAGAACAGTCCCGTAGTCATAGACCAGGATCTGAGCGTCCACGTAGTACAGACAACAGTGGTCTGCAGAACATTCCAACACTTATGGACCAGGACCTGAACGTTCACGTAGTACAGACAACAGTGATCTGCAGAACAGTCCCATACTCATAGACCAGCATCTGGGCGTCCGCGTAGTACATACAACAGTGGTCTGCAGAACAGTCCCGTAGTCATAGACCAGGATCTGAGCGTCCACGTAGTACAGACAACAGTGGTCTGCAGAACATTCCAACACTTATGGACCAGGACCTGAACGTTCACGTAGTACAGACAACAGTGATCTGCAGAACAGTCCCGCACTCATAGACCAGGATCTGACCGTCCACGTAGTGCAGATAACAGTGGTCTGCGGAAAGGTCCTGCACTCATAGACCTGGATCTGCCCATCCACGTAGTACAGATAACGGTGGTCTGTGGATATGTCCTGCACTCATAGACCAGGATCTGAGCGTCTGTTTATTACAGACACCAGTGGTCTGCTGAACAGTCCCGCACTCATAAACCAGGATCTGAGCGTCCCCGTAGTATAGACAACAGTGGTCTGCGGAACAGTCCTGCACTCATAGACCAGGATCTGACGGTCCACGTACTACAGATAACAGTGGTCTGCGGAAAGGTCTTGCACTCATAGACCTGGATCTGACCATCCACGTAGTACAGATAACAGTGGTCTGTGGAACAGTCCCGCACTCATAGACCAGGATCTGAGCGTCCGCGTCGTACAGGCAACAGTGGTCTGTGGAACAGTCCTGCAGTGATAGGCCAGGATCTGCCCATCCACGTAGTACAGATAACAGTGGTCTGTGGATATGTTCCGCACTCATAGACCAGGATCTGAGCGTCTGTTTAGTACAGACAACAGTGGTCTGCTGAACAGTCCCGCACTCATAAACCAGGGTCTGAGCGTCCCCGTAGTACAGACAACAGTCGTCTGCGGAACAGTCCTGCACTCATAGACCAGGATCTGAGCGTCCGCGTCGTACAGACAACAGTGGTCTGTGGAACAGTCCTGCAGTGATAGACCTGGATCTGACCATCCACGTAGTACAGATAACAGTGGTCTGCGGAACAGTCCCGCACTAATAGACTAGGATCTGAGCGTCCGCGTAGTACAGGCGCGTTGCAGTTTCATTCCTTTGCATGAGCAGTGGTGGCGCAGGAAATAAATGCCGGAATATGTTGAACCTGTTATGTCATCAAGGCTCACCGGTAAGTGTCTACTTGCAGGAGGACTAAGAGCACGTGTGCCTATGGCCAGGATACCACTGACACAATAAAACTACCAGGCACTGTTACTCTGGCGTCGTGGAAGCGTCGACAGGACAGTGGATTGGAGCTCTATTGTCTTCATTGATGAGAACAGGCTATGTCTCTATGTGATCGACTGGCGTATCTTCTTACGGCGTAGACCTAGTGGGTGGGCTATTCTGGAGTGCATTCGCCAACGACACACAGGTCCCACTCTAGGTTTCGTGCATCAGTTACAACTTGTGGTCACATATGCTGCAGGGTAAAGCTACCAGTTGCTATTACATTGCACATTCTAGCATTACAACCATTTCCTCTACAGGTAGAAAATAAATGTTAAAATGTGTGTGAAATCTTATGGGACTTAACTACTAAGGTCATCAGTCCCTATGCTTACACACTACTTAACTTAAATTATCCTAAGGAGAAACACACACACCCATACCCGAGGGAGGACTCGAATCTTCGCCGGGACCAGCCGCACAGTCCATGACTGCAGCGCCCTAGACCGCTCGGCTATTCCCGCGCGGCTTGACCGGTAGGTTATGTGCTTTTTCACCAGGACAGTGCACCTCCACAAACGCCTGCTGTGATGCAACGTGCTCTTCATAGTGTAGAGTTACTGCCCTGGCTAGCTAGCCATGTCACCAGATCTCTCAACAATTGAACACGTATGGGTCATGCTGAAGTGGGAACCTATTCGCTTACCAGAGACTGCAAGAACCTTTGTCAAAAGGTGCAAGGTGCTTTGGACAGTCTATTTCAGGATGCCATTCGGCACTTTTAAGACCGTCTGCATGCGATGATATACGCTTGCATTGCCGCTTGAGGACTGTGTACTGGTGCGACTGTTTGGCACATTTTTCTTTCTGACAGTGTACGAGTTCAACGTATTAAATGTCTGTAAGGAGCAAACACACATCGAGTTATTAGGTATGAGTACAATGTGTTGTACCTGCACTTGGCAAGTGAAAACTGACTGGAAATATTGCAAAAAAAGGTGCAAAAAGTTTAACAGAAACGAGGGAAGATGTTTGACCACAGCAGAAAACAGTGGACGTATATGCAGCATAGTATCATCACAAACGTGTATATACCAGCATATCAAGAAATACCCTTTATAGGCTCTGCACCTCATGTTCAATAATTTTAGTACCATAAATAATGTTTAAATGGTTTCTGCGTCTTGATGCCTGGTATGAGAAGTCACAGCTCATAACAGGTCGTCATCAAATTAAGGTTAGAAGACAGTAATTCTAATAATAGTGAATGGTTGCGTTACACACACAGATCGTTCCTTATAACAGAATCTCGGAAAACTAATCTGCAAATATGGCCAACGATTAAGATAAACTTTATGGTGAATAAGTGACAAAAATGTTGTCAGCGATCCAAACTACAAACTTGAACGGCACGTATATCATCCTCGTTGCAGAGTGTGGCTGTTTCCTCATAAAATGCATTACCCTTTTTTTAGGGAATATGGAGATGAAAAGTAAGCGAGGGTCTCACATTGGTGAAATTTCTCCCCCTTTTCAACGCTCAAACAATCAGAGTAGATCGGATTTTATTGATCATTGAAGGACGCCAAATGAAATTACCACCTAATATACGATGGAAAGCAAATCGCATAGTGTAAGCATTCGCGGCCGGTACTGATACCCTTGGGGACATTGGTTTCTGTATGTAAAGCTTCGTCCCCTACTGGGGGATATATCCTCAGACGCTACAGAGATGTAGTTAATTACTTCTGAAAATTAACTCGTTCAGCAGGGCGAAAACACACAGTTGCTTATTGGTATTATTGCAACGGTCCAGTTATGACTTCATCCGAGTGCTACCAAAGATCACGAAGTGGCGACGACACGTCTTACGGATCTTGCAATGCAGAAGAAATGACGCCGTTTGCTTTATTTAGGTCCACAATTGATCTGATTTCAAACCATCTTCTTTTCTCTTAATGTAGCTTTTGTGTTTTTGATTTGTTTCGCACCTTTGAACATCCTACTGTAGTATTGATTCGACGTTAATTTTGTGATAGACAGATCCCGGTGAGAGATGTGCTTTATCGATTTATGCATGTTGCCCTGACGACAATTGAACCTGTGTTGTTTACGCCGGTTGTTGATGCTCCTTTGTTCCTATGCACACCATCCATTTGTTCAACGGATTTGGTATATATCTGCCGAAGCAAATGATTGACGATGGTGTTTTGCTGTATTCAAACACTCATGCACCTTCCTTATAAATTAAAATACTGTGTCAGCACTCCGCTGGCGCCATCTGTAACGGATCGGCTCTAGCCTTGTCCGGTACGTTCTCAAAATCTCTAACCCACTAAAAAACTTGATCACGGCTGGACGAGAGAGTGGCACAAAATCGCCAGCAACTGCTACCGATGAACTGGCACAGAGTTTAAGCAGCGTGGAATGATATATACCTGTAACTGCTATACAAGCTCAAAATGACTCGATGATCTGCTGCTGTTGCAAGGGTAATGTAATCACGCCTATGACACATCCAGAACCTTCGATAGCAGCGGGTATAGACATTTTTGTTTACAAAAATAGTGCATATATAAATTACGTCCATGAAAATTAATTACGTCACGTCCAAATATTTATATTTCATGTATTTAAAAATGCTGAAGTTTCGTTAAATATGTACCTGCGATTGTCTCTGACGAAGATGTAAAACTCTTTGCTTTGTACAGCATCTCTGTTTTTCTTCATCGTTTTCAGTCTTGAGTGGAGGTCTTTCTGTGAGAAGGCAGAAACCACATGTATTCTTCGAAGTGTTAGCTCAAACTGTGTCACTACAATGTGTGAAACGTTGCAGAATATCTTTAAAAGTTCCGTTACTTTGCTTCACTGTGTAATTTGGGAAGTGCCATATCTTCACTAACTTTTAATCGATTTCTGCCTACTAGGCTAGCTTGCAGATGTTGTCATGCCTCAAAAGCAAACAACGAAGCCAAAACGCAGCTACGTAAAAACTTTATAACTTAGTATGTGTGTATGCCCTTCGACCAAAGTCACTTCAAAATAATGACTAATGTTCGGTCTGAGGACACGTTATTGACTGTGCAGCACTGGAGAGCCATATTACACCACTCCACATATCTTCTCTGATTCTGACATCGTCACTTAATTTGCAAACCTTGAAAAGATGTTTTTGCCACCGGATGTAATAGAAATATGGCGCTTGCTGTCCAGATGGGCTATGCCAATCAGAGTTGATATACTGCATTCGTCGTAATAATAAAGCTGATGTAAACATTAGACTATGTACTCTTCCGAGTTTGATGGAATCTCATCTGATTTCGCTCAAGCTATACTCTGTGTTGCGCTCTCATCGACTCAGCGATAATGTAGTACAACGGCTTCATGCCGGCAATTTTAACTTTGACAGCACTAGCTAGCCAGCTGGTCTAGCAAATCTGCAAAAGAGTGGGCAGCTGCAGTTAAGCAGTTAAGACGTAAATTGAGACCAACAAAAAAATAATATGGCTCTAATGTCGTTTAATAAAGAGAACGAAATAATATATGGCAATCAAAATTTTACCAATACGATTCTTGGGGGAGTAGGTGGGAGATGCTCTCGTTCTTATATGACTTGGAATTGTAATTAAAAACAAGAGTTATGAAAATTTGGAAATATGTGGTAATGTCTTACGGGACCAAACTGCTGAGGTCATCGGTCCCTAAGACTACACACTAATTAATATAACTTAAACTAACTTATACTATGGACAACATACACACCCGTGCCCCATGGAGGACTAGAACCTCTGACGGGGGGAGCTGCACGAACCGTGACAAAGCTTATGAAAATTCGTAACTTAAGGACAGGGTAAGTTTTCAGCGTGAACTATGTACGACGTAAGCGCTTATTCCAGGGATTTCACCGCGTAATTAAACATAAAAGCCACTGAAGGTATTACTTACAGCCAATCATCTTACAGTCAGTCGTCTGGTATTCTCTGAACTCCTTCCATATCCGAATGCAAGAAATGCATTTCAACACATCTCAACATACATCTACACTCCGAAAGCCATCCAACGGTGTGTGACGGAGGGCACTTTACGTGCCACTGTCGTTACCTCACTTTCCTGTTCCAGTCGCGTATGGTTTGCGGAAAGAACGACTGCCGAAAAGACTCCATGCACGCTCGAATCTCTCTAATTTTGCATTCATGATCTCCTAGGGAGGTGCAATTAGGGGGAAACAATATATTTGATACCTCATCCAGAAATGAACGCACCCTCTCCAAAACCTGGACAGCAAGCTACACCGCGATTTAGAGCGCCTCTCTTGCAGCGTCTGCCACTTGAGTTTGCTAAACATCTCCGTAACGCTATCACGCTTATCAAATAACCCTGTGACGAAACTCGCCGCTCTTCTTTTGATATTCTCTATCTCCTCTGTCAACACGACCTGGTACGGATCCCACACGGATGAGCAATGCTCAAGTATAGGTCGAACGAGTGTTTTGTAAGCCACCTCCTTTGTTGATGGACTACATTTTCTAAGAACTCTCCCAATGAATCTCAACCTGGCACCCGTCTTACCAACAATCAATTTTACATGATCATTCCACTTCAAATCGTTCCGTACGCATACTCCCAGATATTTTACAGAAGTAACTGCTACCAGTGTTTGTTCCGCTATAGTAAAATCATACAATAAAGGATGCTTCTTTCTATGTATTCGCAATACATTACGTTTTTCTACGTTAAGGGACAGTTGCCACTCCCTGCACCAAGTGCCTATCCGCTGCAGATCTTCCTGCATTTCGTTACAATTTTCTAATGCTGCAACTTCTCTGTATACTACAGCATCATCCGCGAAAAGCCGCATGGAACATCCGACATTATCTACTAGGTCATTTGTATATATTGTGAAAAGCAATGGTCCCATAACACTCCCCTGTGGCACGCCAGAGGTTACTTTTACATCTGTAGACGTCTCTCAGTTGAGAACAACATGCTGTGTTCTGTTTGCTAAAAACACTTCAATCCATCCATACAGCTGGTCTGATATTCCATAGGCTCTTACTTTGTTTATCAGGCGAGAGTGCGGAATTGTATCGAACGCCTTCCGGAAGTCAAGGAAAATGGCATCTACCTGGGAGCCTTTATCTAATATTTTCTGGGTCTCATGAACAAATGAAGTGAGTTGGGTCCCACACGATCGCTATTTTCGGAATCCGTGTTGATTCTTACACAGTAGATTCTGGGTTTCCAGAAATGACGTGATACGCGAGCAAAAAACATGTTCTAAAATTCTACAACAGATCGATGTCAGAGATACAGGCCTATAGTTTTGCGCATCTCGTCGACGACCCTTATTGAAAAGTGGAACTGTCCGCAGCTCATGGTCTCGCGGTCGCATTCTCGCTTCCCGAGCACGGGGTAACGGATTCGATTCCCTGCGGGGTTAAGGATTTTGACCTGCTTCGAGATGATTGGGTGTTTGTGTTGTCCTCATCATTTCATCATCGTTCATGAAAGTGGCGAGATTGGGCTGAGAAAAGCTTGGGAATTTGTACTGGTGCTGATAACCTCGCAGTTGAGCGCCCCAAAAACCAAACATCCTCATCATAATCATCAGTACTGGGACTTTCATCACCTACGTTGATAACCGGGCGATCAACAACATAATCCACGAAATTATTCAAGCGTCACATTCTTTCCCCTTTCTTATGACATACCATTCAGCATTCCGAAAGCGTTAGTGAGTGACGTGTCATCAAGAATTGTGAATTAGTTCCAGTACCTCTGACAGCTTAAATGTTTCGTTATTACTCACAACAAGTCCATCACCTTGGATCCAGATCAGTTCCATTGGGTTCAGACTGCAGTGGTACGGTAGTAATCTTCAAAATTCAACATTTGTTCAGCGCGCACCGACCTGGATAGGCTTCAGATTGTCTGCCCTCTCACTTTGTGTTGGTAGCTATTGGTTTAGCTGAGAAAACCAGCGTTGACGAAAAATCGACTAAATACCCACTACGCAAAGGCCACATAGCTCCTGTGCACGAAAGTTAAACTATCGAGTTCTCGGAATTCTTGGATGATTCGTTTGAAAAAATGCCTAAAATTTCCTTTTAGTTGCTTTATTGTCTCTAAAACAAGGAAAATGGCTATCAGGTCCTCATTTAATATCCTGACACTAATTGTGCAATGTTACTAATTGTCTCTGTTCCAAGTTCACACCCGAAAGCAGTCAGCAGGGAGAGAAGATGCTAGTTGTGATACGAGGTACTCTCCACCACGCACCGTATGGTGGATTGCGGAGTATGTACGTAGATGTAGATGCAGTCCGACTCGATATTTTAAACACACTCAACAGTCACTGACCCACGATTACTTGCGAGTTAACACATTCAGTCGTTCAGTAGAATTCATGCACAGAAGTGCTCACCATAATGTCTCATAATTTGCACGAAACACGCCAAGTGGAGTTTATGTACGAATTGAAATGTCTACACTCGAAATCTCCTAAAATAAATCATTCACGAAGCTCAAAATACTCAAGTCTATAGCTGCTTTTCATAAACTACACGAAAACCGATCGAACTCGCGGATTTCTTCATTTTGGTACAAATGTAACCAGCGCGATAAAAGTTTTAACCAGAAGACGGCTCCAGAGCGACTATATCGACTCATACATCTGAGGCACAAAGTCCTACTCCAACGCGCAGGCAATGCTGAATTTGTATTTGCTAGTCTGTTAATCAGCCAATCAGGTTTCTCGAGGACTTCTATACTCGCAGTATATCTAACGTCAGCCGGTCAAATTACCATACGTAGTTTAGACAAGAAATTTCGTAATTCCGAAACGAGATAAAATTTAATGAGAACAAAATACGATTGCAGAATGAGCTTTTCACTCGGCAGCGGAGTGTGCGCTGATATAAAACTTCCTGGCAGATTACAACTGTGTGCCCGATCGAGACTCGAACTCGGGAACTTTGCCTTTCGCGGGCAAGTGCTATACCATCTGAGCTACCGAAGCACGACTCACGCCCGGTACTCACAGCTTTACTTCTGCCAGTATCTCGTCTCCTACCTTCCAAACTTTACAGAAGCTCTCCTGCGAACCTTGCAGAACTAGCACTCCTGAAAGAAAGGATATAGCGGAGACATGGCTTAGCCACAGCCTGGGGGATGTTTCCAGAATGAGATTTTCACTCTGCAGCGGAGTGTGCGCTGATATGAAACTTCCTGGCAAGTTCGAGTCTCGATCGGGCACACAGTTTTAATCTGCCAGGAAGTTTCAAAAAACGATTGCTTTTCAAAAATAAATTACTAATAAATTTAATACCAAACGCTCCTTCTGGCTGCCTTTAACAATATCAAGCTCACTCGTAACTTGTTCAGACTTGAATGTACATAGTTCAATGAAATGTGGCATTGTAATCCCTCAGAGACAGTAAAGGACTTGCAATAGCAGTTGAACGGAATGGACAGTGTCTTGAAAGGAGGGTATAGGATGAACATCAACAAAAGCAAAAAGAGGATAATGGAATGTAGTCGAATTAAGTCGGGTGATGTTGAGGGAATTGGATTAGGAAATGAGACACTTAAAGTAGTAAAGGAGTTTTGCTATCTGGGGAGCAAATTAACTGATGATGGTCGAAGTAGAGAGGATATAAAATATAGACTGGCAATGACAAGGAAAGCGTTTCTGAAGAAGAGAAATTTGTTAATATCGAGTATAGATTTAAGTGTCAAGAAGTCGTTTCTGAAAGTATTTGTATGCAAGTGAAACGTGGACGATAAATAGTTTAGACAGGAAGAGAATAGAAGCTTTCGAAATTTGGTGCTACAGAAGAATGTTGAAGATTAGATGGGTATACCACATAACTAATGAGGAGGTATTGAATAGAACTGGGGAGAAGAAGAGCTTGTGGCACAATTTGAGTAGCAGAAGGAATCGGTAGGTAGAACATGTTCTGAGACATCGAGGGATCACCAATTTAGTATTGGAGGGCAGCGTGGAGGGTAAAAATCGTAGAGGGAGACCAAGAGATGAATACACTAAGCAGATTCAGAAGGATGCAGGCTGCAGTAGGTACTGGGAGATGAAGAAGCTTGCACAGGATAGAGTAGCATGGAGAGCTGCATCAAACCAGTCTCAGGACTGAAGACCACAACAACAACAACAATGAAATATCACTTTCTCACTCTATGTATGTCTTCCATTCAGTGTCTCAGTCTCTCCAAAACACTCACACAACCAAACACATTGGAAATAATAATTAACAACGTATTCGTAATTACGTTAGAAACCTGTGGCAATGGAACTAACGAATATTCCAGAAAATCAGATTATATGAAGCTATTCTCTTCGTTGTAGTTTCAATTGATGCTATAGATGAACACGTAACAGTCTATAACCCGGTTTCACAATGCCTAGAAACACCAAAATGCAGTAGAAAATTAATAATGGACCGTCCAGAGAACGTGAATTATTCGTACCAGTCCGTCACCAAATAAGCGTTCCACTTTCCACGATTTCACCATAGAAAGTGCTATATACACAAATCATTGAAACACTGATACACTGTAACAGCACTGTTATTATGTGTTTCAGGTAAAAATTTATGTTTCCGAAAGTGGTGAAGTTCTTGGTTTTAGCGGTAGGGTTCTGTTATCCATAGAATTTGGTCCACTCTGTATTAATATTTCACAGTACTTCTCCAGATTCACAGAGAGTATGTGTAACGTACTGCACGCAGCGTTAAGCAAGTGCAAAGGAGCTACGCTTTCAGTGCAAGAGAACTCGTAATAATTTGCCACGTTACAATGTGTGGTATAAAACATAAAAAGACTCTGATTTTCCATTTTTTTCCAAAAAATTTTACTTATATTTTTAATTTACTGAATTTTTATTAAAAATCTTTTATAAAATATCGATAGCTAAGAATTAATATTTGCGCCAACAAATGGAATTTTTTGTCTGATATATTATAATCAGAAAGAGAGTCTCATTCATGTTTCTTAAAAAATGGTTATTAGGTATCTGTTAATTACGATTTATTTGATGAATTTTGATATGTAAATGATGTAGGTGTTCGAACTGAACAAAAAAACAGAAGTCCTAAGTGAGTTTGGACCTAGCGATGCACAAAATACTCAATTACCATTCTTCAGCGCTACCTATTTATTTAAAGCCACGTTTATCGAATGAATGAATACCTAAACATTATGTACTTCAGTTCCTTGGACGACTTCAAAACCGATTTTTCTGTGTAAACTTGCGAAAAACATTAAAAATAACCTGTTTCTCGCTACTTTTAATGGCGTTTCACTAAGGAGCGAGAAGCGGCGTCAACCATTTTCACGGTACAGCTCGACAATCAGAGCACAAGAAGCGTTTACGAAGCTGAGACTGTACACGAGTTTTGGAGCAAAACTACACAGCTATTCCATGGTTAAGAAAACGGTGATGCCTGTTAATACAGCAGAATATCTTAAAGTTTCATTTAGAATAACATACTAATAAGATGTCCACTTATAATACATAAGGAGGACATAAAGACCGTTACATTGTCATTGTAGGTGTGGTGTGGCTGTTAATCATTACATTTGTGTTTGTTTACATCAGGTTTATTCTTATGCTGAACGAAATATAGTGTTGCGCACTCAGTGGTGGCCGGCATAACAAAGACAAACGCCATCTGTCAACATCTGACGGTTTCCTGAGCCTCCAAATATGGATATTTACTTTGATTCTGTACACAGAAGCAGCAGTCGTCTCGAAAGACGACTTGCTTGCCACAGCTTTGTTCCGTGATGTTACCGGGTTCACCGCTGTCGACTCGTTTCTCTACGGTCGTGAAAAGTGAATACTTTAGAACGGTTGCCGTGCCGAAATCCATGCTGCACCAAGATGTCGCCGCGCATCCCATGTGATAACTTGAACAGCTGCAACGAAGCCTGTTTCCAGACACGAGGTATGTGGCGTGGCTGGCTATACGATCGTGGCGGCCGAGTGAAGAAAACGCCGATTGTTTCGAGCGCTAATCGTGTGATGCCTTTGCCCATTGTGCGTGGCGCTGAATCGGGCCCTCATGAACCAATTGATTCCATGTTCGCATGAATATAATGCGAGGAGGCGGAGGAGGGGGTGAGGGGGGGGGGGCGGTCTGCAGAGAGAGATCATGACTAACATGAAGAGCCATCAGTTCCTTAGGCCGTGATGCTGTCGCTGTCGAATTCCGACACGTCCTTGGTAACCGTCACTATTCCTCACACGAGTCGTAACACAATGATATCAAAAAAGGTCAACACCCAAGTTAGTACGTAAATTAATATTGTTAAACGGAATTGTGTTTAATCTTCTTTTAGATTTTTAGTGTTAATATCTTTATCTTTCTTTTAATGCCGTTTATATTTTACATATGTACTCTTACTCTCAGCTGTTTATAAAAAGAAATAAAAATCCGCTATGTAAACTTTGCTTTTCTACAGAACCTAGATGCAATAACTCCGGCCTATTTATATATATATTTCGGTACAATGTATACTGAAGTACATTGTGCACTTCATGTCAGTTTGACGTATATTACACGCTGTCTTGATGGTATTGCAGTATTAACAGCAAACAATGTATCTCGGAATAAACTTGTTCTAGGCGCTACAGTCTGGAACCGCGCGAACGCTACGGTCGCAGGTTCGAATCCTGCCTCGGGCATGGATGTGTGTGATATCCTTAGGTTAGTTAGGTTTAAGTAGTTCGAAGTTCTAGGGGACTGATGACCGCAGCAGTAAGTACCATAGTGCTCAGATCCAATGAACTTGTGGCAGATCTTGCTCGCTATCTGTGTATTTCTGCTCTGTACGAACAGGATGCAGGTAGTCGGCCAGTAGCATTCACGTGGTGCCCTTATGAGATGCGCCCCATTACATAAAGTATGTTAATTAGATGTTTTGGAACCACTCCAGAAGGAAGGTTAGGAAAGACAAGTTACTATTTCTTTAACGTCAGTACCGCCATTAGACTGTTGTTTACTTACAGTGATACATGTACACAATCATGATTGTACGGCAATCTTACTAGCCACTGTGTCCCCGTAGCTGTGGATGTGCACTGTCTTACTAAAAAAAGCGCGTCACTCTCCTGTCGAAGAAATCGCAGTACCACGAGAATAACAGTATGTGCAGTATAGCGGACACTTGTTACACATAATGTAACTGATGGCCCCCCACAACATGAAGCCTGTCATGGGGTATGGCCGACTTCTGTGGCCAAGCGGTTCTAGGCGCTTCAGTCTGGAACCGCGCTGCTGCTACGTCGCAGGTTCGAATCCTGCCTCGGGCATGGATATGTGTGATGTACTTAGTTAGGTTTAAGTAGTTCTAAAGTCTAGGGAACTGATGACCTCAGATGTTAAGTCCCATAGTGTTTGGAGCCATTAGAACTATGGCGTATGTGTGTTGTGACTGAAAACACTGTAGGACAGGCAGCATACCAGGTCTGCACCGCACACATGTATGTCCGTAACTCGCATAGAGACAGAATCGAGTCTCTTCGCCGAAGACAATAGAACACAATTCCACTCTCAAGTCTTTCACGACTCGAGTAGTCATGCTTGCTGGTGTTGTGGTGTAAGCGCACACGTGGCCTTAATACTGATGCAAGCAGACAGTTCCCATGTTCTTTGATGACACAGCAAGTACAATATGTGTCCATTGGCCACCGTTGCGTCAATGGTTCAAATGGTTCAAATGGCGCTGAGCACTATGGGACTCAACTGCTGAGGTCATTAGTCCCCTAGAACTTAGAACTAGTTAAACCTAACTAACCTAAGGACATCACAAACATCCATGCCCGAGGCAGGATTCGAACCTGCGACCGTAGCGGTCTTGCGGTTTCAGACTGCAGCGCCTTTAACCGCACGGCCACTTCGGCCGGCACCGTTGCGTCAATCTTGGCGTGAGTCTGTATTACGCAGACATACAGAACCTGGTGTACAGGCGCCAGAATGTTCGACAGATCACTGCTGAAAGTAGGGACACACTATCGATATATTGCTCCGACCATGTGCAGCAATTTTCAGACGCACCCATCCAGCTTCCAGCAGACTCACATTGTTACGCCTTTGAAGTATCTGAAGCTATTCAACTGGAGTGCGCACTCGTCGGTCGAGCATGGTTGTACCCTAGAATGAATTTGCCAAACACTATTCACCTCTAAACTCAGCATATTTATTGCTTGCAGAGTCAAAACACAGGGTGCCCAAACGGGCCACCTGAGGACCATCTGGTCGCTGAGGCCTGGGACAAATGTATCACTAACACTACAACCCCTCACTGTGGCCGGCCGTGGTGGCCGAGCGGTTCTAGGCGCTACAGTCTGGAACCGCGCGACCGCTTGTAACGCCGGAAATGCATATCCTCCTATTTCCATCTATTGCACTGCAAATCTTTTTTCCTTATTTTGTTACCTGAAGATATAACATTTCTGTGTCTTTGTATATTGTAATTGTTTTACTATTTGTATATATATGCATTGTAAGTAGGCTGTTTAGGTTCTTATATTGGTAACGCCGCCGCCACGTAGCGCTCTCTGTTTGAAAATCACTGGCTGTGCTGTGTGCAGTCTGTGGCTAGTTTGCATTGTTGTCTGCCATTGTAGTGTTGGGAAGCTGGATGTGAACAGCGCATAGCGTTGCGCAGTTGGAGGTGAGCCGCCATCAGTGGTGGATATGGGGAGAGAAATGGCGGAGTTTTGAAATTTGTAAAAATGGATGTCTTGAACTGCTGTATATATTATTATTTTTCAACACTATTAAGGTAAATACAGTGTTTGTTCTCTATCAAAATCTTTCATTTGCTAACTATCCCTATCAGTAGTTAGTGCCTTCCGTAGTTTGAATCTTTTATTTAGCTGGCAGTAGTGGCGCTCGCCGTATGGTAGTAGTTCGAGTAACGAAGATTTTTGTGAGGTAAGTGATTTGTGAAAGGTATAGGTTAATGTTAGTCAGGGCCATTCTTTTATAGGGATTATTGAAAGTCAGATTGCGTTGCACTAAAAATATTGTGTGTCAGTTGAAGCACAGTCTTGTATAAGGGGACGTTTCAGCATTTATGTCGATGTATAATTGGTTTGTTTTGTGAATATTATTTGTATTTATACGCTGGGTCTGGCCTAGGGATAACTATACTATCGAACGAATACATCGATAGGTCGTGTGGAGAACGAAAGTGTTTAGGATCTTTGGTAGTGTTAACTCTGCCGCGTGGAGCGCGGGCTGAGCAGAGGGAGTCTGGCTGGGGTGGTGCAGTGGAGCAAGTGTGTTGTGTGAAGCTCCCACGAGTCGCCGCGCTTTCGGGTTTTGGCAGCATGTAATTGCGCTCGACTTGCGATGATAGTTTCTGACATGCTGTCGCGGACGGGAAGCATTAGCTGGCGCACATCAAGAGCCCGTTTCGTCTGGTTACCGTGTCGAGAAGAAGGCGCGCCAACATCCAGCTTCTGCAACAGCGACGGCCGACAATGAGTAACTGTCGCCACCTCCTCGATCGACGGCTTCAAACCTTCAATCAACCATCAAAGAAGACTGGAAGCACATAAAGTTTTAGAACTGTATGGCAGACCTCAGCTTTTCAAACTTTTAAAATTGTTGCATCACAAAATTACAGCAACTTAGCATGAACCTTTGTTGCTCATTGTCCCATTTGTATTGCCAAGCAGGGTCCCTTCCTTTGCCGAAATGAACCTGAGTGTCGTTGAAATTCAAACACCAGCATTAAAGTAATATAATTCGATTTCACTGCTTTAATTTCAAAGTTCAGTTAAAGCATTCATAGCTGGCTACAATATTTAGATTACACAAGCACAAATTAAGAGTGCGAGTTTTGTTAGCATATTTTAGCTTACCTGTGACTGCAGCTCAGCTTGGTACGTACTAAATTTTACTATTGTTAATTGTTCAGAATCATTTAATTCAAGTTCAAAGTTAAATCTCTTATTTATAAATTGCGTAGATTCAAGTAGCGTTTGAAATGATTGTTGAGGTAGTCCAAGACTAACCGTATTTTACTGAATTTCGATGTGCTTCAGAAAGAAAGCTCACTATTAACTTCAGTCACTAAATTAACTTTCGATTTTCCGGTTTTATTAATTCTTTTGCTAAATTAAGTCAGAGAGTAGCGAAATTTATTACTTCTGACAAACTTTCAGTTTTCACACTACACGTGTCAACCTTCAGTTGCCACGCTTCTAGTGCTAATTATATGTGTATGAGAAATTGGCTGAAAACTTTTTCAGTTACTATAGTAATTGTCCTTAGGACTGGCGACCATAATTTTCCCCAAATCTCAAATATCTAATTACCGCTAGTTAATTGCTAACGTAACGGCCATACATTTACTTTCTTTATTAACTTTACCCCTTTTCAAAATTAATTTAAACCAGTTTCATTGGCATTCTTCCTTTCATTTAGATGTAACCCTTTCCTCTCTCTTTACCGACAAATTAACTTCGGTGACGATTGCTTTTCCCAAATTTCCATTAGGTACACGCGGTTTAATTTTTCACTGTCATTAAGGTCGATAAGTGAGGGGGAGGTTACACGCTACGGTCGCAAGTTCGAATGCTGCCTCGGGCATGGATGTGTGTGTTGTCCTTAGGTTAGTTAGGTTGAAGTAGTTCTAAGTTCTAGGGGACTAATGGCCTTAGAAGTTAAGTCCCATAGTGCTCAGAGCCATTTGAACCCTCACTGTGCACATATTATACCCTGGTGTCACTCGACACAAGCCTTTATGGTGTTGCTTTTTTTTCCTTGGTATAGATTAGGACGACCGGGCGGGAATTTTAATTCCGCTGCCCGAATTCAAATCCAGTACCTTTAGCATTGTGCCTCATCTCTCGCTGCAACTTTAAGGTTCTGTGTCGCCTGACAGCAATGCCTGTAAGTTACCTAGTAGTTATGACGATTTAATGAACTATTCATTTGGTTGACCTGTTGTTTGCTATCCTATCGATTCGGCACCGGACTATTTGTAGACCGGATTACTGGAGAAGTTACTTCCGAGGTACATGTATCACTGATGTAACTTGCAGTAGGTCACTTCCTGTTACGCCCTGTAGGACACGAGTCATCTCAATTTTATACTACCATTCTTCAACAGAATGAACTATAATATGCACCATGATGAAAAGGGATCTTGGAATTGAGGACTTTCTGATTAGTTTATTAAGCCTAGAGTTGATGAACATACATCGATCTAAAATCCACATGCACACTATTTACATTCTCAGCTGAGTTAGCGAGTGTCCTTTTAGATTACGCCAGTCACCGGCAACAAAAATATACTGTCCACATTGTACAGTACTAGTCATTGAATATATACACTACTGGCCATCCAAATTGCTACACCACGAAGATGACGTGCTACAGACGCGAAATTTAACCGACAGCAAGAAGATGCTGTGATATGCAAATGATTACCTTTTCAGAGCATTCCCACAAGGTTGGCGCAGGTGGCGACACCTACAACGTGCTGACATGAGGAAAGTTTTCAGCCAATTTCTCATACACAAACAGGAGCTGACCGGTGTTGCCTGGTGAAACGTTGTTGTGATGCCCCGTGTAAGGAGGAGAAATGCGCACCATCAGCTTGCCGACTATGATAAAGGTCGGATTGTAGCCTATCGCGATTGCGGTTCATCGTATCGCGACATCGCTGCTCGCTTTGGTCGAGATCCAATGACTGTTAGCAGAATATGGAATCGGTGGGTTCAAGAGGGTAATACGGAACGCCGCACTGGATCCCAACGGCCTCGTATCACTAGCAGTCGAGATCACAGGGATCTTATCCGCATGGGTGTAACGGATCGTGCAGCCACATGTTGATCCCTGAGTCAACTGATGGGGACGTTTGCAAGACAACAACCACCTGCACGAACAGGTCGACGACGTTTGCAGCAGCAGACCATGGCTGCGGTTACCCTTGACGCTGCATCACAGACAGGAGCGCCTGCAATGGTGTACTCAACGACGAACCTGGGTGCACGAATGGCAAAACGTCATTTTTTCGGATGAATCCAGGTTCTGTTTACAGCATCATGATGGTCGCATCCGTGTTTGGCGACATCGCGGTGAACGCACATCGGAAGCGTGTATTCGTCATCGCCATACTGCCGTATCACCTGGCGTGGTGGTATGGGGTGCCATTGGTTACACGTCTCGGTCACCTCTTGTTCGCATTGACGGCACTTTGAACAGTGGAATTTACATTTCAGGTGTGTTACGACCCGTGGCTCTACTCTTCATTCGATCGCTGTGAGACCCTACATTTCAGCAGGATAATGCACGACCGCTTGTTGCAGGTACTTTACGAGCCTTTCTGGATACAGAAAATGTTCGACTGCTGCCCTGGCCAGCACATTCTCCAGATCTCTCACCAACTGAAAAGTCTGGTCAATGGTAGCCGAGCAACTGGCTCATCACAATACGCCATTCTTGATTAACTGTGGTATCGTGTTGAAGCTGCATGGGCAGCTGTACCTGTACACGCTATCCAAGCTCTGTTTGACTCAATGCCCAGGCTCCAACTACACTACTGAACATTAAAATTCCTACACCACGAAGATGACGTGCTACAGACGCGAAATTTAATCGACAAGAAGATGTTGTGATATGCAAATGATTAGCTTTTCAGAGCATTCACACAAGGTTGGCGCCGTTGGCGATACCTACATCGTGCTGACATGAGGAGTGTTTCCAACCGATTTCTCATACACAAACAGCAGTTGACCGGCGTTGCCCGGTAAAACGTTGTTTTGATGCCTCGTGTAAGGAGGAGAAACGGGCACCATCACATTTCCGACGTGTGGAAAGTTTAGTGATGCTGCTAGTTGCTCTGGCAGTTAATGATCATTACATTTAAATGGCCGAATCAAGATTTGTAGTCAAAGGATAAGCCGATCTTAGTTAACTATTTCCTATGAATGGATTAGTTGCAAGCAAGCCATTCCGTTCTTCAGCTGACAGTTTCTAATTTGTGTATTTCTGCTATGTCCTTTTAAAGAGAGGGAGGTAGCTGCAGTCTCTCGCACACGTCTTGGCAGCGAAGTGCTTCATATGTATTGGTACAAATATGGATACGGCTTCCTTTACTAGTCTCTGTTGGATCCCAGAACGTAGGCGACAATGGCATGCCTGTACCGCCCGGGATGGGTCCTGGAGTGAGCTTCTGGTACCTGCATAAAACATGCGTGAGTAGGTAGTCGGTGAGATACGCTCATGAACAAGTACGAGGCGGGGTGTGGCCGCCTTTGGCGCGAATTGGGGCTCGAAGTACACTACTGACCACTAAAATTCCTACACCAAGAAGAAATGCAGATGATAAACGGTTATTCATTGGAGAAATATATTATGCTAGAATTGACATGTGATTACATTTTCACGCAATTTGGGTGCATAGATACTGAGAAAACAGTACCCAGAACAACCACCTCTGCCCGAAATAACGGCCTTGATGCGCCTGGGCATTGAATCAAACAGAGCTTGGATAGCGTGTACAAGTACAGCTGCCCATGCAGCTTCAACACGATACCACAGTTCATCAAGAATAGTGACTGGCGTATTGTGACGAGCCAGTTGCTCGGCCACCATTGATGAGACGTTTTCAATTGGTGAGAGATCTGGAGAATACGCTGGTCAGGGCAGCAGTCGAATATTTTGCGTATGCAGAAAGGCCCGTACAGGACCTGCAACAAGCGGTCCTGCATTATCCTGCTGAAATGTAGGGTTTCGCAGAGATCGAATGAACGGTAGAGCCTCGGGTCGTAACGCATCTGAAATGTAACGTCCACTGTTCGCCGTCAATGCGAACAAGAGGTGACCGAGACTTGTAACCAATGGCAACCCATACCCTCACGCCGGGTGATACGCCAGTATGGCGATGACGAATACACGCTTCCAGTTTGCGTTCACCGCGATGTCGCCACACATGAATGCGACCAACATGATGCTATAAACAAAACCTGGATTCATCCGAAAAAATGACGTTTTGCCATTCGTGTATCCCGGTTCGTCCTTGAGTACGCCAACGTTGGCTTTCCTGTCTGTGATGCAGCGTCGAGCGTAACCACAACCATGGTCTCCGAGCTGACAGTCCATGCTGCTGCAACTGTTCGTGCAGATGGTTCTTGTCTTGCAAACGTCCCCACCTCTTGAATCAGGGATCGAGACGTGGCTGCACGATCCGTTACAGCCATGCGAATAAGACGCCTCTCATCTCGACTGCTAGTGATACGAGGCCGTTGTGATCGAGCACGGCGTTCCGTATTACCCTCCTGAACCCACCGATTCCATATTCTGCTAACGCTCATTGGATCTCGATCAACGCGAGCAGCAATGTCGCATTACGATAAACCGCAATCGCGATAGGCTACATTTCGACCTTTATCGAAGGCGGAAACGTGACGGTACGCATTTCTCCTCCTTACACGAGGCATCACAACAATGTTTCACCAGGCAACGCCGGTCAACTGCTGTTTGTGTATGAGAAATCGGTTGTAAACTTTCCTCATGTTAGCGCGTTGGAGTTGTCGCCACCGGCGCCAACCTTGTGTTAATGCTCTGAAAAGCTAATCATTTGCATATCACAGCACCTTCTTCCTGTCGGTTAAATTTCGCGTCTATATCACGTCATCTTCGTGGTGTAGCAATTTTAATGGCCAGTAGTTTAACATTTCATCGGTGTTCAGGCCCCCAGCAAAAATTCGTCACCTCATGAGGCCTGTGAAGGACGATCTAGGGCTTAGAACGCCTGGAGTGTACAAGATACCATGGCAGTGTGGCTGGTACTACGTCGGCCAAACAGTAAGCACGGTGGAGCATCGCGGGACGGAACACTTTACGTGCTTACGCCTACGCTTTCCACAAAAATCAGCCGTGGCACAACATGCTTTAGAAATTGGGCACCTAATTCTATTCGACGGAACATCTGTTGTTATGAGGACAAAGGGATTTTGGGATAGCGTCATAAAAGAAGCTATTGAAATAAAAACCTCTGAAAACACCGTCAACAAGGACGGATGTTTGCAGCCCAGCACCGCCTCGGATCCGGCTATCGCCATGTTAAAACGGGCGCGACGGACGCAGAATGAAAACATTACCATATATGGCGAGGAAGAGAGCACCAGTGACGTCACAGCTAGCAGTGCGCCTATATAAAGACGCGGCCACAGCGACACTGCAGTCAGTCTCGCCAGTTGACAATAGCCGGTCGAAGGCTCGTGGAATTTTAACCACCTGACGCCGCTGGAAGCCCAAGAAAATTTTATTAACTCCTATCGCCGTGAAAACATCCAATCAAATCAGGATCATTCGTAATATCCTCTACTATAATTACAATTATTATTATTATTACACTACCGGCCTTTAAAATTGCTACACCACGAAGATGACGTGCTACAGACGCGAAATTTAACCAACAGGAAGAAGATGCTGTGATATGCAAATGATTAGCTTTCCAGAGCATTCACACAAGGTTGGTGCCGGTGGCGACACCTACTACGTGCTGACATGAGGAAAGTTTCCAACCGATTTCTCATACACAAACAGAAGTTGACGGGCGTTGCCTGCGGAAATGTTGTGATGCCTCATGTAAGGAGGAGAAAAGCGTACCATCACGTTTACGACATTGATGAAGGTCGGATTGTAGCCTATCGCGATTGCGGTTCATCGTATCGCGACATCGCTGCTCGCTTTGGTCGAGATCCAATGACTGTTAGCAGAATATGGAATCGGTGGGTTCAAGAGGGTAATACGGAACGCCGCACTGGATCCCAACGGCCTCGTATCACTAGCAGTCGAGATCACAGGCATCTTATCCGCATGGGTGTAACGGATCGTGCAGCCACGTGTTGATCCCTGAGTCAACTGATGGGGACGTTTGCAAGACAACAACCACCTGCACGAACAGGTCGACGACGTTTGCAGCAGCATGGACTATCAGCTCGGAGACCATGGCTGCGGTTACCCTTGACGCTGCATCACAGACAGGAGCGCCTGCAATGGTGTACTCAACGACGAACCTGGGTGCACGAATGGCAAAACGTCATTTTTTCGGATGAATCCAGGTTCTGTTTACAGCATCATGATGGTCGCATCCGTGTTTGGCGACATCGCGGTGAACGCACATTGGAAGCGTGTATTCGTCATCGCCATACTGCCGTATCACCTGGCGTGGTGGTATGGGGTGCCATTGGTTACACGTCTCGGTCACCTCTTGTTCGCATTGACGGCACTTTGAACAGTGGACGTTACACTTCAGATGTGTTATGATCCGTGGCTCTACCCTTCATTCGATCCCTGCCAAACTCTACATTTCAGCAGTATAATGCGCGACCGCATGTTGCAGGTCCTGTACGGGCCTCTGAATACACAAAATGTTCGACTGCTGCCCTGGCCAGCACATTCTCCAGATCTCTCAGCAATTGAAAAGCCTGGGCAATGGTGGCCGAGCAATTTGCTCGTCACAATACGGCAGTCACTACTCTTGATGCCCGCATCTCGTGGTCGTGCGGTAGCGTTCTCGCTTCCCACGCCCGGTTTCCAGGGTTCGATTCCCGGCGGGGTCAGGGATTTTCTCTGCCTCGTGATGGCTGGGTGTTGAGTGCTGTCCTTATGTTAGTTAGGTTTAAGTAGTTCAAAGTTCTAGGGGACTGATGACCATAGATGTTACGTCCCATAGTGCTCAGAGCCATTTGAACCATTTGAACTACTCTTGATGAACTGTGGTATCGTGTTGACGCTGCATGCTGAGCTGTACCTGTACGCGGCATCCAAGCTCTGTTTGGCTCAATGCCCAGGCGTATCAAAGCTGATATTACGGCCACAGGTGGTTGTTCCACGTACTGATTTCTCAGGATCTATGCCCGCAAATTGCGTGGAAATGTAAGCACATGTCAGTTCTAGTATGGTATATTTGTCCAGTCAATACACGTTTATCATCTGCATTTCTTCTTGGTGTAGCAATTTTAATGGCCAGTAGTGTATTATTATGTAATAGTTCATGGTCAGATGTTACAGACGACCTTAAGGCACTGATGTGGTCAGCCTATATACGCAATGAATAATTTTACGTTTTCCTGTTGAGTAACAGCGGCTGAACAGGGTAAAGATGAAAATTATCAAGAAAATTACAAGGCCGAGCTTTTTCTGCAAGTAGGAAAAAAAATTCAGAATTTTTTTGCTGGGAATATATAATACAACGAGCCTCAATGAATTTTTCAATTAATTCCTCCCTTCCGCCCCCACCAGCACTCCACCTCCCCCCCCCCCCCCCACACCCGCCAAAAACGCATCCCATTCTCACCCACGTCTCGTCGCAATGTCGTCCGTAAAAATTACGAAGTCGATGCGGCTATATTCGCGAGACCATGTGGCCTGTGAGTCTTCCGGGTAATGATTGGGTGAAGAGCGACGACACGAGCGCCCGCTGCCGCACATCACCGGAGCGGTGGCCCGCTAGGCAGTGTGTGGGAGAGCTCCCAGCTCGCAGCTCCCGTCGCGGCGGCCGTGTTTACCGTGGCGTGCGGTAATTTGGAGTCGAGGCGCGGCCAGCCCTGCCCAAATATTTGGCCCATCCGACCAGCCGCCGGCACCTGTCGCCGCGTTATCAACCGGGATGCTCACAACCAGCGTTTCCTGTCTGCGCTGCCGGGGACCGGGCTCCCTGGTTCCCACAGGCAATAGGCGCTCCAGTCTTCATCACCCACTGCATAGTTTAAACCAGTGCTAGGTACGTCCAAGTCAAACAGACACAGCGAATGCACAGGGTTAAAAAAATACCTGCTTTTGAAAGTAAACCTACATTTGTATGTAAATATGTTACGCCGGCCGCGGTGGCCGTGCGGTTCTAGGCGCTCCAGTCCGGAGCCGCGCAGGTTCGAATCCTGCCTCGGGCATAGATGTGTGTGTTGTCCTTAGGTTAGGTAGGTTTAAGTAGTTCTAAGTTCTAGGGGACTGATGACAACAGTAGTTGAGTCCCATAGTGCTCAGAGCCATTTGAACCATTTTTAAGTTACACAGAACTGGAACCAGTCACTTATTCGAATAATTATGTTTTAATCCATTAACCGGTTTTCGAACCTTTTCAGGTTCATCTTCAGATGGTTTCAGGAAGTTACATCATGGTTGTTGTTGTTGTTGTTGTTGTGGTCTTCAGTCCTGAGACTGGTTTGATGCAGCTACTCTATCCAGTGCAAGCTTCTTTACCTCCCAGTACCTACTGCAACCTACACCCTTCTGCGTCTGCTTCGAGTATTCATCTCTTGTTCTCCCTCTACAAATATTACCCTCCATCTGCCCTCCAAAGCTAAATTTGTGATCCCTTGATGCCTCAGAACATGTCCTACCAACCGATCCCTTCTTCTTGTCAAGTTGTGCCACAAACTCCTCTTCTCCCCAATTCTATTCAATAACTCCTCATTATATATGTGATCCACCCATCTGATCTTCAGCATTCTTCTGTAGCACCACATTTCGAAAGCTTCTATTCTCTTCTTGTCCAAACTATTTATCGTCCATGTTTCACTTCCATACATGGCTAAACTCCATACAAGTAGTTTCAGAAACGACTTCCTGACACTTAAATCTATACTCGATGTTAACAAATTTCTCTTCTTCAGAAACGCTTTCCTTCCCATTGCCAGTCTACATTTTATATCCTCTCTACTTCCCAACTGTTGCTTCCCTTTCATGTCCCTCGACTCTTATAACTGCCATCTGGTTTCTGTGCAAATTGTAAATAGCGTTTCGCTCCCTGTATTTTACCCCTGCCACCTTCAGAATTTGAAAGAGAGTATTCCAGTCAACATTGTCAAATGCTTTCTCTAAGTCTACAAATGCTAGAAACGTAGGTTTGCCTTTCCTTAATCTTTCTTCTAAGATAAGTCGTAGGGTCAGTATTGCCTCACGTGTTCCAATATTTCTACGGAATCCAAACTGATCTTCCCCGAGGTCGGCTTCTACCAGTTTTTCCAATTCGTCTGTAAAAAATTCGCGTTAGTATTTTGCAGCCATGGCTCATTAAACTCATAGTTCGGTAATTTTCACATCTGTCAACACCTGCTTTCTTTGGGATTTGAATTATTATATTCTTCTTGAAGTCTGATGATATTTCGCCTGTCTCACACATCTTGCTCACCAGAAGGTAGAGCTGTGTCAGGACTGGCTCTCCCAAGGCCGTCAGTAGCTATAATGGAATGTTGTCTACTCCCGAGGCCTTGTTTCGACTCAGGTCTTTCACTGCTCTGTCAAACTACTGCTAGCATAATGCTCAGTGGTGGCTCTATGACAAAAAGATGGATCACACTTTAATGTATCTCTACATCTACATCTACATCCATACTACGCAAGCCACATGACGGTGTGTGGCGGAGGGTACCTTGAGTACCTCTATCGGTTCTCCCTTCTATTCCAGTCTCGTATTGTTCCTGGAAGAAAGGATTGTTGGTATGCCTCTGTGTGGGCTCTAATCTCTCTGATGTTATCCTCATGGTCTCTTCGCGAGATATACGTATCGCCATGACTATAGCTTATCTGTCGATATGCATGTTAATTTAGTCTTTTACTTACTGCGACAGTATAGGCCTCTTGTTTTGGTTAGTGTCCGTCTGTCTGCCTCCATTTTGATGTCCAGTAGTTATATCACTACACACACTTCCACACAAACTATATTAATTTGCACTCTGATAGCGAGACTTTTCCAGCATCCAGCGTGCGCTTTACAACTGTTGCTTATAACAAAGATCTTGACATACGCCTACTTTGTACAGAGATGTAATTAGTTGTTTATTACATGTATTGAAGTCGATATGAGGGCAAGTATTTTAATCAGAATGGCGATAACATGAGAGCACAAGATAAAATAAATAAATCAATTATTACAATGATTCCGGAACCGCGCGACTGCACCGTCGCAGGTTCGAATCCTGCCTCGGGCATGGCTGTGTGTGATGTCCTTAGGTTAGTTAGGTTTAAGTAGTTCTAAATTCTAGGGGACTGATGACCACATATGTTAAGTCCCATAGTGCTCAGAGCCATTTGAACCATTTTGAACTACAATGACAAACTTCAGGTGATCTGATATCATGTCTATTTGTATATTACAGGCAGTTTATAGCATTTTTATCAATTTTAGCATTAACATGAATAACTAGGAATCAATAATACAGAGTTATTGTATCTGCAGTGAGATGCAGCTATCTGTATGACTTGGACCTTTATATTTAAATTAATAACAAATCTTCAGATGAACTGTTGAGTTATTTCTGTTGTTAACATGATCTGGGGTATTATCAAGAGTAGATTCTGTTTATTTTAGCTACAGGCATATGTATAAAGTTATAGTGATTGTAATGGACTAAAAGCTGTTTGTATGGCTGTACACTTTATATTTAAAAATCATGAACAAAAGTTCTTTAATTGTTGACTTATTTTTATTCTTACGTTAGAGTGATCTAGAATATTGGTAAAGACAGCTTCTGTTTGTTCCAGCTAGAATTAATATGTATAAAAGAACTGATTTATGTCAGCAGTAGAGGGCTTTAACATTTAGAAATATAGTACAGGTTTCATTCTGTGGTAGGATATTACACTGACACCAATGTAGTTAGGATGTAAGGAGAGGGAAGGGGAGGGTTGTTGGGTGGGGGGGTGGGGGCAGAGGGAGCCGGTGTAGTATTCGTTGAGTGGTTACTTGTTTTGAACTGGTAGATCTTCAAAGTCCTGAAGTGTGACCCATCTTTTTGTCATAGAGCCAGCACCCAGCATTATGCTAGCAGTAATGATGTAACTTCCTGAAACCATCTGAAGATGAACCTGAAAAGGTTCGAAAATCGGTTAATGGAATAAAACATAATTATTCAAAAAAGTGACAGGTTGCAGTTCTGTATAACTTATTTACATTCAATATACAGTCACGGCTCTAAAATATCCGTAATGGATAAGCATAAACCTACTTTTATTTACAGAAGGTGTTTCAAATTCCTCCATGTAAATGCTAAAGAAACATCGTCAGTATTCCGAAAGCGATTATAATTACAGTTTGAGTTTGGGTCTTTATGTAAAAGCAATTCGTCTCAATAGCTAATGAATTCTGACTTTTATGTACTGAATTTTCGTCTGATTTCTACTTACATCCAGTGTTTTTAGCAGGGACACTTCGTAGGTATTTCTCCGTTTCCCACTGGCCCTTTTGCCCTGTCTGCACTCTGACTTGGAGCATTACATATTTCCTGACATAAAATCAGGCTAAATAAAGCACCACCGTTTCACTTGAATGATATTTACGTTCCTGACACAAAATGTATGTCTTTGTATAGTGCTGCCAGTTTATTTACTGGATCTGGTTTTTCAATTTAATTAACGAACTTTCTCTCTCATTTACGTTTGGTCATATATTGTTCACAGCTCGTTGTCTAGTGGTTAGTACCACTAGTTCTAGATTACGGGGTTCCGGGTTCGGATTCCGGCTGAGTCTGAGTTTTTCTTCGCACGGTGACTGTCTGTGTTGTCCTATCCATTTCATCAGATCTTCATCGACGTGCCAGTCGCCAAAATGGCGTCAAATAGATTTACACCAGGCGGGGTCTCCGCCGAATAATGCCGTATCATCGTTTCATTTGAATTTGTCTTATATGTATTATATACACATCACTTGATTAACCTTATAATACATTCCCTTTCTCTACGATACTTCTCTCTACGTGCCTCCAGTTCCCGCCCCCCCCCCCCTCCAAAGATAATAAACCTCATTATCACCCATTCTCCCTTCAACTTCTCGATTGTCATATTTTAGTGAATGTGTGCCTGGCAGTAGTTTGAGATCTATATCTGTCCAGCTTGTAAACAGCAGACCACTCTACGTCGTTCGGTAAGCACTCTTTCTTCTTTTTTTTTCCGTACAGAGATTCATCCGCCCGCCATTCAGCATTTTGTTGTCGCTGACATGCCGTTATTGGTATTTATTTGTTGACGTACACTGAGTGTCGGCTGCTGGGCTGCTGAACACCACACGCAATATGGATTAAGTTAATTTTAACGTTTCGTAAAAAAAAAGAGCCTTCTCTTTTTGGCACTGAATTTTACTCTCCCAGGCGAGTTTCGCCTTGTTTCACTTTACGGCATCATCAGTGCGGTCTACATTGACACAGTTATAATACGCATCTGTTCTGGTCCGTATCTTCATCTACATCAACTTCGTGCTTCGCAAGCCATCTAATGGTGTGTGGCGGAGGGTACTTTCGGTATCACTATCTGATCTCTCCAAACCTGTTCCACTCGCGAGTAGTGCGTGGGAACAATGATTGTAGGTAAGCTTCTGTATTGGCTCCAATTTCACGAAGTTTCTCCTCGTGGTCAATACGCAATATGTATGCGGGTGGTGAGGGGGGGGGGGGGGGGGGGGGGAAGGTTATATGTTGTCTGACTTCTCCTGAAAAGTGCTGTCCCGAAATTTCTGTAATAAATCCCTCCGTGATGCACAACGTCTCTCTTGTAACGTTTGCCAGTGGAGTTTGTTTAGCATCCCCGTACCTCTCTCTCGCCAGCTAAACGTTCGCGTGACGAAACGCGCCGCTCTTCTTTGGATCTTCTCTATCCCCTCTATCAGTCCTAGGGATCCCAGATAGATGAACAGTACTCAAGAATCGGTCGAAAAAGGGCCTTATAAGCCACTTCTTTCGTGGATGTGTTACATTTTCTTAAGATTCTTCCGACGAATCTGGTGTCTGCTTTTACCACTATCTGTTTTATACGGTCACTCCACTTAAGGTTGCCCTCGATAGTTACGCCTAGTTATTTTACGGCAGACGCTGTCTCCAGCTGTTTGTCACCAATAGTGTAGCTGTACAGTAGTGGATTTCTTTTCCTACGTATGCGCGATATGTTACATTTATTTACGTTCAGGGTCAACTGCCAGAGTCTGCACCACTCATCAATTCTCTGCAGATCGTTCTGCAAATTTTTACTGCCCTCTGGCGTTGCTACTTTGGTATAGACAACTGCATCATCTGTGAATCACCTTACAGAGTATCCGACGCATTCTACTAGATCATTTATATATATTGTAAAGAGCTACGATCCCATCACACTTCCCTGTGGTGCTGCGGATATTACATTTACATCTGTCGATTTAGTTCCGTTAAGAACGGCGTATTTTCTGTATGCAAGGAAGTCTTGAATCCAATCGCAGGTCTGCTCCGATACTCGGTAAGATCGTACTGTTTTCATTAAACAGCAATGTGGGACGGTGTCAAATGCCTTACCGAAGTGAAGCAGCACGGCATCAACCTGAGCGTCGTTGTCCACTGCGCTGTGGACCTCATGGGTCGAGCTGAGTTTCGCAGGATCTCTGTTTGCGGAATCCATGTTGACTTTTATAGAGGAGCTGTTCATTTTCCTAAAACGTCATAATCTTGAGCATAAAACATGTTGCGTAATTCTACAACAGATTGACGTCAACGTTATATGTCTATAATAGGGTATATCCGTCTTACGGCCTTGCTTAAAAACGAGAATGACCTGTGCTTTTTCCAGTAGTTAGGTATCTTTCGTTGCTCAAGCGATATGGGATAAATTGCTACTAGAAGGGGAGCAAGTCCTTTCGCATAGTCTTTATAGAATCTTATAGGTCTCTCATCTGCTTCTGATGCCTTACCACTACTATACGATTGCAGCTGCTTTTCAATTCCGCGATCGGTTATCTCAATATCTGCCATTTCGATGTTCGTAGGACGATTGGAAGGAGGTACAGTGTTACGATCTACATCTACATCTACATTTATACTCCGCAAGCCACCCAACGGTGTGTGGCGGAGGGCACTTTACGTGCCATTGTCATTACCTCCCTTTCCTGTTCCAGTTGCGTATGTTTCGCGGGAAGAACGACTGTCTGAAAGCCTCCGTGCGCGCTCTAATCTCTCTAATTTTACATTCGTGATCTCCTCGGGAGGTATAAGTAGGGGGAAGCAATATATTCGATACCTCATCCAGAAACGCACCCTCTCGAAACCTGGCGAGCAAGCTACATCGCGATACAGAGCGCCTCTCTTGCAGAGTCTGCCACTTGAGTTTGTTAAACATCTCCGTAACGCTATCACGGATACCAAATAACCCTGTGACGGAACGCGCCGCTCTTCTTTGGATCTTCTCTATCTCATCCGTCAACCCGATCTGGTACGGATCCCACACTGATGAGCAATACTCAAGTATAGGTCGAACGAGTGTTTTGTAAGCCACCTCCTTTGTTGATGGACTGCATTTTCTAAGGACTCTCCCAATGAATCTCAACCTGGTACCCGATCTTCCGCACCGTAACAAATTCGGAAGACCGAATTCAGTATTTCCACCTTCTCTCTGTTATCTTCCTTTTCGGAGCCGGTGTGGTCGCTGTGATAATGAATAGATGATTTTATCCCACTTACTTATTTTACATACGACCAAAATCTCTTAGGGATTTTACTCAGGTCGGTTGCCAACGCCTTACTTTTGTAAGTAACCTGTTTATGTGTCTGGATGTTGGCAGCGCGATAGACTGCATTAATAACTCTGACAGCGCTGTAGAGTTGAACAGTCAGCAGTGATGGAGGCTGGAAGTATAGAGTTAGCTGAGATGGAGGTTAGAGGTCTGAAGTGTTAGCGCGAGCGGCCGGTCTGGACGTGTCCGTCATAGAGATTTAGAATTACTGACGATCATATAATTTTTCGGAACTGGATGCCACGGACGATACCATAATTTTTGAACTGAATGTCACATTCTTAAGGTAAAATTTGCTACATACATGGTTTTGTCTGTACCAAAATCTTTCCTTTACTAACCATATGTGCTTATTAGTACACTACTGGCCATTAAAATTGCTACATCAAGGAGATATGCAGATGATAAACGGGTATTCATTGGAGAAATATATTATACTAGAACCGCCATGTGATTACATTTTCGCGCAATATGGGTGCACAGATCCTGAGAAATCATTGCCCAGAACTACCATCTCTAGCCGTAATAACGGCCTTGATACGCCTGGGCACTGAGTCAAACACAGCTTGGATGGCGTGTACAGGTACAGCTGCCCATGTAGCTTCAACACGATACCACAGTTTATCCAGAGTAGTGACTGGCGTATTGTGACGAGCCAGTTGCTCGGCCACCATTGACCAGACGTTTTCAATTGATGAGAGATCTGGGGAATGTGCTGGCCAGGGCACCAGTCGAAAATTTTCTGTATCCAGAAAGGCCCGTACAGCACCTGCAACATGTGGTCGTGCATTATCCTGCTGTAATGCAGGGTTTCGCAGGGATCGAATGAATGGTAGAGCCACGGGTCGTAACACATCTGAAATGTAACGTCCACTGTTCGCCGTCAATGCGAACAAGAGGTGACCGAGACGTGTAACCAATGGCACCCCATACCATCACCCGGCGTGATACACCAGTACGGCGATGACGAATATACGAGTCCAATGTGCGTTCAGCGCGATGTCGCCAAACACGGATGCGACCATCATGATGTTGTAAACAAAACCTGGATTCATCCGAAAAAATGACGTTTTTCCATTCGTGCACCCAGGTTCGTCGTTGAGTACACCATCCCAGGCGCTACTGTCTGTGAGGCAGCGTCAAGGGTAACCGCAGCCACGGTCTCCGAGCTGAGAGTCCATGCTGCTGCAAACGTCGTCGAACTGTTCTTACAGACGTTTGTTGTCTCGCAAACGTCCCCATCTGTTAACTGAGGGATCAAGACGTGGCTGCACGATCCGTTAGAGCCATGAGGTTAAGATGCCTGTCATCTCGACTGATAGTGGTACGAGGCTGTTGGGATCCGGCACGGTGGTCCGTATTACTCTCCTGAACCCACCGATTCCATATTCTGCTAACAATCATTGGATCTCGACCAACGCGAACAGCAATGTCGCGATACGATGAACCGCAATCGCGATAGGCTACAATCAGACCTTTATCAAAGTCGGAAAGGTAATGGTACGTATTTCTTCTCCTTACGCGAGGCATCACAAGAATATTTCACCAGACAACGCCGGTCAAACCCTGTTTGTGTATGAGAAATTGGTTGAAAACTTTCCTCATGTCAGCACGTTGTAGGTGTCGCCACCGGCGCCAACCTTGTCTGAACGGTCTGAAAATCTAATGATTTGCATATCACAGCATCTTCTTCCTGTCTGTTAAATTTCTCGTCTGTAGCACGTCATCTTCGTGGTGTAGCAATTTTAATGGTCAGTAGTGTAGTTAGAGCCTACAGTATTAGAATCGTTTATTTAGTTGGCTGTATTGGTGCTTGCTGTATCGCTGTAGTTCGTGTAATGAAGATTTCCTGTGAGGTAAGTGACTTATTAAATGTATGGGTTATTGTTAGGATTTCTTCTGATTCAGGCCCATTCCTTTGTGTTAATTATTTGTGCAGTCAGATTGCGTATCCTTGTATATTGTGGGTCATAAATGAATAGAATAACTTTGAGCTGCATTTGTCTGGGTAAATTCTGTAGGTCAGTGTTGAAATGATAAAGACAGGCAGAGATACAGTACGTCAGTTTCACTCAGCAGTTTCAGGATTAAATTAAGAAGTCTCACCTTCCCAGTTTTTTCAGTCAAAATAAGTAAAAACATAAATAAAGAGGTGTTGCTATCAAAATCATTGAACGATTGTCTCATTCCTCTCCTTGCACTCATTTTCACTTCGTTCAGCTTTTGTTTGTCAGCTAGGTTTCTACTTCTTTTGAATCTGAGAAGAAGTGGTCTTTGTTTACGTAGCGCTTTTCTAACACAGCTCTCAAACCACGGTGGATCTTTCCCATCCCTTACAATCTTACTAGGAACATACTTGTCTAGGGCATATTGAACGATGCCTTTGAATTTTTCTTATTTATTCTCCACATCTTCGTCCTCATCACCGAATATTTGATGCTAACTGCTGAAATTTGTATCCTGTGACCCTTGCTGAGCAAATATATTTTCGTACGTTTCTTAACATTCCTCATAGGACCTGTCATCAGAGATGCTGTCACAGCCTTATGATCACTGATACCTTCCTCTACGTTAACTGATTCGATAAGTTCAGGTCTGTTTGTCGCCAAGGTCTAAGACGTTACCCTCTCGAGTTGATTCTCTAACTATCTGCTCAAGGTAACTTTCGGACAGTACATCCAGAACAATGCCACTCTCTGGCACTGGTTTGGTGGTATTATTCCTTGCTTCTCGCTTTTTATGTAAACAAGTGATTACTTACAATTCTTCGCGTTTTAGTTGGCATCTGTGTTTCCTCTCTTCTGGTCACCTGCTGGAGGTCTCACTACCTCTCTATTTACGAAACGTAAGCATGTTTTTATGTTTCGAACATTTTTCTTCTCAATTCTCATTTTGTTCGCCCTTGTTGTTGTGATGCACTAACAGTTTTCTATGACTAACATACATTTGATCGAAAACTGTGACTTCAAGTTCGTAACTACTATGAGTTCATTGTGTATCTTATCCTGCTTGGTTTGTTTATGAACATGTTTTCTAATCTACGAGCAATAGATATCAAAACAAAACTGTACCATAGCTGTACCATTGTAGGTCCTACTGATGATGCGTTAAAGTGAAAAAAGGAGAAACACGTCCGGAAGAATAAGAAACACAGCGCAGCAAGAGAAGCCGTTTTTTATCTACAAAAGAAATATTTCTGTGATAATTAATTCAAACCCTCAGCTGCCGACAGGTATTGTCGATATACCTCGATGGCGACAGCTGAAAATGTGTGCCCCGACCGGGACTCGAACCCGGGATCTCCTGCTTACGTGGCAGACGCTCTATCCATCAGAGGAGATCCCGGGTTCGAGTCCCGGTCAGGGCACACATTTTCAGCTGTCCCCATCGAGGTATATCGTCAACAAGTGTCGGCAGCAGAGGGTTTCAATTGATTATAATTTATTTCTAGAGAAGATGCACAGTCATCAAATGGTATCTGTTCTTTCGAGAACAGTTACTATCTTCATATAAATATTTCTGTGATTGCTGCAGAGGATTGCCATGCAAACAGACTCGTTAATTTTAACGTGCATGCCTACTACTTTCATGCCTTTAATCCCCATTCTTTCGTAATCACAGCTTGTTCCCCATCTCCAGCAGCTGGGACGTTAAACTCTATTCCTTCCTTCTTTCGTTCCCCCCAGCATTGTTACATCGCTCCCATCACCGCAATCCGCACCACTACAAATACTTAGAACTATTTCTCTATACCTATACCTCCACTGTCAGATCCCTAACCCCATCCTTCGTCAGTTCTATCATGATCTCCTCCTACCTACCCATTATCGGGAACTCACCATTAAACAGAACAGATTACAATCACCTTCAGTAATTCATTACCACTAACAGATTAAAAAAAAACAGCGTATCAGCGTTACCCTGTATTTTGGTTATATTATCATTTATGAACTGTCAATGTTGTTTTTAACACCACTTACGCTAAAGACTTGTAACGCAAATAGCGGCTTCATCGCTGCCATCCCAAACCCGCCTGGGGGAATGAAATGACAAAAATGAAAAACAAAATCTTGTTTCACTAGTGTGAGACCGTGGTCTAGTGGCAATCATCGTCCGTTCTAAAATTACAGTCGCGTGTTCGCGTCCAACAATACCGCCTTTTGTTTTTTTCTACCGGCCACCGGCCAGACGCCACACGCGGCGCGATGCTGTCAGTGTATGTATCAACTGTCACTTTAGAATTTGAAATTCTAGTTATCATCTTGCACCTAAGCATTGGATTTAGCATACTCGAAAATCATGAACTACAGTTAAGCGTTGTAAGATTGGGGTGAATGCAGACGAGGCAGCTCGAAAGATTTGAATTATGTGTGTGGAGCGAGTGCTTTTGGGAAAAATACGCCAGAAAAAGATATTCTTGTTTCAACAAAGATCGTTGTGGCATGAATGATTTTCCGCATTAAGGAAGTCTCGACTTCTCATATAAGTGATGGATTACCATGTAACCATCATCTGACATTAGCATTCAACAGGCATGTTTCAGAAGTATGGTGAAGGAATACTGTTGTAAGTAGACTATATAGGTTTTTTTATTGGTAACGCCACATAGCGCTCTGTATGAAAATCACTGGCTGTGCTGTGAGCAGTCTGTGGCTGGTTTGCCTTGTTGTTGGCTATTGTAGTGTTGGGCAGCTGGATGTTAACAGCGTGTAGCAATGCGCAGTTGGAGGTGAGCCGCCAGCAGTGGTGGATGTGGGGAGAGAGATGGCGGAGTTTTGAAAATTGTAAAACTGGAGCCCGCAGCTCGTGGTCGTGCGGTAGCGTTGTCGCTTCCCACGCCCGGGTTCCCGGGTTCGATTCCCGGCGGGGTCAAGGATTTTGTCTGCCTCGTGATGGCTGGGTGTTGTGTGATGTCCTTAGGTTAGTTAGGTTTAAGTAGTTCTAAGTTCTAGGGGACTGATGACCATAGATGTTAAGTCCCATAGTGCTCAGAGCTGTAAGACTGGATGTCATGAACTGCTATATACACTCCTGGAAATTGAAATAAGAACACCGTGAATTCACTGTCCCAGGAAGGGGAAACTTTATTGACACATTCCTGGGGTCAGATACATCACATGATCACACTGACAGAACCACAGGCACATAGACACAGGCAACAGAGCATGCACAATGTCGGCACTAGTGTATATCCACCTTTCGCAGCAATGCAGGCTGCTATTCTCCCATGGAGACGATCGTAGAGATGCTGGATGTAGTCCTGTGGAACGGCTTGCCATGCCATTTCCACCTGGCGCCTAAGTTGGACCAGTGTTCGTGCTGGACGTGCAGACCGCGTGAGACGACGTTTCATCCAGTCCCAAACATGCTCAATGGGGGACAGATCCGGAGATCTTGCTGGCAAGGGTAGTTGACTTCTAGAGCACGTTGGGTGGCACGGGATACATGCGGACGTGCATTGTCCTGTTGGAACAGCAAGTTCCCTTGCCGGTCTAGGAATGGTAGAAAGATGGGTTCGATGACGGTTTGGATGTACCGTGCACTATTCTGTGTCCCCTCGACGATCACCAGTGGTGTACGGCCAGTGTAGGAGATCGCTCCCCACACCATAATGCCGGGTGTTGGCCCTGTGTGCCTCGGTCGTATGCAGTCCTGATTGTGGCGCTCACCTGCACGGCGCCAAACACGCATACGACCATCATTGGCACCAAGGCAGAAGCGACTCTCATCGCTGAAGACGACACGTCTCCATTCGTCCCTCCATTCACGCCTGTCGCGACACCACTGGAGGCGGGCTGCACGATGTTGGGGCGTGAGCGGAAGACGGCCTAACGGTGTGCGGGACCGTAGCCCAGCTTCATGGAGACGGTTGCGAATGGTCCTCGCCGATACCCCAGGAGCAACAGTGTCCCTAATTTGCTGGGAAGTGGCGGTGCGGTCCCCTACGGCACTGCGTAGGGTCCTACGGTCTTGGCGTGCATCCGTGCGTCGCTGCGGTCCGGTCCCAGGTCGACGGGCACGTGCACCTTCCGCCGACCACTGGCGACAACATCGATGTACTGTGGAGACCTCACGCCCCACGTGTTGAGCAATTCGGCGGTACGTCCACCCGGCCTCCCGCATGCCCACTATACGCCCTCGCTCAAAGTCCGTCAACTGCACATACGGTTCACGTCCACGCTGTCGCGGCATGCTACCAGTGTTAAAGACTGCGATGGAGCTCCGTATGCCACGGCAAACTGGCTGACACTGACGGCGGCGGTGCACAAATGCTGCGCAGCTAGCGCCATTCGACGGCCAACACCGCGGTTCCTGGTGTGTTCGCTGTGCCGTGCGTGTGATCATTGCTTGTACAGCCCTCTCGCAGTGTCCGGAGCAAGTATGGTGGGTCTGACACACCGGTGTCAATGTGTTCTTTTTTCCATTTCCAGGAGTGTACATTATGACTTTTGAACACTATTGAGGTAAATACATTGTTTGTTCTCTATCAAAATATTTCATTTGCTAACTATGCCTATTAGTAGTTAGTGCCTTCAGTAGTTTGAATCTTTGATTTAGCTGGCAGTAGTGGCGCTCGCTGTATTGCAGTAGTTCGAGTAACGAAGATTTTTGTGAGGTAAGTGATATGTGAAAGGTATAGGGTTAATGTTAGTCAGGGCCATTATTTTGTAGGGATTTTTGAAAGTCAGATTGCGTTGCGCTAAAAATATTGTGTCACTTTAGCGAATGTTTGAGTACGTTCAGTTTTGCTCAGCTGTTTGAAAAGCAAACAATGTAAGAGGTTTACCAGCACAGTAATTCAGAAATTTTTCTAAGGGGACGTTTCACTGTATGCTCTAATTCGAAACAGCAAAAATGAACGGAGTTACTATTACTGCAGTTTTGCGAGAGTGTATTTTATTGACGATAAATTGATATGCAACATTATTCATAATCATAATGTGTAGGGCTGGTCCCTTACTGTAAGATGCTCGTTTTCAGTCACACTGAGATGTCAACGCTGGATAATGGCCTAAGGGCCGACATCAGTCATGGTACAATTGTGGTGCAACTGCAACGATGCAATAAAATAATGCGAATATCTCATTGTCATCGTAATCTTCTGTTCGTTTAGTGACATAAAACAATGTTCAGGACATTTTGAACAGAGTTGAGAGCGTCGACGGCCGGCCGCGGTGGTCTAGCGGTTCTGGCGCTGCAGTCTGGAACCGCGGGACTGCTACGGTCGCAGGTTCGAATCCTGCTTCGGGCATGGGTGTGTGTGACGTCCTTAGGTTACTTAGGTTTAAGTAGTTCTAAGTTCTAGGGGACTTATGACCTAAGATGTTGAGTTCCATAGTGCTCAGAGCCATTTGAACCATTTGAAGAGCGTCGACAGTCCACACAAAGACTTATCTGCGGCCGCCGTCCCTAAGTCGTCATTAGTTTAGCGTACGACAGGCAGTTGACCTCTGAAGAGCGACACGACCTGCCGGTGAAAGCGGCCACACTCGTTAAACGCCCATCCGTCATCCACGGGCCAGGTGGCGTGTATGGCTTGCAGACTTGGTGGCCCTTTCAGACGCGACGTGCCACGCCGAGACTCGGATCGGTAACTCGCGATGGAAGCTGCACGCCCTCGCCCCTCCCCACCTCCCACCATACGATTCCCCCCACCACCCTCTACCCCCCCCCCCCACACACACACCGCCCCCCACCCCCTTCTCCCTTTTATCGGGAACCAATTCCTCGCGGCCGCCGCGCCGCCTCGCACGGCGCGCCCTCTATTAAATTAACCCGGAAACCCGGGGCGGCGGCCCTCCCTTCACTGCACCCTAGGACCGCCTCGGCACGCCTCGGGCCGCACTGTCCTAATTATGCAAATTGAAGCCCGTTACTCAGTTAGGCCTGAGGCGCTTCGCATAGGAAAAGATTCCCCGTTTGTTCAACAAGTGTCTCTCTGTTTTATGCGTACCCCAGGCAGCGGGATAGCGAAACAATTTTTAAATCACCGATAAAAGTTTTTGGCAGATAGAAAAGAAGAGTGATTTATGAGAAACTCGCGCTCCTGAGGAAACAGGGTTTATCAGAAAAACTTGGAAAAGCTGTGGTTGTCAATCCCATGCGCAGTAAGAGGAAGACAGGTCTTATATACGTGCCACACAGGAACAAACGCTGACAACACCCTCTAACGAGGAACGATCGGAAAATAACGCACAATAATTTTGTTCTCCCCTGGTATTCCAGCAGTAGTGTTGAAATTTCACGACGATATACACTACTGGCCATTAAAATTGCTACACCACGAAGATGACGTGCTACAGACGCGAAATTTAACCGACAGGAAGAAGATGCTGTGATATGCAAATGATTACCTTTTCAGAGCATTCACAAATGGTTGGCGCCGGTGGCGACACCTACAACGTGCTGACATGAGGAAAGTTTCCAACCGATTTCTCATACACAAACAGCAGTTGACCGGCGTTGCCTGGTGAAACGTTGTTGTGATGCCTCGTGTAAGGAGGAGAAATGCGTACCATCACGTTTCCGACTTGGATAAAGGTCGGATTGTAGCCCATCGCGATTCCGGTTTATCGTATCGCGACATTGCTATCTGCGTTGGTCGAGATCCAATGACTATTAGCAGAATATGGAATCGGTGCGTTCTGGAGGGTAATACGGAACGCCGTGCTGGATCCCAACGGCCTCTTTTGTAACATGACTTAATCGGTAAATTACTTTTCAAAGTAACACAAGCCTCTGACAGTTTTTTAAGAATTTATGACAGTTTTTCAATATAATCATGACGCTAAGACATATCTTAGGAATCGGAACAGCATTCTGTTACAGGTAACATGACGTGGATCAGAAACAGTCCGGATGCACACTTAAATTACACTTTCGTTGACGAAAGAATAGATAATAAAGACTGAACTATACGTTTTTACTAAAGAAGACAAAGCAAGATAAAAGTTTCTAGTAAACATACGTTCCCTAAAGTGCACACTGTAAAATCTATGATTAATTGTCCGTCTTCGTTACTGTGAAATTCATTTTTGAAGATCCAGTGCTCTTAGCTCTCAAGATATTTATTTTAAAGTCCATGTTTACTTTACATTTTTGTCTTGTTGGGCCACAGTATCACCTCTGAAACTCACCTACCGTACCAGCTTAGCAACATCAGTACTGATACATGAATTCCACTGTCAGGGGTATCTGAACGATTTTCGCTTCGACACTTCGACTCGGTCGATTCTGAAACACGGCCCCTTACATCAATCTGATACATTTACCCTTCTCCAGAACCCCTGAAACTCTGTAACGTCATCACGATATCACCCTTTACGACATTAACCTCACGTCGAAGCTGGGATGTGCAAAGTTTGAAGGCTGACGACTGTCTAGAAAAAAAAATGGCTCTGAGCACTATGGGACTTAACTTCTGAGGTCATCAGTCCCCTAGAACTTAGAACTACTTAAACCTAACTAACCTAAGGACATCACACACATCCATGCCCGAGGCCGGATTCGAACCTGCGACCGTAGCGGTCGCGTGGTTCCAGATTCTAGCGCCTAGAACCACTCGGCCACTCAGGCCGGCTTCCACTAGGTAGCGGGAAGAAATCAGAGGTGACAAAGGAATTTCTCCAGTTCTTTTCTGCGTAGAGGCCATACAGCAAAAGTATCATCTACATAGTGGCAGAATCCCGAGATCTTTAAAACAGCAGACTGAAGTGCTTTTTCCTCGAAGTCCTCCACAAAAGGATTAGGCACCACAGTTGTCAAAGGGCTCCCTATACGCAACTCACCTGTTTCTCCAAAGAATTCGTTATTAAATAAAAAGCAGGTTTAGGACAGAGTGCGTTCAAACAACACCGTTAGGTCAGCATAGAATAAGTTCCCAATAACATGTAATGAGTTCATTGGAGGCACTATGGTAAAAAGTGAGACCACATGAAAGCTAACAACATAGTCCGAGCTGCTAAGCTTAATTGCCTTCAAGCTATTGACAAAATCCACAGAATTACGTATATGGTGGTAACTCTTACCCAAATACGGCCCGAGTGGAGAGGCCAGATGTTTTGCAGCAGAATAGATCGTGGCACCAGTATTTCTCACTATTAATCCTAGTGGGACACCATCCTTAGAAATCATGCGAAGACCGTACAGTCTCGGTGGTACTGCATTGTGTGGCGCATGCTCTTGATAACTTCTTGAAATACAGAACTATCGTTCAGAAGAGTAGCAGTTTTTCTTGATATACGGCTCGTTGTGCTCTTTTAGATTCTGTTGCAGGTACAATCACTAAGCTGACTACACATCTTCTCCCTGTAGGCTTCCCTTGTCAAAAGAACCGTGCCATTATCTTTATCTGCAAGGGAGTGCGACTGTGATAGTATCTTCTCGGAGACTGCGGAGAATACCTCTTTCAGCTCGCGAGATGTTACTCCGTTGTGGCGCACATTTCAACAGCGTTCGGCAAGATTCTCATCGAACTTCGTCTACGGAGTCCACAGAGAGAGGTCTAATGGCTTCCGCACTCTAGAACTGATGAAATGCATTAAAGGAGGTGAAGTACGTGTAAGAGCTAAGTGTAAACCTTCGCAAGCACTGATATAGTCGCTTCGTCAAAAGATCTCCTCGTGAGGTTCAGTACGGATGTTCCAGAAATAGCTTCTTGCGGCTTTCGCGCTGCGATTCGTCCAGACTTCGCACTCTATTTGTACTGTCCCTGTGGACCCAGTCTGCATTGGCCCAGGATACAACATCGGCACAGTCCTAACTCAGGAAAGAGCAGTTTGCTGTAATCTCCAGATGTAAATAAAATAAATTCCTGGAAACAACATCTAACTGACGACGTGTACAACGGTTTTGTTCTCTGACTCGGGCAACACTCGGCATGCGTTTTATATTGATGGCTATTAATCTACATCTACATCTACATCTACATGATTACTCTGCAATTCACATTTAAGTGTTTGGCAGAGGGTTCATCGAACCACAATCATACTATCTCCCTACCATTCCACTCCCGAACAGCATACGGGAAAAACGAACACCTAAACCTTTCTGTTTGAGCTCTGATTTCTCTTATTTTATTTTGATGATCATTCCTACCTATGTAGGTTGGGCTCAACAAAATAGTTTCGCATTCGGAAGAGAAAGTTGGTGACTGAAATTTCGTAAATAGATCTCGCCGCGACGAAAAACGTCTTTGCTTTAATGACTTCCATCCCAACTCGCGTATCATATCTGCCACACTCTCTCCCCTATTACGTGATAATACAAAACGAGCTGCCCTTTTTTGCACCCTTTCGATGTCCTCGGTCAACCCCACCTGGTAAGGATCCCACACCGCGCAGCAATATTCTAACAGAGGACAAACGAGTGTAGTGTAAGCCGTCTCTTTAGTGGACTTGTTGCATCTTCTAAGTGTCCTGCCAATGAAACGCAACCTTTGGCTCGCCTTCCCCACAATATTATCTATGTTGTCTTTCCAACTGAAGTTGTTCGTAATTTTTACACCCAGTTACTTAGTTGAATTGACAGCCTTGAGAATTGTACTATTTATCGAGTAATCGAATTCCAACGGATTTCTTTTGGAACTCATGTGGATCACCTCACACTTTTCGTTATTTAGCGTCAACTGCCACCTGCCACACCATACAGCAATCTTTTCTAAATCGCTTTGCAACTGATACTGGTATTCTGATGACCTTACTAGACGGTAAATTACAGCATCATCTGCGAACAACCTAAGAGAACTGCTCAGATTGGGATCAGGAACAGCAGAGGTCCCAGGACGCTTCCCTGGGGAACACCTGACATCACTTCAGTTTTACTCGATGATTTGCCGTCTATTACTACGAACTGCGACCTTCCTGACAGGAAGTCACGAATCCAGTCGCACAACTGAGACGATACCCCATAGGCCCGCAGCTTGATTTGAAGTCGCTTGTGAGGAACGGTGTCAAAAGCTTTCCGGAAATCTATAAATACGGAATCAACTTGAGATCCCCTGTCGACAGCGGCCATTACTTCGTGCGAATAAAGAGCTAGCTGCGTTGCACAAGAACGATGTTTCCTGAAACCATGCTGATTACGTATCAATAGATCGTTCCCGTCGAGGTGATTCATTATGTTTGAATACAGTATATGCTCCAAAACCCTACTGAAAACCGATGTCAATGATACAGGTCGGTAGTTCGATGGACTACTCCTACTACCCTTCTTAAACACTGGTGCGACCTGCGCAATTTTCCAATCTGTAGGTACAGATCTATCGGTGAGCGAGCGGTTGTATATGATTGCTAAGTAGGGAGCTATTGTATCAGCGTAATCTGAAAGGAACCTAATCGGTATACAATCTGGACCTGAAGACTTGCCCGTATCAAGCGATTTGAGTTGCTTCGCAACTCCTAAGGTATCTACTTCTAAGAAACGCATGCTAGCAGCTGTTCGTGTTTCAAATTCTGGAATATTCCATTCGTCTTCCCTGGTGAAGGAATTTCGGAAAACTGCGTTCAGTAACTCCGCTATAGCGGCACAATTGTCGGTAACAGTACCATCGGCACTGCGCAGCGAAAGTATTGACTGCGTCTTGCCGCTTGTGTACTTTACATACGACCAGAATTTCTTCGGATTTTCTACCAAATTTCGAGACAATGTTTCGTTGTAGAACCTATTAAAGGCATCTCGCATTGAAGTCCGTGCCAAATTTCGCACGTCTGTAAATTTTAGCCAAACTTCGGGATTTCACATTCTTCTGAACTTCGCATGCTTTTTCCGTTGACTCTGCAACAGCGTTCGGACCTGTTTTGTGTACCACGGGGGATCAGTTCCATATCTTACCAATAAAATGAACAAATCTGTCATAAGTTGGAATCTTAATATTGTCTTCACATATCAATAAAAAAATAAATTATCACAGTAATATCGCTCTTTCCTCAAGTAACTTGTCCAAGTTGAGGAGATCCTGGACCATCTCCTCCACATAGAGATATTTGATGTAATCTCTGAAACGTTCCCGACGTAGTTCTTCTAATAATTTTCGGGTGTGTACCCTGATCCAGTCGACATTCTGGCACCGTATTTTGGCCCAGAGACGTCCGGCCATCTATAGGTGACTTGAGATCTACTAAACAGTCCTGGTGCATTCATGGTATTTATGCCGAATCTCGCGCATGCGAAATGTGCAGGCTTCTTTCGGCGCATGCGTCAGGTGATGACATGCGCGGGACAGCCGAGTTGTGTCTGATGCCCCCAGTGGTGGAAGTCAGAGATGATCCAGTCATTGAGTACCAAAGGACCCAGTCGATTCCGCTGTGACTGGGTAATTTTAATTGTTGGAATCCAGTCTTATCCAGTTGATAGCCGTTGTCACGATTTATAAGATTATCGACAAGACGCTCTTCCACAGATTCCACGATTACTGAATCTCAAAAACTGGAAACTGGACCTAAAACTTACGCTCTGTTGTATTCTATTGATTGTCCCATGGAAATTCCGTGTTCTGCTACTGCTGATTTTAACGGTTTCCGAAGACGGGCGTATCTTTCGTGTTCTGTACAACGCTCCTGGACAGTTCGCGTCATCTGTCCTTATATGCAGCATCACACTCAGAGAATTTTGTAAGCGCCCGCTTTTTTCACTCGTAAATCGTCTCTAACTGATTCAACCAGGGACAATATCTCCGTTGGTGGACAGAAAAGAACCTTGATTTTATTTTTCCTTAACAGTCTACCTATTTTTGCCTTTTGAAATTGGAAGTGTACACCGAGAAGATATATAGTCAGCTAAGTGATTCCACGTATGGCAAAATCTAAAAAGAACCCAATAAGAAAATCTCATTCTGGAAACATCCCCAAGGCTGTGGCTAAGCCGTGTCTCCGCGGTATTCTTTCATTCAGGAGCGCTGGTTCTGCTAGGTTCTCAGGAGAGCTTCTGTAAAGTTTGGAAGGTAGGAGACGAGGTACTGGCAGAAGTGAAGCTGTGAGGACGGAGCGTGAGTCGTGCTTGGGTACCTCAGATGGTAGAGCACTTGCCAGCGAAAGGCAAAGGTCCCGAGTTCATGTCTCGGTCCAGCACACAGTTTTAATCTGCCAGGAAGTTTTATATCAGCGCACACTCCGCTGCAGAGTGAAAATCTCATTCTGAAGAACCCAATGAACCGTAAATCAAGAAAAACTGCTACTCTTCTGAATGATAGTTCTCTACCTGAACAAGTTATCAAGAGACTGCGACCACAAAATTCAGTACAACCAAGACTATATGGTCTTCACAAGACTGACAAGGATGGTATCTCTCTAGGATTAATAGTGAGTAATACTGGTACCTCGGCGTACTCTACTGCAAAATATCTGACCGCTCTCCTCGAGCTGTATTTGGGTATGGTATGTGTTATCATCATATACGTAATTCTGTAGATAATGCCAACCGCTTGGACACAGTTAAGCTTAGCAGCTTGGATTTACTAGCTAGTCTTGATGTGGTCTCACTTTTCACCAAAATACACTTAATGGACTCATTACATCTTATTGGTAACTTATTTAGTGCTGACCTGGCGGTCTGTTTGAACATACTATCTCTTTACCCTACTTCTTATTTAATAACGTATTCGTTGAACAAACACACGGACTCGCCATGGCGAGCCGTTTGTCCCCTGTGGTGACTAATATTTGAGGAGAAAACATTTGAGTCTGCTGTCTTAAAGCCCACAGTGTTCTCACCTTATGTAGCTGATACTTCTGTTCTGTGGACTCTTGGCAGACAATAGCTCGAGAAATTCCTTTGTCTCTTAAACTCATGACATGAGAACATCAAGTTTAGGACGGAGACTGAGAAAGGTAAGACTCTACCCTTTCTAGACGTGCTGGTACGTCGTAAGAATGATGGGTCATTGTGACATTCTGTGTAAAGAAAACTCGCGCATACAGATCTATATCTCAAGGCATCTAGATGACATCACCCCGCACAAAACGCCAATATTCCTAGTCGCCTAATACATCGGGCGTACGTAATATCGGACTATGAAAACCTCCACGCAGAATTAGAATACTTGGAAAAGGTTTTAAAGAGAACGGTGACACTTCACTTCAAACCACGAAGGCCATGATCAGCTAAAATAACAAGAGGCAACGCACTGAAGACAATGGTGACTCTAAATCTACAGCTTTTCTGCCATATGGCAGTAATATATCTCCTAAAATAGGCAGATTGCTTAGGACTATAAAATCAAGGATCTCTTCCGTCCATCAGCAAAGAGTTTGACCCTGGTTGGATCCGTTAAAGACGACTTACAACTGAAAAAAGCGGGCGTTTACAAACTTCGCTGTGGGTGTGGTCCTGCTTATATAGACCAGACGACACGAACTCTCCATGAGTGTTGTAAAGGGCACGAAAGTTACCCCCGTCTTCAAATGGTTCAAATGGCTCTGATCACTATGGGGCTTAACATCTGTGGTCATCAGTCCCTTAGAACTTAAAACTACTTAAACCTAACTAACCTAAGGACATCAACCACGCCCATGTACGAGGCAGGATTCTAACCTGCGACTGTAGCAGTCGCTCGGTTCCGGACTGAGCGCCTAGAACCGCTCGGCCACCGCGGCCGGCACGCCCGTCCACGGCAACCGTTAAAATTAGCAGTAGCAGAACACTGTTCTTCCAAGGGACACTCAACACAATACAATAGAAGAAAAATTTTGGGTCCAGTTTCTAGTATTTGGGATTCAGCAGTAAAAGAATCGGTGGAATTACGTCTTGTGGATGATGATATAAATCATGACAACATGACAACACAATACAATAGAAGAAAATAGAAGAATCCGATAATTAAAATTATCCAGTCACATCGGCATCGATGGGTCATTCGATACTCAATGATTATTTTATCTCTGACTTAGAGAACTGAGGGCAGCACATACAACTTGGCTATCCAGCGCATGTCATCACCTGAGGTATGCGCCGAAGGACGCCGAGACATTTCGCATGCGCGAGATTCGGCATATATACTGTGAATTCACCTGAGCTCTTCAGTAATAGACTACTCTGGCAGAATGTGGACGAGAACCGGCTGCACACAAAACAAATTATTAGAAAAAGGTAAAACATTATTTATATAAATTGAAAAATATAAACGATGCACTGTTGATGTTACAACAAAAATCATAATCTTCAGAATCAAGGACTTACCATCAATGGCTGGAGTAGGCGTCTTCTAAGCTTTTTCCATACCTTAATGTCTTTAGTTTTGTATCCAGGATTGTCATTGCTTTTGTTTGTCACTATGAGACAAATATTTTTCATTGCGTGTTTATTTATTCATTTACTTTCTTTATCTTTGATTAGTATCATTTTTTTATTCCAAGTACGTAAATTCTTTACCTGTGTAAATGTTATACTTGTATATGTTTTATAAGTTCTGAGTATTCTGAGTACAGAGACATTAATGTTGTATTTGGATGAACGGTTACCTGGAAAGTAATTTGCGAACATAAAATGGGGAAAATTAGCCGTTGCGGAACTCTTAAGTGTACTGTAAGTTTCGTATGCCGTAAAATTTTGCTAGGTCGCCACACGCTTATTTAAAATTGGAAAATTTTATAAAAGAACCGAATTAATTACCGGATTTGTAATCAGAAGTAACTTTTTAATATCAATATAAAGATCTAAGTCAATATATTGAATGAACATATGGGAACAATTTAAGCACAAAAGATAAATCAGAGCAACCAGTAGGTTAAGCCTCAACGGTACAATAAGAAAATAAGCCAAAAGTCTACAAATATAAGGCCCGCCATTTGCGCTTCAGTAACGCCAGGTGGGATGTGTTTAAAAAAATCTTACAAAAGGGGAAGGGTTTACCCGACAAACACTTATCACGGTTTAACATAGTTTATTAAAATTAAACATATTAAAAATTCACAGCATAACTATGATCTGTCGCGGCCTGTTATTTAATTAACTCACTTATGATATAATATTGAGTGCTGAGGTACATTGCGGTGATAAATGAAAAGGAAATCTTACGCCCTCATGGGAGAAGTTCACATAAACATTCGCGATTCACACAAACACAAGAATTTTGACCATCGCAGTAAGTCAAAGGCCCAGCGGTTCATCCCTGTCACTATGATTGGATTATCGGCGTACGAATGCTATGGAATACTTTCCGACAAAGAAATTTATCTGCATCACTTGGCACATGAAACGAAGGTACCCTGGCATGAAACACCCGCAAATGCCCTGAATATTCATGAACAAAGCAAATTTACTAAGACTTGTGAGAACTTCACGAAAACAAATGTAAAGCGTATAGACGCAAACAGCAATAAAGTATCACGCGGAATCAAGAATAGAACTTATTCAAGATGGTACTGATAATTACATATGATGAAATCATCGCCACGTGACATGAAGAAATCTACGCAATCTTAAAATTGGAACAAAATGGAATAAAATTGACTAGCAAATCAAACTTGCACATCAGCATAGTTGCACTCCATCTCATATTAACACACTCACCAACGCCAAGCTACTCTGAAGACTACCAGCTTCACTCATGCAAGATCCAGTCCCGAGTGCCGATAGCACGCTCTCCCTGCAGTGAACTTCCTCCAGGTAGCGGGAAGAAATCAGAGGAGTCCTTTCCGCCACCAACTTAACTACTGTAGAGTGGGTACCGAAAGCGTACAAATTTCTTTGCCTAGATTGAGAAAGCTAAGTTGGCTGTACCGACACTACCACACCAGTCAGTCAGATGCTGTACTGTTACCACATGTAAGGAAAATTCAACGTACACACTTACTCACTCACTCACCCACTCACTCATTCATTCATACAGATTATAAGCAGAGAAAGGAAATTTGGGAGCACAAAATGTAGGTACTGGACATAGGATTAGATTCTTACTCGAAAACTGATACTTCAATGTACTTGTGCACCACCGAAAGGGGCAAACACGAAGTATAAAGCTAGATTACGAATAACTGAGCATGACAGCACGAAATACATGTTAAACAGTATGAATCGAATCTAACACAGATGTTTCAGTATGTGTGTGTGTGTGATCTCCATTCCGAAGATTGGTTTTAATCACCTCTCGGCGCTAGTCTATCTTGTGCCATCTTCCGCATCTCTTTATAGTCACTGTAATCTCCATCTGAGCAATTAATATGAACGTAAAATAATTGCAGCAGTGATACGAAAACAGTTGAAAGAGACTTGAGACCATGGAGGAGTAACAGCGCCTGTTGGATTTGTTGGCAGGACGATGCTGACAAGCACAAAAAGACGCAGTAGAGAACACTAAAAATTAATTATTGGTGTGGAATATGAAGTAAGGTCAGCGCGGACGGTTGAAGGACACTTGAGTCGAAACAGAAATACTAATCGCTGACTTGGTGCGCCAGACAGAAACGTAAGTTATTAAAAGCATGATAAAAGTTAATCATCTGTGTGGGAGATGGTTTAAAGTGATCCTAGAGCGTCAGTGTTCAAAGAGAATGGTTTAAAACCAGCTACTAAAGTGCGTGTTATTCAATGTGCTAGCCATAAACAAGCAAAAACCTTATTTCAAATGACGTTATTCGATAATCTTGTGAAAGTGTGGAAAGAAGAGCACAGGCAAGTGAGGACATTGGAGCAGCACAGTAATTCAGTGTGGTTCAAAAGCAATAATTTTTCATCCATTTGTTCAAATAAAAAGTGAGTGTGCAGTCATATTCGAGTGAAACCGGTGTGCGGGCACATTTAATATCCATCCTGTCTGAAAATTCTGCCAAAAACTGTTCTCATGTATTTCCAGAAAACAAAACCTAAAAATCAATCTTGATAATATAAAACTAGTTAATCAATAAATAGAAAACGGAGAAGAAGAAAGGAGATAACCCACAGATTCCCCCCTTCAGCATACTGCTCATGTGAGTGTGGTGGAAAAGTCTTCACACCCGATCACAAGTCAGTGGAGGCATATAAATAGAATTATTGTGAGGTGGAAGACTAAATGAAGGTCAATTTCGCACCTTACATAAGAGTTTCATACATTGTAACGGGACGGTGAATATGTCACCTAACTTACTTCGCCAGTAATGAGCAAAATGTTCAAATGTGTGTGGATTCCTAAGGGACCAAACTGCTGAGGTCAATGGTCCCGAGACTACTTACACTAACTAATGCTAAGAACAAGACACACACCAATGCCTGAGAGAGGATTCGAACCTCCAGCAGGAAAGAGGAGAGGCCGCCCAATCCGTGATTTTTTTTTTTTTTTTTTTTTTTTTTGTCATCAGTCTACTGACTGGTTTGATGCGGCACGAATTCCTTTCCTGTGCTAACCTCTTCATCTCAGAGTAGCACTTGCAACCTACGTCCTCAATTATTTGTTTGACGTATTCAATCTCTGTCTTTTTCTACTGTTTCTGCCCTCTACAGCTCCCTCTAGTACCATGGAAGTCATTCGCTCATGTCTTAGCAGATGTCCTATCATCTTGTCCCTTCTCCTTATCAGTGTTTTCCACATATTCCTTTCCTCTCCGATTCTGCGTAGAACCTCCTCATTCCTTACCTTATCAGTCCACCTAATTTTCAACATTCGTCTATAGCACCACATCTCAAATGCTTCGATTCTCTTCTTTCCCGGTTTTCCCACAGTCCATGTTTCACTACCATACAATGCTGTACTCCAGAAATACATCCTCAGAAATTTTTTCCTCAAATTAGCCGGTATTTGATGTTAGTAGACTTCTCTTGGCCAGAAATGCCTTTTTTGCCATAGCGAGTCTGCTTTTGATGTCCTCCTTGCTCCGTCCGTCATTGGTTATTTTACTGCCTAGGTAGCAGAATTCCTTAACTTCATTCACTTCGTGACCATCAATCCTTATGTTAAGTTTCTCGCTGTTCTCATTTCTACTACCTCTCATTACCTTCGTCTTTCTCCGATTTACTCTCAAACCATACTGTGTACTCATTAGACTGTTCATTCCGTCCAGCAGATCATTTAATTCTTCTTCACTTTCACTCAAGATAGCAATGTCATCAGCGAATCGTATCATTGATATCCTTTCACCTTGTATTTTAATCCCACTCCTGAACCTTTCTTTTATTTCCATCATTGCTTCCTCGATGTACAGATTGAAGAGTAGGGGCGAAAGGCTGCAGCCTTGTCTTACACCCTTTTTAATACGAGCACTTCGTTCTTGATCGTCCACTCTTAATATTCCCTCTTGGTTGTTGTACATATTGTATATGACCCGTCTCTCCCTATAGCTTACCCCTACTTTTTTCAGAATCTCGAACAGCTTGCACCATTTTATATCCGTGATATGCGCCTCAAACTGCACAGACACTCCATGTTGTGGTAGTGAGCAGATTTGCCTATAAGTATGCAATGCAAAAGAGATGACAATCGATGGTATTAACATACGACTTCTATACAATGCCTGTCAGTGAGCAGAAGGTGAAATAAGCAGAGAGGAAATGTTTTGTGTGGAAGCAAGCGCGGGCAGATGCAGAGGCTGCACCATGGCAGGCACCACGAAAAGCTCTTAGGGAGCGTCCCACGGTGGGAGTCAGTGACCGGGCAGGTGACGCATACTGGAGAGCAAGTAATGGGCCACCAGAAGTAGGACAGAAAGAAGCCTTAGAAAACTGCGTTTCGGAATTCCAAGTGGATATGATTAAAACTAGTGATGCAGTTGATCACGTCAACAGCGAATGGTACACATATCATGCATGCATGTAACTTTTACGCGTCTAAAGTGGGCACAAAACGTCCGATTGCCGGAAACGAACTACGAAGGAGTTAAGTACCGAGATTTCGATGCAGTTCAATGGTAGGGCCTTTGCAATTGGCTGAGAGAGCTTCCGGTGTGGCCGAGCGGTTCTGGGCGGTACAGTATGGAGCCGCGCGACCGCTACCGTCGCAGGTTCGAATCCTGCCTCGGGCATGGGTGTGCGTGATGTCCTTAGGTTAGTTAGGTTTAAGTAGTTCTAAGTTCTAGGGGACTGATGACCTCAGATGTTAAGTCCCATAGTGCTCAGAGCCATTTGAACCATTTGATATACATACACACCGACATAAAAACATATAATCGCATCCAAAAAGCAGTTTTTACTCGACTCTCATAATTTTCAGCACTGTTTCGTTAGAGTACTATGGTCGATTTTATGTATAAGATCTTTGTAACAACTATTAAGAAATGACGTGCTCCCACAGTAAGACGACAAATATTTACAAGTCACTTTAAAGAAATTACATACAGACATATTGACACCAATGATTAACGATAATTAAATATAAATGAGAGCAAAGGCATAGGTAGGTTAATTAATAAATTTCAGTAAAATAATTATAATCTTCCTAGTGTTTAGTACGTTAGAACAAAGACCTTATATATCAGAGCTTTGTGACAACTGCTCCAAAATAACGTGCTCCTAAAATAGCCAAAAACCTCTCTAATTTGTCTTATGAGCATTACATGCAGTTATAGGAGAAAGGACGTACCCAGCATAATATGTATTGAAAATTCATCCATAAATTAAGTTGTAAGTGCGCCTAATATACCTATGGATATGAGTTGTTTCTATTTCAGAATGACAAGTGTCACTAATTAGCCATTGTATAACGCTTGCGTTTTAAATACTTGAAAATGACCTAAGGCTGAAATTGTACAATCTTACATTAAATAAAACGAATGCCAGCTGAAGGCATCACTAAATCATTCTAAAAATTGATCGCAGGTGAAGACCCTATAGCACTGAAAATAAGTGTACATATATGTTTAACGAGGATAGTACGTGTGGTCGGTCTGGCACTGCTTACGGTACAATCCAAAAAATTACGATTTTTTTTTGCTACCGAAAATTAATTGAAGCATTCCTCTTTAATGTAAACTTTGAATTATTGTTCTACTCGCCCTAGAAGTGGAGTTATTACCATTTTCCGCCACGCCTGCAGAGGAAATGGGCTGGCGAACAGCTTGGGATTTTCTCGGCCTGTTACGCATACAGCGCCTTATGTTACGCATACAGCGAGTGTGCAAGGGTTGGCTACATTGTTTTCTGTGACAAATGAAGCGCTAAGAGCGCGGAACATCGTCTCTTTGCTGTTTACCGTTTCGAATTAGTTCAGTGTTGCGCCTGTTGTTAGTGGTATTATACTTCTTGTGTCAAGCGTTGTTCTGGTTATGATGCCACGTTTTAGTGGTTCAAATGGCTCTGAGCACTATGGGACTCAACTGCTGTGGTCATAAGTCCCCTAGAACTTAGAACTACTTAAACCTAACTAACCTAAGGACATCACACACATCCATGCCCAAGGCAGGATTCGAACCTGCGACCGTAGCGGTCGTGCGGTTCCAGACTGTAGCGCCTCTAACCGCTCGGCCACTCCGGCCGGCCAAACCACGTTTTAGTAACTGTGTATATAAGATGAGGAAGAACATAGGGAAAAGAAAATTAACACTAATACCAAGTTGCGATACTACCATTACTGAAACAGTGCGTTCTTCTGCTAAGCAACACATGGCCGGCCATAGCCCTGTGACATCTTCTAGCAAATACTACCTTGGGGATGGTGACTCCAAAGGTTTCAAGACTATAGAGGAACTGAAACCATATGGAAATGAATTTGTAGTTGAAAAGTTGGAATGCATTGGGCATGTGCAAAAGCGTATGAGTGCACAGCTTCGAACGCTCAAACAAACTTTGGGTTCAAGTAAGCTCAGTGCTGGATAGACAATAGGAGGGAGAGGCAGGCTTACTGATGAGGTGATTGAACGTCTACAGAGATTCTATGGGTATGCTATAAGGCAAAATACTAGTAATGTTAGTGACATGCGAAAAGCAGTGTGGGCATTGTTCCTTCAAATAGCCTCTTCCAATGAATACCCTCAACACAACCTGTGCCCAAAAGATTCCTGGTGCAAATATAATGCAAAAAAGGACTATGATCACAAACATGGTTTGCCAGCAGCTGTGATGAATGCAATAAAACCAATTTTTCATGACTTAGCACAGCCAGAATTGTTACACAAATGTCTACACAGAAAGACGCAGAATCCTAATGAGAGCGTAAACAATTTGATTTGGAAAGTTATTCCTAAAAGGGTATTTGTAAGCATAAAAACACTGCACTTTGGCATTTGTGACGCAATAGCAACCTACAACCAAGGGAACAGTGTGAAGTGTGAAGTTCTGAAAGCATTAGGATTTACAGCTGGGGTGAACACTGTACGAGCACTGAGAAATATTGACAGAGAAAGGATAAGAGGAGCAGAAAGAAGAGAATGGCATATGAAGTATGATGGAACAACAGGCCAGAAAAGAAGACAGAAGAGGAAGCTTTTGGAGGATGAAGAAGAAGACCCTGATTATCCATCCTATAGTGCAGGAATGTATTGAGAAACTTTGATAGCCATTTCCCATAAATTCGAATTTGTCGAATATAAGGAATATTTTCTCAAAATCCACTCAAGCTAGAGAGATGAAATTTTTATACAGCACTCCTAGTGGTCAAACTTACATTGTAACACAGCCATTTGGCAATATGTTCAGTAGTTTCATTTCAGTTTAATTATAAAGCAATTATTTGAAAAAAAATTGTGTCATTAATAAAAAAATAATTGGAAGGAAACTAGAAAAGATACTCCAAAATCCCCCTGTCATAACTGCAATACTAAACCACTCTATATGTAAAAAAAATTCAAATTTTTCTATTTGGTAGTTTATTCATAAATGTTTCTCAAACTTAGTGATTTTAACATCGGCAGCATAGGCACCTCCGGCTCCCCTTAAGAAACGATGTCAGAAAGGAATTTAAAGGCCAAATGAGAATGACAGGACGCAAGAACGTGAGAAACAAGATATCGAAGACATACAGTGAATTTTTAGAATGGGGAGGCTGAATCTGTTGATCTATCGTTTTTTGTAGATTTTATGAAGAATAACCTACATACAAGCAGAATGAGTTGAAGTATACATTAAAAAAAAAAAAACAGACGGAACAGTTATGCAGTTAATCTAAACAACAACAATCTGGCAAGGTGCAGTTTAACGCGATTTACGCTTATGTCACATATATATAATCTGAAAAAAGGAGTAATGTTGCTGCTTTGAGGAGAATAAGGATTTATTTTCCTTTAGGTAGTAAAGAGTTAATGTTCATCCGTCACTGACAACGCAATAACTTCACGAATAAAATGATAGATATATTTTTTAAATAAAACAATTACATACATCGAAAACATCTGATGCCTGATAAATCTGTAGTACTAATTGTCTCTATGACATACAAACAAGATTGCTATTTGCCAAACAGAAAATTTTAGCACTTGAAGTACGCTAATCAAAGACGCTACTGAGGCATGTTTCTCATTTTCTTTTGGAATGGTAGGAACGTTACATATCGCATAGTGTTGGACGAACTTGTTGAAAACTTCCCATATAGAATACCTAAGACCACTCTTAACTCCAGTCAAAGAGATAAAATATGCAAGGTAATTATATTTATTATGTGACTGTGCTAATCACAGATGAGCAGATTTTTATTATCGGCTACTTATCCAGTCTATCAGAAACAGATCTGGGGATCTTGGGTGGGCACAGGACTACCTCAAAATCATGCAGACAGTTCACAGAGATATACCGTATGTTGACAGACATTGTCCTGTTAGAAAGTGGCACCAAGATACTGTCGCGTGGGAGGAAACATATGACGACGCAGAACGACCATGACGTGCCGCTGTGCTGTCAGAGTTCCATCAATCACTGCTACAGCCGTCACCGGAACTCATATCCGATGCCTCCACATCAGCAGTAACACCGCTGACTCTGTTCAAAACAATGGAAGAATGGAGCTTTTGACCAAGGCGCCGCCACACTCTCCGACGTTGCTCGGTCAGGGGTAGTGCAGAAGCGCCATTCGTAGCGGAACACAATGCGACCCCCTTCATCTACAGTCCATGCTTCCCAGTCAAGATATCACTCCAAAATCAGCCCTTTGTGTTGCGGTGTTAACGGCAGCCAACATACGGGACGATAAACTTGTAGTTCCTCCCCTGCTAGTCTCTGACATATGGCACCATATGGAACAGAATATTAAATGTATCGCGTAGTTCTCATAACAACAGACGTGGATACGATGTGCTTTGTGCACAACTAAGCGATTGTCCCTTGTGGTGGATCGAGTGACGTGGTTAGCAAGCTGGACTCGCTTTCTGCAGGACGACGTTTCAAACACACGTCCGGCCATCCTGATTTAGGGTTTCTGTGATTTCCCTACATCGCTTCAGGCAAATGCCAGGATGATTCCTTTGAAAGTGCACGGACGATTTCCTCCCCCACCCTTCCCTAAAAAGATGGGACCGGTGACCTCGCTGTTTGGTTATCCACGCCCTCCTCCCCACCCAAATAAACCAACCAACCAACCAACTGACCCTATAGTGGTCAGATGTGGTGGGCCGGAATCTTGACTAGTATGTTTGGCGACTCTCGACCCTGCCGTCTAACATCGGGCACTGTCACAACCAAATATCCCACAAAACTGGAAACCACACGGTTCGACCAGCTGACCAATTGAAGACCACAGTGGAACACCTTTCAAACGCTGTCGGGTGTTGATAATGCCGTCTCACAGGAGCATACGGTACCTCCATGTCATTTACATTTATTGCTCAATATGCGACGCGTGGCATCAGCATTGAAGATTAACGACACTAATGCACTTCAGTAGCCATTCTATTTGTCACAGAAAATTGAAACTCTGATCATTTACGTATCCACTGATGATGTGTACGTATAAGATTACACATTGAAATCTGACGACGTCTTCGGGGTGCATCGCTTATTTGTCAGACAGTGAATTTAATTTAGTTAACGTACATTTCCCTGGAAGATATCAGCCGTATCTTCAGGTAGACACAATGAGACACCATTCTCAGTTCAAAACGAAGAACTGATTTACTTAATTAGTCTGCCGATACATACACTGAATTTTTAATTTGCTATCCACCTGGACAGCCAATAAATTAATCACTCATTGTTTTACTCCACAAATGACTGTTAATGCATGTTTCTATAACTAGCAGGTTATGATTCTTGCTGCACAAATGATTTGCTGTAATAGTGATAAGAACCACAACTACTGCGTTAAGAAACATGATATAGGCACATTCCTCTGAGAATTTTTTACGAACATTGTTGACAGTGTTATCTGATGATGATCACTAAACAAAAACTGTCGTGACGTAATAAACGTACCTTAAAACGGCCGTGGTGTCTTTTTGTGATTAAGTTTTAAACCTATTTGATTCCTGAACGCCGGCCGCTGTGGCCGAACGGTTCTAGGTGCTTCAGTCCGGAACCAAGCGGCTGCTACGGTCGCCGGTTCGAATCCTGCCTCGGGCATGGATGAGTGTGATGTCCTTAGGTTAGTTAGGTTTAAGTAGTTCTAAGTCTATGGGACTGATGGCCTCAGATGTTAAGTCCTATAGTGCTTAGAGCCATTTGAATCATTTTTTTGATTCTTGAAGTTTTCCCGCGATATTGACTACTATGTTAACTTTGGGTATTGCAATCTGATCATATTTACTTCTTGTCGCAATATGTCGGCTAGCAACTGTTCAGCCATCTTCAGGTGACTGTCAGCCACTGGAGACTGTTAGTTTTTTTTCTTCTTTATTGTATTTCAATTACCTGTCGAGGGCGGGCTGGCAGCAGCGTAGGCACTTCTCGTCAGCAGAGGGACATTAACCATAAGACAGGAATACATTTAAAGCAACATAAGGAGGAAACATGGCGGAACACAGGTAGAAAGAGGGGGAACATAATGGAAGAGAGCATACAAAAGGGGGGTGACTATAAAACCGGAGGTAAAAATCAAAAAGTATTTTACACAAAAACCACACACTGTAAGGATGAAAAGAACACATGGCGAAGTATGGACGGAGCATAAAAGTTGCAGAATGATGAAAACATCCACGCGATGAACAGCAAAACTGTATACAAGTCAAAATCACAGCACTTGACGTCATTGTAGAACGTCACCGAACACAACACTGACGCAGCACACTGATGATGTAGAACAAACTGGGAGGATCTGCCAGGGGTAGGGATACGAGGGGCAAGGGAAGAAAGGGGGAAGGGGCTGTGCTAGAATGGGGGGAGCGCGCCGAAGGGGAAGACTGTTACTTCACAATGTGGGATTTATATCAAAAATTGTTAACTTCTTGTCACAATATTTCGGCTGGCAACCGCTCAGCCATCATCAGGTGAGTTTCAGCCGCTGTAGATTGCTAATTCACAGTGTCGGCTTTGTAGCGAAAATTGGCGCGAAGACGCATGTGCATTGGCGGCCGTCACAGGAGCGTCCTATATCGAAATCCGCGCCCTCTGCTGCCCTGTTCCATTTGTGGCTCGGATTTCGATAGAGGACGCTCCTGTGACGGCCACAAATGCGCATGCGTCTCCGAGCCAATTTTCGCTACAAAGCCGACACTGTGAATTAGCAATCTACAGCGGCTGAAACTCACCTGAAGATGGCTGAGCGGTTGCCAGCCGAAATATTGTGACAAGAAGTTAACATTATCCGACTGTAATCCTGTAACCTCATGGAATAAGTTTTAAACCCATTTGCAGTGAACCAGTTGTAGACCTCTTATCTGGCTGAGAATGGCAACTTTCAATATAGGCCCGACCTAGTAACACGTTTCAACCAAACTTTATTTCATATATTTTCTGGACCACGCAACATAGTATACAGTATTCTAACATGGACGGGATATTCGTTGCACATAGCCTGATCAGTCAGCACTTACGAATGGTTTACATACGACGGTCGTTCAATAAGTAATGCCCCACTTATTTTAAAAAAAAAAGCGATTAAGATAAATAGACAAACGTCCTTGTTGGTGCTTCACATTTGATGTTTGTTCTGTGCGCCGGTGAAGTTTCGAACCGTTCTGGTACATGGCGTCCACATACGACTCGCGTTACAAGCAGCGTGCTGTTATTGAATTCTTGTGCATAGAAAATGAAACAGTGGTGAAAGAAATGGTTCAAATGACTCTGAGCACTATGGGACTTAACATCTGAGGTCATCAGTCCCCTAGAACTTAGAACTACTTAAACCTCACTAACCTAAGGACATCACACACACCAATGCCCGAGGCAGGACTCGAACCTGCGACCGTAGCGGAAGCGCGATTGCAGACTGAAGCAGTGGTGAACATCCATAAACGTTTGTGTGCAGTGTATGACGATGCTGCAGTTGATAGGAGTACAGTTGGGCCATGGGTAAAGGAAGTTACGGCCAAAGGGAAACGCAAAAACGGAGCTCCATGATCAGTCACGCTCGGGACGTCCTGTCACAGCCACTGCTCCAGACATGCTGAATCGTGTGGCTGCCATTATTCGTGCCGACCGGCGCATCACAAGTAGACAGTTGGCTCTACAGTTGTCGGTCATCATTGGAAGTGCGTCTGCAATGATCGAAACTCTCGGATATTCAAAGAAGTGCTCACGATGGGTTCCACGAATGCTCACAGTGGACCACAAGATTCAAAGAAAAGCCATTTCATCTGAACTCTTGGAGCGTTTTGAGCCGATGGAGAAGCCTTTCTGTCACGGATCGTTACAGGTAACCCACTTTGCACCGGAAACAGAAAGGCACACCATAGACTGGCATTATGCTCATCCACCACAAAGGAAGAAATTCGAGACAACACCCTGTGCCAGAAAAGTCATAGTCTTCAAGGACTGTGATGGCGTAATTCTCGTGGATGTGATGCCAAGAAGGTCCACCATCAGTTGAGAGGCATACGTGAAGACTCTGAATAAACTAAAGAACCATTTCCGACGTGTTCGATCGGATAAAAATCCCTCAGAAGTCTTGCTCCAACACGAAAATGCCCGCCCACACACAAGTCTGAGAACCCGGGAACACATCGCCAAATTTGGTTGAATATCGTTGTCTCATCCACCCTACAATGCACCCTACAATGCACAGTACACCCTGGGGAATCAATATCTTTGGGTCGCTTAAAGATTCTCTATTCACAGTACGCCCTCTGGAATCCATATCTTTGGGCCGCTTAAAGATTCTTTATTCTATATGGGGAATACGAGGGGGGACCCAAAAGAAACCGGACTTAGAGGGCGCTGCCACTCGTAGACGTAGTGCAGGGTTCTCAAGCTAGATGGTTTTTGTAGAGACCTTCATGAAACAGCTGTGCAAACGGCGTCAGTGTAGAGCTGAACGTGCAAGTGCGGTACTGTGTTTCTCTGACTGTTCTTGGGTTACCTCTGCGAAGTCGTTATGGCAACTTTAAAAGAACAAAGAGTGTGTGTGAAATTTTGTTTCCTGCTTTAAAAAGCTGCAACGGAGACACACCAAATGCTTCAGGAGGCTTTCCAGGAGGACGCTATGAGCCGCACACAGGTTTTAGAGTGGTTTGGGCGCTTTAAACGTGGTAAGATGTGTGTTGAAGACCAAGCTCGTTCTGGACGCCCTTCAACATCGCGAAATAACATTGAGAAGGTCCGCCAAAAGATCAACGAGGATCGTCGCCAAACAATTGACATTTCAGCAGAGACAGGAATCAGTTGGAGCTCGTGCCAGCGGATTTTGAGTGAGGATTTGCACATGAGACGTGTTGCTGCTAAATTTGTTCCGCGCCTTCTCACACAGGAGCAAAAAACCATCCGCAAGAATGTGTGTCAGGACTTGAAAACAGAGACTGCACGTGATTCAAACATCTCTAACAAAGTCATTACAGGGGATGAGAGATGGTGTAACGGGTATGACCCAGAAACCAAGCAAGCGTAAAGCCAGTGGACGACACCCAACTCTCCCAGACCAAAAACAGCAAGGCAAGTGAGGTCAAATGTGAAGATGATGATCATTGTCTTTTATATGTTCGTGGAATTGTGCATCGTCAATTCGTACCCCCTGGCCAGACTGTTAACCAGCACGTTTACTTGGATGTTTTAAGGCGTCTATGAGAGGATGTGAGGAGGAAACGCCCGGAACTTTGGCGATCAGGTGACTGGTTTCTACATCACGACAACGCTCCAGCACGCACGGCCTTACGAGTGACCCACTATTTGGCATCTCAGACGTGGTCTGTCGTTCCCCACGCTCCGTATTCGCCGGACCTAGCCCCTTGCGACTTTTTCATATTTCCACGAATGATAAAAACGCTAAAAGGGGAGCGTTATGACGATGTGGAGACGGTAAAAACAGCTTCGCAAAGGGCACTGGACAATGTCAAACTTGAAGACTTCCTAACATGCTTCCAACAGTGGGAGAAGAGACTTGACAAGTGCATCGCATGTAATGGAGAGTATCTTGAAGGTGACTGAAGTAATTTTGTAAAAAGGTTAATCAATAATTTTTTTATGACAACAATCCGGTTTCTTTTGTGTCCGCCCTCGTACACTTAGAAGATGACGGGAGTGTCAGTCATTCAGTGTGAACATGGCTACGCCTACAGGACAAGAGCCATTACCAGCAGGGAGTACACGCTGTTCCACAACGTTGGCATACGGCCATAGAACGTGATGGAGACTACATAGAAAAATAGGACATAGACCAGACATGTTGATGTATATTGTCCCCAAATATGTTCTGACAGAGAAAATGTGGGGCATTACTTATTGAACGATCCTCGTATAAGTTAACAATGTTGTTTATCTTCTTACGTTCAAGATTTTGGTGTTACGAATATATGTAAGTAAACAGACATCGAGAAAGAAAATGAAATTACGCGGGATGAAAGTGTTTTATCCGTCGCTCGAGACAAGATTTTCGCGAAAACTCGTCTTATGCTAAGCAATCCGGCTCCTTTGTGCCGTGACAAAGCGGGGAGCGGTGGGGACAGTAATGAATTCCTGAGCGCCGGCCCTCTCCCAGCTGCAGAAGCAGCGGCGGCGGTTCTGCGACGGCAGGACTGGCTGGCTGGGCTCCTAATGAACTTCCGGCCGGGGATCGTTAGCTGCTCATCATAGCCGACCTGCTTGCTGCTCGAAAAATACCCTTTTGTTATCTGGAGTACAGTGCAACTGCTTCAGACGCAAACGTATTAAACAGACTAGTCGTCTCTTACCTGGATATATTTTTAACACAAGAAGCTGCAGCAAAAAACATACGATACTTGCTAAAATTACTGTTTGATTTCTGAAGGAATATCTGTTAGGGGATGTAAGTTTTTTTGGAAACATCATCACAAGAACTCACAAGTTGGTATTAACAAAGACCTCTGACTCCAGCTACCAGTTCCTGGTCAGACGTACTCCCGGAAAAGATCATGCCTCTGTGACCTAAATTAGTTTGAATAGTTTCAAGATGGTACAATCTGTGTAAAAAAAAAATTAAAAACGCATCTGTGCAAACCACGCAGTCCACGCTAGCGAAGCAGAGGGCGCTAAGTTAGTACAACTGTACATAACGTTCCGTTGGTTCTACCCACGACACAATGAGTGTATCTTCTGCTTTAATCAGACAGCACCATTCCTGTATATTGCTATTACATTTTGCAGAAGTAAGTATACTGATTTTTATGATGCACTGCATCTAAGACTGCATCTTGGATAACCTCAATACCAAAACAAATTCATCAATTTACTAACCATGTAGAAAAACTGATAGTCAGCCTTGCATTTTTAGATTTATCAAGCTGTAATAATTTCTGATGTTTTACCTATTTTGAAAATTTCAGGAGATCTGACTATGCTACATTTATGTATTTCCGGATAAGCCATGTGTAGTGACATTTAAAGATTTTACTCAGTTGCACATGATACACTTTACTGAGTATATAATCATCATCATCAAATTCAACAACAACATCAACATCATCACCATTGTCAATCTCATCATCAGCACGAAAATGTATATCACTGGTATCATCATCAAAATCTCTATCATCATAATCACCGAAATGTATATCACTGGTATCATCATCAAAATCTGTATCATCATCATCATCATTCAAATCATTAACATCATAATTTTTAAAATCTGTATCATCATCAGAAACTGAATAATAATAATAATAATAATCACCAACAACAACTTCATCAGAATTACAATAGGAATTTGAATCTCCAAGACGACAACCACCACCACCGCCATTTGCAACGTTATCCATGTGTGAATCACCGACGAATGGAAGTGTCCGCCATCGTTATCCATGCAGTATATCCTACCATATGCATACAAGTTTTCTGATGTACCTTCCCTTTGGTATTTCGGACAATATCTTCATATCTCTTGGATTCCAGCTTAGAGATTACTTGTTCCAGCTAAGATCCTTTCGAAGGTCCATCCCCATTTTAGTTTCACCTTCCACTCCAGTTTCTCAGTTTGTTGCCTGATCATAATGGATAACGTAAATAAATATTTTACAGTGTATACCCTGTAATACAACACTCGAGTGAACTGGTGCAGTGGTAAGAAAAAAAATGTTCAAATGTGTGTGAAATCTTATGGGACTTAACTGCTAAGGTCATCAGTCCCCAAGCTTACACACTACTTAACCTAAAGTATCCTAAGGACAAACACACACACCCATGCCCAAGAGAGGACTCGAACCTCCGCCGGGACCAACCGCACAGTCCATGACTGCAGCAGTGGTAAGACACTGGACAAATATTCCTTAAGAGGGTAATTACATACTGAGCCCTTCCACGCACGTTTAGGTTTCTCTAAACCACTTATTGCCAACATGTGTATAAGTCTTTGAAAAGCACAAGGTGTAATTGCTACTGTATCATTGTTATTTACGAGATGAAGCTCCGTTTTTCATCCGCAACAAGGTATTAAAGCCTCCTCCTATTTCCATCTTCTAAAGAACATTAGCGCGTTAGCAGTTACTTTTTCATGAAAACGTAGTCTTCTTTTTTCAATGTTAAACAGTGTCGGATGGATGGATCTCATAGCCTTGTAAATTATGTTAATTTCGTCTTGTATTGCAAGGTACACAAATTAACTAACACATATTCCTTACTTCCTGCCTCGTCAATAACGTTGTATTATGCAGTGGACAACCTACTAAAATGAAATGGGCCATGTTTTCAGCCATTAACCTTCTTTGCTGATGCTCAAGTCGAAAGTAGTATCTTATCTCATTACGTACATATTTCGAAAATAAAAAATGTCCAAAGCAGCATTTTTTCTGGCTGTCTTTCTCATTCCACGAAAATTCTGCGGGATTGCAGCCACTTACTATATAACAGTGTGTAATTTTATATATTGCACTTAAGTTTTCCTTGTCGCTAAAATAATGTAGTAGAACTAGTACGAAAAGTCTATGTGTGAACTGACATTGTGATCGGTATGGTACTTACGCGTTTTCCAATTGATCTAAAATTTTATTTTTGCTGTTACTAATGAATACGAGTCTACAGTAAATATACTGGGATGTAACTACAAAATTTCACGATTTATGGAGCTTTATTTGCAAGTATTTTGTTATCTGTTTTCCCATATTTGTATTCTTGTTACGAATGAATACTGTTTGGTTGTTGTTTTTGTGTTCTTCAGTGCAGAGACTGGTTTGATGCAGCTCTCCATGCTACTCTATCCTGTGAAAGCATCTTCATCTCCCAGTACCTACTGCAACCTACATCCTTCTGAATGTTCTTAGTACATTCTTCTCTTGGTCTCCCTCTACGATTTTTACCCTCCACGCTGCCCTCCAATACTAAATTGGTGATCCCTTGATGCCTCAGAACATGTCCTACCAACTGATCCCTCCTTCTAGTCAAGTTGTGCCACAAATTTCTCCCCAATTCTAGTCAATACCTCCTCATTAGTTATGTGATCTACCCATCTAATCTTCAGCATTCTTCTGTAGCACCACATTTTGAAAGCTTCTCTTCTCTTCTCGTCCAAACTATTTATCGTCCATGTTTCACTACCATACATGGCTACATTTCATACAAATACTTTCAGAAACTACTTCATTCATTACCTAATTCTATAATACAGCTCTCTATGACAACAGGAAGCGAAAACACGTAAAATAAATCGATCTGAACATACGGTATTCTTATAGCTTTTGTCACGTGAAGAACCTTTTGTATTGGATCAAGCGAGGCTTACGTAATAAAGGGCCGCACATCAACGTGCGCAAATATTTTCCACAGAACACCCAACGCACACTGCGCTGTAAACAACGACAGCAAATTCGTTTGTGACCGCTGTCATTGTGAACTGTCCCGTGTTTAAAGCGCACTGGTAAATAGACACCCGTACACTCGGCATTTACGATTTCCTTTATGCTATCACGAAGTGGAGCACGTACGCAGCCAACTGACGGACATTTACCGTGTAGGATCGGCCGGTAAAATACGCCCGCATGTGTCCTGGCAGATTACGGACACGACGCACATCTCCTGTAGGTTACGCAACACATTCTTTTGTTGTTAACTAGTTACGTACGTAGAATTTTCGCTTCACCTCAAACAATGTAACTCGCGTTTATAGTGTCAAAAATTTAATAAACATGAGAAGTAATTTGAGAGGAATTAATGGACGGGGCGGTGCCGTTATCCTGTTATCGGCATAAATTAATTCATATGCCAATATCTAACAGCAGTTGTTCAGACAGACCACCTTAATATGCAGGGTGTCTAAACAAGAACATATGTATTTCTATCACATATATTAGTTAAACTGTAAAGCATACAAACATGAAATTTTTGACACGTGTTCACGAATCTCTCATGTTTAGATTACAGATGTTCAGTATGTCCTCCCCAGCGATACGACCAGTATCACATCGATACTCGATTTCCTCCCGTATTCCTGTAAGCATGTACATCCTCAGCGATTTTACGACAGCGCGTATCCGGTTCTTTAACTCTTATAGATCCTGTGGTAGTGTTGGTGCATAATCGCTGTCCTTACTGAAACCTACACGAAGAAGTCACGCGGAGTCAAATTCGTTGATCGTGGAGGCCAGCTAAGAAATGCTAAGTCGCCGGCTGTTTGAAGTACAATCCAACGGTTTGGTACAGTTTTATTCAGATATTCACGCACTTGGCGATTCCAGTGAGAGGGTGCCGCTCTTGTTAAAAAATAAAGTTTCCCTCGTTCAGCCTCGGGAACGATCACTTTTGTAACATAACAAGGAAATGCGGACCGTTAACCGTGTTTCCATCAATCAAGAATGGGGTGTTGACAGATGTTGGATATCGCACAAAACACAGTGACTTTAGGTGAATCTCGTATATGTTCATTGTGTGGTAGTTCCCAAATTCGACCATCGTGTTTGCTTACTTTCCCACTAAGGCGGAAATTCGCTTCACCACTGAAGACTATGGGCTATTTGAAAGTTTTATCGCTAGCAATCTGAATCTCTTTAGACAATGACACGCGTTTGCGTTTTTTTCATGACGTAGAGCTGCTGACAGCAGTAACCTTCACGGCTTCGTAACCAGCCGACGTCTCAAAACGTACCAAATTGTTGTTGTAGACACCTGTAACTCCCGACTAGCCGACGAGTCGATATTGTAGGACAAAGTTGGAAAGCGGTTTGAATTCGTACAACATTGTCATCGGAAACACGAGGGCGGTCAGGGTTCTTCCCTTTATATACACATCCTGTGTCTACAAACTGTCGGTACCATCTGTGAATGTTCCACCCAGTTTGGTACCTCAAACTAAAACGTCTTTCACTGTAGTAACTAACGGAATTACACATTGAAAAGTTGAGAAGACAAAATGATTTCTGTTGCGGAGCAGTCACCTTGGAACATGGGATGTCAACCAAGCTAATAGAAGACAAATGACATCTAGTGGCAATAAACTGAAGCTAGAAAACAAATTCTCATTCCTCCAATAACCGAGCCGTGGCGCGGCGATCTGTAATTGTAACAACATTATAGTTTGTAATAAGTATATTCTCTCTTAAACACGAGGGGCAGTCGAAGATTTAAATAATACCTGGAAGAAACTGAAGTTAGATGTTAAAGTGTTTGCTTATTCACAAGTACGTATCTGCAGCATTGCTACATACAGAAATCCCAGCGCGATAGTACCGTATAGTGCGGTAACTAGTTTACTCTTTTTGAAGAGGAACAACGGTCAAACAATCCACGTCGTGTTGATGGAAATGTACGGAGAAAATGCACCATCATATAATGCACTGGTCAAGTGCCACAGACGGTTCCAATGTGGTGCATCTCTCTGTTAAAAACAGATCGTCGTTACAAAAGCGGAGACTCCAGTATTAGAAGACCGCCATATCACAACAGAGGGACAGTAGAAAAAATGAAAATTATTCGTGGATTACTTTTCAGCATATATCGCGTTATTTTCAGCATGAGAGAATTCGCCATCCGTTGGGTACCGCGAATACTCCCAACCACTCGGAACGGTTGCCGAACTCAGGCCACAGCAAAGAGGTTTTTACTGTGTCAGACAGATCCAAATGAATTCTTTAGCAGCCGAACCACTTTGGACCAATGTTGGGTGTATTATCCTGACCCTGAGGGAAGAGAGAAAAGTAAGCAGTGGTAACAAGTGGAATATAACCGATGAAAGAGGCGAAGACGCAACAGTCACCAGAAAATGTAATGCTTCTTCTGTTCCACTACAGCGCCCCGGCGTGGACAAAACTAAATTGGCCCAGAAAATACAGTGCATCACAAAACAAGTGAAACATTCACACGACCTGATCGAATGTCGAGGTACACACCATCGGCAGGTATGGAGATGATTATACTTGTAATTCACTGTAATACACAGAACTCACACCAGAGCCAGTTAACGATGTTCATGTTTAATGTTGTTACCGGATCTCGTAGGCTGTATAAGGACTGTGAACAGCGTCAGATATTGAGTGATCACTGTAAACGACACTGAGATGTTGTGTGCTGTCGTGTGACAGCATTACCAGCTTGTTAGACAGGTGCCTCATGAGAGTCTCCTTTTGGCTCGCTGATCGAATCGCGCAATGTCCAACATCTGTACTTAGGAATTACCATCCTATATGTTAGCTGCTGTTAACACCATAAGGAAGGTGGCTGCATTTTGGAAGGGAGCGGGAACGGTGTGATGTATTGGACTGCAATAATGAAGGAAGATGGTGATGTGTTCTTCATGCTAACTCTGAGGGATAAATACACTCCTGGAAATTGAAATAAGAACACCGTGAATTCATTGTCCCAGGAAGGGGAAACTTTATTGACACATTCCTGGGGTCAGATACATCACATGATCACACTGACAGAACCACAGGCACATAGACACAGGCAACAGAGCATGCACAATGTCGGCACTAGTACAGTGTATATCCACCTTTCGCAGCAATGCAGGCTGCTATTCTCCCATGGAGACGATCGTAGAGATGCTGGATGTAGTCCTGTGGAACGGCTTGCCATGCCATTTCCACCTGGCGCCTCAGTTGGACCAGCGTTCGTGCTGGACGTGCAGACCGCGTGACACGACGCTTCATCCAGTCCCAAACATACTCAATGGGGGACAGATCCGGAGATCAAGCTGGCCAGGGTAGTTGACTTACACCTTCTAGAGCACGTTGGGTGGCACGGGATACATGCGGACGTGCATTGTCCTGTTGGAACAGCAAGTTCCCTTGCCGGTCTAGGAATGGTAGAACGATGGGTTCGATGACGGTTTGGATGTACCGTGCACTATTCAGTGTCCGCTCGACGATCAACAGTGGTGTACGGCCAGTGTAGGAGATCGCTCCCCACACCATGATGCCAGGTGTTGGCCCTGTGTGCCTCGGTCGTATGCAGTCCTGATTGTGGCGCTCACCTGCACGGCGCCAAACACGCATACGACCATCATTGGCACCAAGGCAGAAGCGACTCTCATCGCTGAAGACGACACGTCTCCATTCGTCCCTCCATTCACGCCTGTCGCGACACCACTGGAGGCGGGCTGCACGATGTTGGGGCGTGAGCGGAAGACAGCCTAACGGTGTGTGGGACCGTAGCCCAGCTTCATGGAGACGGTTGCGAATGGACCTCGCCGATACCCCAGGAGCAACAGTGTCCCTAATTTGCTGGGAAGTGGCGGTGCGGTCCCCTACGGCACTGAGTAGGATCCTACGGTCTTGGCGTGCATCCGTGCGTCGCTGCGGTCCGGTCCCAGGTCGACGGGCACGTGCACCTTCCGCCGACCACTGTCGACAACATCGATGTACTGTGGAGACCTCACGCCCCACGTGTTGAGCAATTCGGCGGTACGTCCACCCGGCCTCCCGCATGCCCACTATACGCCCTCGCTCAAAGTCCGTCAACTGCACATACGGTTCACGTCCACGCTGTCGCGGCATGCTACCAGTGTTAAAGACTGCGATGGAGCTCCGTATGCCACGGAAAACTGGCTGACACTGACGGCGGCGGTGCACAAATGCTGCGCAGCTAGCGCCATTCGACGGCCAACACCGCGGTTCCTGGTGTGTCCGCTGTGCCGTGCGTGTGATCATTGCTTGTACAGCCCTCTCGCAGTGTCCGGAGCAAGTATGGTGGGTCTGACACACCGGTGTCAATGTGTTCTTTTTTCCATTTCCAGGAGTGTAATAATGGACGAATAGTGAAGCTAAGCGCTGGTCCTTCGACCCGATGATTACTAAAGAGACCCCACATACATTTCCACGAATAAAAAAATTTGAAAAGCAAGAAAAACACTGTTTGTTGAGTCTCCTTAATGAGTACTTGAATTTCTAAATCTTGGCGAAGTTTCTGTCCAGGGTTCAATCAACGCATCCGTCTCCTTCACCCTAAATACAGGGTTATTACAAATGATTGAAGCGATTTCACAGCTCTACAATAACTTTATTATTTGAGATATTTTCACAATGCTTTGCACACACATACAAAAACTCAAAACTTTTTTTAGGCATTCACAAATGTTCGATATGTGCCCCTTTATTGTTTCGGCAGACATCAAGCCGATAATCAAGTTCCTCCTACACTCGGCGCAGCATGTCCCCATCAATGAGTTCGAAAGTTGATACGAGCTCGCAGTTCTGGCACGTTTCTTCGTAGAGGAGGTTTAAACACTGAATCTTACACATAACCACACAGAAAGAAATCGCATGGGGTTAAGTCGGGAGAGCGTGGAGGCCCTGACATGAATTGCTGATCATGATCTCCACCACGACCGATCCATCGGTTTTCCAGTCTCCTGTTTATTAAATGTGAACATCATGATGGAAGTGCGGTGGAGCACCATCCTGTTGAGAGATGAAGTCGGCGCTGTCGGCCTCCAGTTGTAGCATGAGCCAATTTTCCAGCATGTCCAGATACACGTGTCCTGTAACGTTTTTTTCGCAGAAGAAAAAGATGCCGTAAACTTTAAACCGTGAGATTGCACAAAACACGTTAACTTTTGATGAATTGCGAATTTGCTGCACGAATGCGTGAGGTTTCTCTACCGCCCAGATTCGCACATTGTGTCTGTTCACTTCACCATTAAGAAAAAATGTTGCTTCATCACTGAAAACAAGTTTCGCACTGAACGCATCCTCTTCCATGAGCTGTTGCAACCGAGCCGAAAATTCAAAGCGTTTGACTTTGTCATCGGGTGTCAGGGCTTGTAGCAATTGTAAACGGTAAGGCTTCTGCTTTAGCCTTTTCCGTAAGATTTTCCAAACCGTCGACTGTGGTACATTTAGCTCCCTGCTTGCTTTATTCGTCGACTTCCGCGGGCTACGCGTGAAACTTGCCCGCACGCATTCAACCGTTTCTTCGCTCACTGCAGGCCGACCCGTTGATTTCCCCTTACAGAGCCATCCAGAAGCTTTAAACTGCGCATACCATCGCCGAATGGAGTTAGCAGTTGGTGGATCTTTGTTGAACTTCGTCCTGAAGTGTCGTTGCACTGTTATGACTGACTGATGTGAGTGCATTTCAAGCACGACATACGCTTTCTCGGCTCCTGTCGCCATTTTGTCTCACTGCGCTCTCGAGCGCTCTGGCGGCAGAAACCTGAAGTGCGGCTTCAGCCGAACAAAACTTTATGAGTTTTTCTACGTATCTGTAGTGTCTCGTGACCATATGACAATGAATGGAGCAACAGTGCATTTATGAAATCGCTTCAATCATTTGTAATAGCCCTGTAAATTCAGTCACAAGTTCAGTAAATGAAAGCAGGCAATTGGTGCTGAAATAATGTTCAAGTCTCGCAGCATTTCAATTTTTAGCAAACTGAAACAAATCGTAATCGTTTATTACTGGAATACAGGGTGTTTAAAAATGATCATACCGATTTTAAGGCGTTGTAGCACTTATTACATTCACGTTACAGTTGTAAATAATACCCCAAATGACAGAGTAGCTCAAACAGTTTTGTTTGTATACCTGTACGCAATGGGAAGAGTAGGGAATGACAGAGTGGCTGAAAAACGCGTTGAACGAGTGCGAGTCTTTCACGCTTAGGCCCAAGAAATATCCCCGCGGAGAATTTATGGGCCTTTCTTTTTTGGTGAATCAACTGTAACTGATGTTTCTTATCTTTATGTGCTACAGTTATGGCCTGTGCCTGAGTGGGAAGAAGCTTAACATCTTTATTTGGAACAAGATGACGCGTGTGTGCCTCTGATACCAGCTGACCTATCCGACTTCAGAAACAGTGTTCTTGCAACAGTTACTCCTGACACATTGATCAAGGTTTCTGAATAACTCTTCTATCGACTCTATGTATGATCGGTGTTCACACTGAATAATTATTAGATAAACTGTGTTTTTCTTTCACTTAGTGTATTGTTTATAATTGCAAGGTTACTGTAATACGTGGTACAATGCCTTAAAACCCGTATATTCATTTTGAAACACCCTATAATAAATGTCTTCTGGACAATACACTGACTAACATCACACGTTTGCATAAGCCTACGATAATACACGAAAATTAATTGGAATTTCTTTACCGCAAGTCTAAAGCGGAAGATCCGACATCGAGAACGAATGAAACACTATGTGCAGAACATCTTCAAAGTTGACTGCAGAAAAGTTTTAAAGTTTTAGTCTTAATCACCTAACACGAAACATTCAGAGACGATACACTGAAAATGTTACATTGTATTTATGAACGACACACGCAAAATACTACAGGTGTACACCCAAATACTTAGAAATAGTTGTGGTACACATATGAGGCAACTTTGCCGCACATAAATCCTGTCTCTTTCAAATCTCAACAGCGACTGTCGGAAAAATGCAGACTGCCAGTTCTGCGCGAATATGACCGTTCTTATTTTTACCCTCGCACTCACGTGCGTCCAGCTCACTCACGCCCAACTTCCACAATCATACTTAAAACTATAAATTTAATGTTGTGTATACATATTGTACATTAATCATAGTTTTTATCTTTTATAGTTTGATCACAAATAGTGTTTTTGTCAATGTGAACGTTGTTTTGGGTCGTTATGTCCTCAATAAAAACATACAAAATAAATTACATCACGCATCCCCAGTTCCACCTATTTACTAGTGCTGCTATTATATTCAATATTTCATGTTTTATTTACGAGAAAATCCACTTTTCATGCACAGAATATACATTCCAGCCTGTAATTTGAAATGCGTAATACTCGCAACAAATCTACATAACAGTTCGATAGTACTCGCTGAGACCTATCCAAACACACTACGTTTCTTAAATTTATTGAGGAATTCGTGAGTTATTAATTTTTAAACATCATTTTATATCGAAAACATTTAACATTAAATAATGAATACTAAATTTCGATCCGCAGCTCGTGGTCGTGCGGTTCCCGGGTTCGATTCCCGGCGGGGTCAGGGATTTTCTCTGCCTCGTGATGACTGGGTGTTGTGTGCTGTCCTTAGGTTAGTTAGGTTTCAGTAGTTCTAAGTTCTATAGGACTGATGACCATAGATGTTAAGTCCCATAGTGCTCAGAGCCATTTGAACCATTTTTTGAACTAAATCTCGTAGCGACGACACATCTTCGCGAGTAATGTTAGCGCGTTACTGGCTTCTATATTTCCGGTTTTGTTTGGTTTTGTGAGAGTGTCCCTCGTCCAAGTTCTCTATATTTAGTCAATTTATTCAGTCGATTCTGACATGGCGGATTTCGAAATCCACCTTAAAAGTAGGGTTTTTCCTACCCGTGTGATCAAATCCAGTCGCTAGCTGACCTGCACCCGACACTTCTCATACTTTGGGCTCTGATAGTTTTTTTTTTTTGTTATTTTTTTTTCATCCGTCTCCTGACTGGTTTGATGCGGCCCACCCGAATTCCTCTCCTGTGCCAACCTCTTCATCTCAGAGTAGCACTGCGATCTAAGTCCGCTTGGTGCACACCAAGCTCACTCTTCCTCTACAGTTTTTGCCCTCGGCAGCTCCCTCTATTAACATGGAAGTCAGTCCCCGATGTCTTAACAGATGTCCTTTCATCCTGTCTTTTCTCCTCGTCAGTATTTTTCACATATTGTCTCTCTGATTCTGCGAAGACCCTCTTCATTCTTCACCTCATCATTCCACCTAATTTTCAACATTCATCTGTAGCAAAACTAGAAAAACTAGTAGAAGCCGACCTCGGGGAATATCAGTTTGGATTCCGCAGTAATAATGGAACACGTGAGGCAATACTGACCTTACGACTTATCTTAGAAGAAAGATTAAGGAAAGGCAAACCTACGTTCCTAGCATTTGTAGACTTAGAGAAAGCTTTTGACAATGTTGACTGGAATACTCTCTTTCAAATTCTAAAGGTGGCAGGGGTAAAATACAGGGAGCGAAAGGCTATTTACGATTTGTATAGAAACCAGATGGCAGTTATAAGAGTCGAGGGGTATGAAAGAGACGCAGTGGTTGGGAAGGGAGTAAGACAGGGTTGTAGCCTCTCCCCGATGCTATTCAATCTGTATATTGAGCAAGCAGTAAAGGAAACAAAAGAAAAATTCGGAGTAGGTATTAAAATCCATGGAGAAGAAATAAAAACGTTGAGGTTCGCCGATGACATTGTAATTCTGTCAGAGACAGCAAAGGACTTGGAAGAGCAGTTGAACGGAATGGATAGTGTCTTGAAGGGAGGATATAAGATGAACATCAACAAAAGCAAAACGAGGATAATGGAATGTAGTCGAATTAAGTCGGGTAATGTTGAGGGTATTAGATTAGGAAATGAGACACTTAAAGTAGTAAAGGAGTTTTGCTATTTGGGGAGCAAAATAACTGATGATGGTCGAAGTAGAGAGGATATAAAATGTAGACTGGCAATGGCAAGGAAAGCGTTTCTGAAGAAGAGTAATTTGTTAACATCGAGTATAGATTTAAGTGTCAGGAAGTCATTTCTGAAAGTATTTGTATGGAGTGTAGCCATGTATGGAAGTGAAACATGGACGGTAAATAGTTTGGACAAGAAGAGAATAGAAGCTTTCGAAATGTGGTGCTATAGAAGAATGCTGAAGATTAGATGGGTAGATCACATAACTAATGAGGAAGTATTGAATAGGATTAGGGAGAAGAGAAGTTTCTGGCACAACTTGACCAGAAGAAGGAATCGGTTGGTAGGACATGTTCTGAGGCATCAAGGGATCACCAATTTAGTATTGGAGGGCAGCATGGAGGGTAAAAATCGTAGGGGGAGACCAAGAGATGAATACGCTAAGCAGATTCAGAAGGATGTAGGTTGCAGTAGGTACTGGGAGATGAAGACGCTTGCACAGGATAGAGTAGCATGGAGAGCTGCATCAAACCAGTCTCAGGACTGAAGACCACAACAACAACATCTGTAGCACCACATCTCAAATGCTTCAATTCTCCTCTGTTCCAGATTTCCCACAGTTCATGTTTCACTAACATACAATGTTGTGCTCCAAACCTACATTCTCAGCAATTTCTTCCCCAAATTAAGGCCTATGTTTGATCCTATTAGACGTCTCTTGGCCTAGAATGCCCTATTTTCCAGTGTTATTCTGTTTTTGATGTGCTCCTTGCTCCGCCCGTCATTGGTTATTTTGCTGCCTAGGTAGCGCAATTCCTTACCTGGATCTACTTCGTGACCAACAATCCTGATGTTTAGTTTCCCGCTGTTCTCATTTCTGCTAGTCCTCATGATTTTCACTTTTCTTAGATTTACTCTCAATCCATACTCTGAACTCATTGGACTATTTATTCCATTCAACAGATCACGTAAACTTGTTCTCGTTGACTCAGAATAGTAATGTCATCAGTGAATCTTGTCATTGATATCCTTTCACTTAGAATTTTCATTCCACTCCTGAATCTTTCTTATATTTCCATCATTGGTTCTTCGATGTACAGAATGCACAGTGGTGGGGAAACACTACATCCCTGCCTTACAACCTTGTTAATCCGAATGCTTGGTTCTTGGTCGTCCATTCTTACTGTTCCCTGTTGGTACTAGTCCATATTGCATATTACCCATCTCTTACTATAGCGTTTCCTTAGTTTTCTCAGAATTTCGAACATCTTGCATCATTTTACACTAACGCTTTTTTCCAGGTCGACAAATCCTATGAACGAGTCTTCATCTTTTCTAAAGCAAAACTAATCGTCATATAATACAGCTTCAGTTTTGTTTTCTGTTTTTCTGTATATTATTCTTATCAACGACTTGGGTGCTTGAGCTGTTAAGCTGATCGTACGATAACTCTCGCACTTGTCACCTCTCGCAGTCTTCAGAACTGCCAATGATCGCGCCTCAAAGGTGCCGCCATTTACTGACGTCACTGCAAAGCTCGTCCCGCCCGGCATGGTGTCCACAGCTGCCAAAACACGCCCTCTTGGCTGTCAAAACACTCGCCAGTGACTACTAACGTTACAGCAGGGTGCGCTGGCATGGCCGTGTCTGTTGTTAAAATTTCTCCTAGAAATTTACGGGATGTACCGCCTCAACAGGAAGCATGGACTGCTGGTAAATGGCCACAGAATGTGTTCAGAGATGGATTAAGGTATAGCTCTACCCCGTACGACTGTTGCGGCAACGTGGGATAAGGGCCCATAAATCCAATGTTTGGAGAGCCTCAGCGCTGTTACTCCATGTGTAATGGCATGGGAGTCATCGGGTATTAGTTCAGGTCATGGCTGGCAGTGAATGAGGGATGGCATAAGGGTACATCACTGACATCCTGTGCCTCAGTATTGTTGCCATTTTTCAGCTGGACAATGTTCGTTAACAAATGATAAGTCTGTCTACGAAGATCACTTGTGCGTCATCTTAGGAGGGGAAACCGTTCTTAACTCAAATAGAACATGTATCCAAGCTTTTTTTTTTCTTTGGTCATCAGTCTACTGACTGGTTTGATGCGGATCGCCACGAATTCCTTTCCTGCGCTAACCTCTTCATCTCAGAGTAGCACTTGCAACCTACGTCCTCAATTATTTGCTTGACGTATTCCAATCTCTGTCTTCCTCTACAGTTTTTCCCTCTACCGCTCCCTCTAGTACCATGTCTTAGCAGATGCCCTATCATCCTGTCCCGTCTCCTTATCAGTGTTTTCCACATATTCCTTTCCTCTCCGATTCTGCGTAGAACCTCCTCATTCCTTACCTTATCAGTCCACCTGATCTTCAACATTCGTCTATAGCACCACATCTCAAATGCTTCGATTCTCTTCTGTTCCGGTTTTCCCACAGTCCATGTTTCACTACCATACCATGCTGTACTCCAGACGTACATCCTCAGAAATTTCTTCCTCAAATTAAGGCCGGTATTTGATATTAGTAGACTTCTCTTAGCCAGAAATGCCTTTTTTGCCATAGCGAGTCTGCTTTTGATGTCCTCCTTGCTCCGTCCGTCATTGGTTATTTTACTGCCTAGGTAGCAGAATTCCTTAACTTCATTGACTTTCGTGACCATCAATCCTGATGTTAAGTTTCTCGCTGTTCTCATTTCTACTACTTCTCATTACCTTCGTCTTTCTCCGATTTACTCTCAAACCATACTGTGTACTCATTAGACTGTTCGTTCCGTTCAGCAGATCATTTAATTCTTCTTCACTTTCACTCAGGATAGCAATGTCATCAGCGAATCGTATCATTGATATCCTTTCACTTTGTATTTTAATTCCACTCCTGAACCTTTCTTTTATTTCCATCATTGCTTCCTCGATGTACAGACTGAAGAGTCGGGGCGAAAGGCTACAGCCTTTTCTTACACCCTTCTTAATACGAGCACTTCGTTCTTGATCGTCCACTCTTATTATTCCCTCTTGGTTGTTGTACATATTGTATATGACCCGTCTCTCCCTATAGCTTACCCCTACATTTTTCAGAATCTCGAACAGCTTGCACCAATTTATATTGTCGAACGCTTTTTCCAGGTCGACAAATCCTATGAAAGTGTCTTGATTTTTCTTTAGCCACGCTTCCATTATTAGCCGTAACGTCAGAATTGCCTATCTCGTCCCTTTACTTTTCCTAAAGCCAAACTGATCGTCACCTAGCGCATTTTCAATTTTCTTTTCAATTCTTCTGTATATTATTCTTGTAAGCAGCTTCGATGCATGAGCTGTTAAGCTGATTGTGCGATATTTCTCGCACTTGTCAGCCCTTACCATCTTCGGAATTGTATGGATGATGCTTTTCCGAAAGTCACATGGTATACCGCCAGACTCATATTCTACACACCAACGTGAATAGTCGTTTTGTTGCCACTTCCCCCAATGATTTTAGAAATTCTGATGGAATGTTATCTATCCCTTCTGCCTTATTTGACCGTAACTCCTCCAAGCTCTTCTAAATTCCGATTCTGATACTGGATCCCCTATTTCTTCTAAATCGACTCCTGTATCTTCTTCTATCACATCAGACAAATCTTCACCCTCATAGAGGCTTTCAATGTATTCTTTCCACCTATCTGCTCTCTCCTCTGCATTTAACAGTGGAATTCCCGTTGCACTCTTAATGTTACCACCGTTGCTTTTAATGTCACCAAAGGTTGTTTTGACTTTTCTGTATGCTGAGTCTGTCCTTCCGACAATCATATCTTTTTCGATGTCTTCACATTTTTCCCGCAGCCATTTCGTCTTAGCTTCCCTGCACTTCCTATTTATTTCATTCCTCAGCGACTTGTATTTCTGTATTCCTGATTTTCCCGGAACATGTTTGTACTTCCGCCTTTCATCAATCAACTGAAGTATTTCTTCTGTTACCCATGGTTTCTTCGCAGCTACCTTCTTTGTACCTATTTTTCCTTCCCAATTTCTGTGATGGCCCTTTTTAGAGATGTCCATTCCTCTTCAACTGTACTGCCTACTGCGCTATTCCTTATTGCTGTATCTATAGCGTTAGAGAACTTCGAACGTATCTCGTCATTCCTTAGTACTTCCGTATCCCACTTCTTTGCGTATTGATTCTTCCTGACTAATGTCTTGAACTTCAGCCTACTCTTCATCACTACTATATTGTGATCTGAGTCTATATCTGCTCCTGGGTACACCTTACGATCCAGTATCTGATTTCGGAATCTCTGTCTGACCATGATGTAATCTAATTGAAATCTTCCCGTATCTCCCGGCCTTTTCCAAGTATACCTCCTCCTCTTGTGATTCTTGAACAGGGTATTCGCTATTACTAGCTGAAACTTGTTACAGAACTCAATTAGTCTTTCTCCTCTTTCATTCCTTGTCCCAAGCCCATATTCTCCTGTAACCTTTTCTTCTACTCCTTCCCCTACAACTTCATTCCAGTCGCCCATGACTATTAGATTTTCGTCCCCCTTTACATACTGCATTACCCTTTCAATATCCTCATACACTTTATCTATCTGTTCCTCTTCAGCTTGCGACGTCGGCATGTATACCTGAACTATCATTGTCGGTGTTGGTCTGCTGTCGATTCTGATTACCTCATGATACACAGCAACATATGGAATTTTCTCTTCTGTTTGTGGCACGGATCGAAGTTGATGACATGTGTCCAGGCAATTTTCTATGGAGTGCAATGTGCAGTGACTACACACAAGTGTGTGTTAAGCCTTGTGTTGGGCACGAAGAGCCATTGCACTCGCCGTATGTGACTGTGTGGTATGGATTCACGAGCACCTTCGTTCTCGGTCCCTTCTTTCAAGAGAATGCACCCAGAGGGCCTGTCAGGTGTACCCTGAGTCCACACGTTATCAAGATCTGCTTGCACGACATGTGATTCCTGCTTTGGAAGTGCACAGCTGTATGGAGACCACTGTTTCCATGCAATATGGGCCAGCACCTCATGTCGATCGCACAGTGAAATATCTGCTTAATGCAACCTCCCACGAACTTGTTTACTTCAGAGGTTTTTTCCAGATGCATGGCCTGCAAGATCACCTGATCTGAATCTATATGACTTTTGCCGCCTGGGACATGTTCGGTCCCTACCCGGTCTGAAGGCCAGGTATACAGGAACACGTTACTCAGATTTCACCGAAACTGATGTGAGCAGTGGTTGATCACGTCGTTTTACGGATACAGCACCCCGTCGAGAACTCATGTTCTCATATCGAGTGGATGGTGTAAGCTGCAGTTGATAATGAAGTCAAGATTATGCCTTTCTCACTTGTTTGACCTTTTCTACCCATTACTCGTTCCTAATTCGTTGCATATGGAAACATTTCTGTATGTTCTGTACAGCTTTCCAGCATTCATAGCCTCAGATTTGCACCTGGGGCCTAATTGGAACTTACGCTTGTTTTTCTTCCAGTGTATTCAAATGGTTCAAATGGCCCTGAGCACTATGGGACTTAACTGCTGAGGTCATCAGTCCCCTAGAACTTATGACTACTTAAACCAAACTAACCTAAGGACATCACACACATCCATGCCCGAGGCAGGATTCCAACCTGCGACCGTAGCGGTCGCGCGGTTCCAGACTGTAGCGCCTAGAACCGCTCGGTCACTCCGGCCGGCTCTTCCAGTGTAAATCGGTTCCGCATGAATGCATTAGAATATACGGGGCGTGTTTCTTAAGTAAGTACCGTTTTGAAATTAAACAGACTTGCTAAGATATCTCAATAATTTTATTTTTACATGAAAGCCTGTACCTTAATCTGCTTTTCTACGTAATTTCCCTCAATATTGAGTCACTTGTCATAACGTTGTACCAGTTTTTTAATACCCTCCTCACAGAAGTCTGCCACCTGACTTGTTAACCACTGCATCACCACTGTTTTGACTTCGTCATCGTCTTGAAGACGCTGACCGCCCAGGTGTTACTTCAAGTGAAGGAACAGATGGTAGTCACTGGGCGCAAGATCGGGGCTGTACGGAGGATGGTCTAGAGTTTCCCATCGAAAAGATGTGATGAGATCTTTGGTCTGATTCGCCACATGCGGACAGGCATTGTGTTGCAGCAAACCGATACCCTTGCTCAACTTCCATGGACTGTTGCTTTGATTCTGGTGTGACGTAGGCCACCCATGTTTCATCTCCCGTAACAAATGGTTCAAATGGCTCTGAGCACTATGGGAGTCAACATCTGAGGTCATCAGTCCCCTAGAACTTAGAACTACGTAAACCTAACTAACCTAAGGACATCACAGACATCCATGCCCGAGGCAGGATTCGAACCTGCGACCGCAGCAGTCACGCGGTTCCGGACTGAAGTGCCTAGAACCGCACGGCCACCGCGGCCGGCGCCCGTAACAATTTGGCTTAAGAAATCATCACCGTCGTCGTGGAACCGCTCAAGGAACGTCAATGCACTGTCTAATCGTTTGGTTTTGTGCAGATCCGTCAACATTTTCGGTACCCAACGTGCTCACAATTTTCGGTAATTCAAGTGCTCCGTCACAATGCCATACAAAACACTACGAGAAACATTAGGAAAGTCATTCCCCAAGGAGGAAATCGTAAAGCGTCTGTTTTCCCCTTACTCTATTGTCCACTTCACAACGTAAACAAGGAAGAATCAAACTGTAATGTCGTCAGTGCCTACATTAAGGTACAGGCTTTCATGTAAAAATAAAATTATTGAGATATCTTAGCACGTCTTTTTTAAATTTCAAAACAGTACTTACTTAAAAAACACGCCTCGTACACCAAATTTCGCTGCCATTCGATAATTACAACCCACATCGAACCTCAGTGACTAACTGCACTTTACTTACAACCATCCGGTATTATCCAACTACACCCTTTGACTATAAAAATCTCAACATTCCGAAAAGAAAGGTATTTGATGGCGTCATACAAAAACTTGTGCCATATTGACTGTTCTTTTCTTTCAGGCGAAGTAACACTACCCTCCTTTTCAAACCTTTTTTTTCCAAGATTAATCACGTTACAAATAGCACGTGCCCTCTGCCATGCACTTCACAGAGGTTTGCAAAGAATAGATGCAGGCGTAGTAGTAAATGCATTCCTTCCTCACACGTTGGACAGTACATGTTGATATACAAACAGTTATAACCAGACGAAATTACAACTGTCATGCCGCAACTGTGGATTCTGTGATATCTCTGGGAGGTAGATCATTGGAATACAACATACGAAGTATTAGTTCAGTTTATTACACGATAAAGAGATTTATTAACTTTACACAATCCTTTGTCACAGAATCGCTTGATAGTTTACAACTGTCGTTGGGTACTAAAGCTTCAGTTGATGCAGTAATTAAACAACTCTCTTCTTGATGTTCAGTATTTACAAACATACTTTTACATCTGAGACCTGAATAACATATTATCCTTACCCAATATCGCTGACTGCTTCAGCTGAAGTGGTGAACTGCGCAGAACGCTTTCATGGTCGGCTCTACATTGACCTCCATGTGAGGGCACTGCTGTGCTGAGAAGCTGCATCCTCTTCAGCTTCTACCATTCGTCGTTGCGGATTGCAGCGAGACATCTTTAATGTGGATAATATCGATGTGTGTTGTCGACTTTGTTGTGGCGCCATGTCTCTAGACCACACTCCACAAACAAATTGGGGAACTTCTCTTCACTGTGTTCATAGGCACAAGCGAAGATGACAAGCGAAGATGACAAGTCCCTTCTACCATTTCGTCTCGTCTCACGTCTATCCATCATACTGCGCTTATTCCGTACAGCCAGATGTCACATTACAGAGGATTGCCTATCTACGGCGCTATTATAAATGATTGAAGCGATTTCATAAATTCACTGTAGCTTCATTCATTGACATATGGTCACGACACACTACAGATACGTAGAAAAACTCATATAGTTTTGTTCGGCTGAAGCCGCACTTCAGGTTTCTGCCGTCAGAGCTCTCGAGAGCGCAGTGAGACAAAATGGCGACAGCAGACGAGAAAGCGTATGTCGTGCTTGAAATGCACTCACATCAGTCAGTCATAACTGTGCAACGACACTTCAGGACGAAGTTCAACAAAGATCCACCAACTGCTAACTCCATTCGGCGATGGTATGCGCAGTTTAAAGCTTCTGGATGCCTCTGTAAGGTGAAATCATCGGGTCGGCCTGCAGTGAGCGAAGAAACGGTTGAATGCGTGCGGGCAAGTTTCACGCGTAGCCCGCGGAAAATTGGCTCATGCCACAACTGGAGACCGACAGCGCCGACTTCATCTTTCAACAGGATGGTGCTCCACCGCACTTCCATCATGATGTTCGGCATTTCTTAAACAGGAGATTGGAAAACCGATGGGTCGGTCGTGGTGGAGATCACGATCAGCAATTCATGTCATGGCCTCCACGCTCTCCCGACTTAACCCCATGCGATTTCTCTCTGTGGGGTTATGTGAAAGATTCAGTGTTTAAACCTCCTCTACCAAGAAACGTGCCAGAACTGCGAGCTCGCATCAACGATGCTTTCGAACTCATTGATGGGGACATGCTGCGCCGAGTGTGGGAGGAACTTGATTATCGGCTTGATGTCTGCCGAATCACTAAAGGGGCACATATCGAACATTTGCGAATGCCTAAAATAACTTTTTGAGTTTTTGTATGTGTGTGCAAAGCATTTTGAACATATCTCAAATAATAAAGTTATTGTAGAGCTGTGAAATCGCTTCAATCATTTGTAATAACCCTGTATATTTATGATCCACCGAAGCACCACAAGGTTTTGCCTGTCGGACTTCTAATATGGCTGAATGATATTTAGAAGCATAGCTTTTGTAGTTTATCTAAATCATGTTTGCATTTATGGCTATTTTTTCTGTAACTGTTACGCACTAAATTCTTGGGTTAATGTTGAGACTGGTCGCTTGTCTGAAGCATCAGGATAATGGGTTCCTAACTGGTGAATTAGTAGGCGCCTTTTGATAGAGTTTTTATGATTTTCATTTAATGTAGGTGTAGATGGATGGTTCTTCTAAGAGGTTCTTAATGTGTGTGTTTGGTGTGTAGCGGTCTGCATCGGCAATGTCGCGGAGGATTCTGTTTTGGAGTCTCTGAACTTTTTGTAGACGTCGGTCTGTTGCCATAGACCAAACTTCCGATCCATATAACATACTTTGAGAGTAAAACTAACCCGTATAATCTTTTTAAGTCCTCCGCCTTTTAAGAGTGGGTATAGTTGCAGCGTAACCTCTACCTCTGTATCTGCCTCTCTGCTTTGTGAAGGTTAAGCGTTTGTCTGGTAAAAGGCCGAGATATGTAGCTGAGTTGCTCCATTCTATTTCCTTATCGGCTACAGAAATCCGTCTATTTGGGGGGGGGGGTCAACTTCCTCGTAAACATAACTGCTACGTACTTATCAGGATTGATCTTTATTTTCCAAATGTTGAACCATTTCACGATTTCGTCCAAGTGCTCCTGTAGCTTTCTTGCTATGAAATTAAGGTTGCTGCTACTTCTGTAAACCGCCGTGTCATGGGAATGCAGCGCTATCTCACCAGCTGCCGACTCTGGCACGTCGTTGGTGTATAGCGATTATAATATGGGGCCAAGAACTGAGCCCTGCGGAATTCCTGCCACAGCGTCCCTCATCGCGCTTACATGTTTGCCGCGTCTGACGTGGTACTGCCTCCCCGTCAGAAATGGGGAGACTGGTTCACTGTCACGATTTACGTCAGTGGTGGATTGTCCCAATAACTGCGTGGTAGTAGTTCCAAACCATGTACAGTGCCCCAACGCGAACGGTTCGCTCTTCTAAAGGTGTGGGTATATTTTTTATAATGACCCTACGAAAAACGGAAAACAAATTGCGACGTTTTTCAAGCAATATGTGCCGGAATTCGATTTAATGTGTGGAAAACCACACAAAATCTAAATCTCGAATTCTGGATGGCACTTGAAACAGAAATCCCTAAGTGGGAGAATAATCACTTAAACCACTCCGCCACCTCCCGCGATGCTAACTCTGCCCAATAAAATTTCGCAATAACATAGCTGCCTTTCTTCTAGTGATGCCCATTAAACGTCTCTGGACATCTATGGTCTAAGTGCATGGGGGCCTTATCGAAGTGTTGTGATCGTAGCAAATAGCATCTCAATATTCCCTTCAGCTGCCAGGTTTGACTGAAGAGGAACCGAAAGCGCCAGAGTTGGCACAGGGAACGCCTGTCAGGTGCTACCTTACGTAAACCTGCACTCCTCCCTCGTAAAGTAAGTCAAGCCGCACGTTGTGCAGTGAGACAGAGAGCAGGCGCAGCGACGTCATCACTGTGCCATATATCTGCGCCTCTTGCTGCAGGATCTGTATTTATAACACAAGGGCGCGACTTTCCAAGGATTCCCCTACACGACGGTTTATCTGTGACTGTCGTGAGGTTTGACTCTAGCATCTCCCCTAGTACTTACCGGTGCAGAAGTTGCATCGCCTTATAAGGAGATGGTACCTGGGAATGTAGAAGTGGTACCTGAAACTTTAATCATGTATTCCACCTAATGTACATCAGTAGCGACCCGTCCCGGCTTCGAACAGATAGCTCTGAGTATTTACAGCAGGAGACATTTGTGGTGTAGCGGTAATAAATTATATGCACGAACCTTCCTCTTGAATCTATAGTGAAAACGGTAACAAATACCTACAATAGTTCCTGAGATTAGCCTTCGCATACAGAGAGAAATACGCGGCGAGGGACTTTATAATATACACTCATGCTCATAAATTAAGGATAGTACTGATACATGGTGAAAAAAAGGGTTAGTGGGCGGTTTGCGGGTTTAAATCACCCCAGGGTATGACCATGCGGGTCGTCGCACGGTGGCGCTGGCAGCAGTCCACATACGCAGAGGAGAGTTGGTGCATGTCAGAGTACGGTGCAGTGAGTAAGTGTGCTGACGTTTTCTGACGTGCTAATGCTGACTGTGTGTTGACAATGGCTCAAAGAACACATATTGATGACGTTATGAGGGGTAGAACACTAGGGTGACTGGAGGCTGGTCAAACACAGTAGGTCGTAGCACTGGCCCTACGTGTGCCACAAAGTGTGATCTCACGATTATGGCAGCGATTCCAGCAGACACGAAACGTGTTCAGGCGCTACAATACGGGACGTCCACAGTGTAAAACACCACAAGAAGACCGATATATCCCCATCAGTGCCCGCAGATGGCCACGGAGTACTGCAGGTAGACTTGCTCGGGATCTTACTGAGCCACTGGAACAGTTGTCTCCAGACACACAGTCTACAGACGACTGAACAGACATGGTTTATTCGCCCGGAGACCTGCAAGGTGCATTCCACTGACGCCTGGGCACAGGAGAGCCCGTAAACCCTGGTGTCAAGAACACAGTATATGGTCATTGGAACAGTGGTCCCAGGTTATGTTCACAGACCAGTCAAGGTATATCTGAACAGTGATTCTCGCCAGGTTTTCATCTGGCGTGAACCAGCACCCAGATATCAATTCCTTAATGTCCTTGAACCTTGAAAGGGACCTGTATGGAGGTCGTGGTTTGATGCTGTGGGGTGGGATTATGATTTGTGCATGTACGCCCCTGCACGTCTTTGACAGAGGAACTGTAACAGGTCAGGCGTATCAGCACGTCATGTTGCACCAGTATGTCTGGCTTTTCAGGGGTGCAGTGGGTCCCACCTCCCTCCTGAAGGATAATAACGCCCCACCGAGCTGCCATTGTGGAGGAGTAAACAGAAGATATCAGGCGAATGGAGTGGTCTGCCTGTTCTCCTGACCTAAACCCTATCAAGCACGTCAGCGATGCTCTCGGTCGACGTATCGCTGCACGTCTTCAAACCCCTATGGCACTTCAGGAGCACCGACAGGCACCCGTGCAAGAATGGGAGACTATACCCCAGCAGCTATTCGACCACCTGATGTAGAGTATGCTACCACGTTGTGCGGCCTGTGTGCGTGTGCATGGTGATCATATCCCATATTGAGGCTGGGATACATGCGTAGGAAACAGTGGTTTTGTAGCACATGTGTTTTGGGACGGTTTTCTCAACTTACCACCAATACTGTGAACTTACAGATCTGTGTCGTGTGTGTTACCTATGTGCCTATGCAATTAGCGCCAGTTTTGTGTAGTGCCACGCTGTGTGGCACCACATTCTGCAATTATCCTTAATTTATGAGCATGAGTGTATATAGAAGATGAAGAAGAAGAAGAAGAAGATACTTATAGATTCTGGTAATAATGCACTCTAAAACAAAACAAAAAACGACTCACCAAAAAAGTAGTTACGGAAATCTATCACAAACTGATATTCACAGAAGTATCTACGGAAAATGCAAAATTGTGAACGTTACTGCCCGATGGATGAATATGCGATGCTGCAGTGAAATTTCACCACGCAGGTGTCCACGTTGGTAAACAGGAGGCATGTCGATACCAGGACATAAAGCCTTCACGAACTTCATTCCGTGTTCTCAGCTGGACAGTAAATACGCACCGCGTACAGTCACGTAACCAAAATACATAGATGTCCGCATATGCCAGAAGACTTGCAATTGGGCCCAGTCTGAGTAATCAGCGAATCACTCGAAATCTGAATAAGAGCAATGCCGTTATTCGACGATGTTGGCAGGAATTGGTGAACCACGACCGAACAAAGCTTCAAGAAGGGATCGGTCGACCTAGAGAGAGGACGCAACGAAAGGACGAATCAGTCGTCAGAGATGCCCTCAGAGCCCCAGATTCATCATTATTATCCATCAAACGCGCAACTGCCCACGAAGACTATTAATCACAGAAAGATGGTTCAAATGGCTCTAAGCACTATGGGACTTAACATCCGACATTATCAGTCCCCTAGACTCAGAACTACTTAAACCTAACTAACCTACGGAGATCACACACATCCATGCCCGAGGCAGGATTCGAACCTGCGGCCGTAGCAGTAGCTTGGTTCCGCACTGAAGCGCCTAGAGCCGCTCGGCCACAACGGCTGGCGGCTCACAGAAAGGGGGCGGTGATTACAGCGCCCATTGCACCGACTACCATTGACCTCTTTACACCAACAAGCCCCTTTGCAGTTGTGACCGGTACATTCGACCTGGAATTTCAAGGACTGGAATAAAATTGTCTTCGGTGATGAGTATTGCTACGAACTGAGCCATGATGACCAGCGTAGACGTGTCTGGAGACACCCTGGAGAGTGGTGGGATACCAACCTGACTGTCGCTTGCCATAAGGCCCGAAAACCAAGATGGTCGTCTAGAGGGTCAGTTCTGTTCCTAGCAGGACTCCTTTATTTGTCATCCATGGCACCCAGAGATACGTCGACGATGTTGCACGCCCCGTTTTGTTACCCTTCACGGCAAGTCATCTTGGGCTTACAAAATGGTTCAAATGGCTCTGAGCACTATGGGACTTCACATCTATGGTCATCAGTCCCCTAGAACTTAGAACTACTTAAACCTAACTAACCTAAGGACAGCACACAACACCCAGCCATCACGAGGCAGAGAAAATCCCTGACCCCGCCGGGAATCGAACCCGGGAACCCGGGCGTGGGAAGCGAGAACGCTACCGCACGACCACGAGATGCGGGCTGGGCTTACATTACAGCTAGTTAATGCCCTAATGCCCGCCTGCACACAGCGAGATTTTCTGCTCATTTTCGCGCTGGGAAGCAAGGTCGCAGTATCTCTCCCCAGTTCAGAACGTTTGACGCATCATGGGCAGAGCCCATCAAATTTATTGATTTCAGTCTCGTTCGGATTATTCTTACATAGTAATTAGGAGTGACTATGACCTGGTGCAAGTCTTTCAACTAGACTCTGTAGGGAAGAAGCCTACTCATGCAAAATAAAATTATATGCTTTCCATTGTGTGCCAGCCTAGTCCGCTGTAACTAGCTATGACATCACAAATGTTGCGCAATACCTTAAAAGTAAAATAAATAATCCGTAAAGTTAATAGCACGTCAGGAGTGATGCTAAAATGATGTGCTAAGTTTCAGTTGAGTAACTTCAACAGTTTTCGAAATTTGGATGTTTTACGTAAAAATTATCGGCTCAGCATGAAGGAGCTATAAACTTCAAAATTTATATTCAGATTGCTTTTTCCTTGTAATTTAATAGAAACAGCATGCTGGATCTCACAAAGTAATATTTTGGTTGAAATTCATGATTCTGTTTTATGTCCTAAAAGTTCGGAAGCAAGATAGATTAAGTAAGTGATTAGATAAAGCTAGGATGTTTAGATTTACGTAGAATGGAGATACGCTATAATGACAAAGATGTGAGAAGTTTCAAAAAGGTAGCTATAAAACTATAGCTGTAGCGTCTCCCCAAAGGGCAAGTTCAGAGCTCATCTATTGCGTGCAGTACAACTAAAATAATTCTCTCGCAAAAAGTATTTAAGCTAGCCACATTAGAATTTTATTATAGATAGTTACCTGTGTGCTGATTGCACAATTAAATCGAGAGCTTCATTGGCCTTCAGCGAATGAAGCAATTATTTAGTAACGTGAAGTGATGTTTTACTAGTCCAAGTGGCTGGTCAGTAAGGCAAATTTTGTTGGCTGCGCCTTCGGCGGTCTGCACCGCGGCTATATAAATAAGAGCGTGCGAACTAGAGTAAGGCCCTAGTTCTCTTCTAGATTCGTATGTGCGTGCACTCTGCGTTGGAATCCGCGTCGCATTTGTGCAGTTGACAGGAACAGCCTTGGATGCCGCATTACGTAACTCGATGTGCACTTAACAGTAAGTTCACATTGGGGTACAGTGATTTATTCTCTGTTTGCGTATGTCGTATTTTCACGTGTCGCTGCAGGATAGACTTTCTACCATTACTAGCATGGCGTTTGATGAGTATTAACACCAAATTTTGGCGAGCATTCACTTTGAACATTTACATCGATAACGAGTATTGAACAGTTTCGTTATCTAGGGATAATAGGATCCGTGCAATAGACTCTGAACAGCTCTGATAGTACAATAGCTGATATGGGTAATCATTTGTCTGGATTTTTACGCTTTATCGTTTTCAGAATATAATGAAAATTGTTACAGTAAACTGGATTTTCTAAGAACTCCAGACATCATCTTAAATCCTCAGAGTAATGAACTTCAATCACAAATCACTTTTTCTTTTATTCTCCATCAGAGTGGGCACAGTGAACTCTAATTACAGGCATCACGCGTTTGTTAATCACTTTCTGGTTGCCAGCATTGTAGTTAGAGAGCCTGTGTTGAGAACGGCAACACCAAATAATAAGAAATAATAACTTTTATTTTCCACCTGCCGCCCCACAACTCCAGTTTGGCGACTTGCGATTTTCTAACCGACCCCAATTACCCTACTGGGGAAGATGACCTGTAGTTTAACGTGGAATCCGAACCATGGTTCGTTTCCCGCGAACCTCCACATTGCTTCGAGGTGAATATTAGGTTAAAAAGCAAACTGAAATATTCATACCAGAATGAAATATTCATATTAGGACCGAGTACGATCCTTCGACTTCTCGGTTTCGAGGCATTCACTTAATAAAATGGTCCCAGAGACTTATTCAAGACTCAAACATGATGTATACGTGCACACTGAAGTAACTAATGAAAATTTGTACCAAGGCCGGAAGACCCATGACTCCTGCTCAGTGGGCAGCCGCAATAACCACTACGCCACCCAGCACAGCGGCTTTGCACAACTGGAAGGAGTACCCTATCACGCCCCCTTCCCACATCCCAATTCTTATTCATGTCTCAGCCCACCTAGTGTCCCCCCCCTAAACCTGAATAGCATTGCAATGTTATCCAGATATGTTTCATCACCTTTGTGTCATCATCAGTCGATTTTCCATTATGAACAACTGTCAAAATGAGGCCTAAAGACAATTCTCTGAAACATCAGTTACAACCAAAAATATATTCACTTTTTACAGTTATCCACCCACTGATGATACCACGGACGTGCCGAAACATGTTTGAGCAACAATAAACAACAGTGTTTTGCGAAAAAAAGACGAAATCTATATCCGATAATTTTGACTGCAAACGCGGAAAAATACAAGAGCTACAAACCCAATAGATGAATAATCGGGATCTGTTATGTCGCCGACTGCGGAGATGTGTGAGATAATACATAATGGTCCAGGAAGTACCCTCCGCCACGTTCATTAAAATGGTTTGGTAAGTATACACGTAGATGTTTCAGAAGGCTACCCAATCTGTCCTTTGTAATATCGTTGCACATAGAAATCTATACGTCGCTCTTAACGAACCAAATCGAGAAATGTAAAGGCAATTTCAGAACTGCCAAAAGGAAGTGTGAGAGGACCACTAGTGTTTACAATATACACTACTGGCCATTAAAATTGCTACACCAAGAAGAAATGCCGATGATAAACGGGTATTCATTGGACAAATATACTATACTACAACTGACATGTGATTACATTTTCACGCAATTTGGGTGCATAGATCCTGAGAAATCAGTACCCAGAACAACCACCTCTGGCCGTAATAATGGTCTTGATACGCATGGGCATTGAGTCAAACACAGCTTGGATGGCGCGTACAGGTACAGCTGCACATGCAGCTTCAACATTATAGCACAGTTCATCAAGAGTAGTGATCGGCGCATTGTGACGAGCCAGTTGCTCGGCCACCATTGACCAGACGTTTTCAATTGGTGAGAGACCTGGAGAATGTGCTGGCCAGGGCATCTGTCGAACATTTTCTGTATCCAGAAAGGCCCGTACAGGACCTGCAACATGCGGTCGTGCATTATCCTGTTGAAATGTAGGGTTTCGCAGGGAGCGAATGAAGGGTAGAGCCACGGGACGTAAAAAATCTGAAAAGTAACGTCCACTGTTCAAAGTGCCGCCAATGCGAACAACAGGTGACCGAGACGTGTAACCAATGGCACCCCGTACCGCCACGCCGGGTGATACGCCAGTATGGCGATGACGAATACACGCTTCCAATGTGCGTACTCCGCGATGTCGCCAAACACGGATGCGACCATAATGACGCTGTAAACAGAACCTGTATTCATCCGAAAAAATGACGTGCCGGCCGCGGTGGTCTCGGTTAAGGCGCTCAGTCCGGAACCGCGCGACTGCTACGGTCGCAGGTTCGAATCCTGCCTCGGGCATGGGTGTGTGTGATGTCATTAGGTTAGTTAGGTTTAAGTAGTTCTAAGTTCTAGGGGACTTATGACCTAAGATGTTGAGTCCCATAGTGATCAGAGCCATTTTTGAAAAAATGACGTTTTTCCATTAATGCACGCAGGTTCGTCGTTGAGTACACCATCGTAGGCGCTCCTGTCTGAGATGCAGCGTCAAGGGTAACCGCAGCCATGGTGTCCGAGCTGATAGTCCATGCTGCTGCAAACGTCGTCGAACTGTTCGTGCAGATGGTTGTTGTCTTGCAAACGTCCCCATCTGTTGACTCAGGGATCGAGCCGTGGTTGCACGATCCGTTACAGCCATGAGGATAAAATGCCTGTCATCACGACTGCTAGTGATACGAGGCCGTTGGGATCCAGCACGGCGTTTCGTATTACCCTCACCCTTCTGAACCCACCGATTCCATATTCTGCTAACAGTCATTGGATCTCGACCAACGCGAGCAGCAATGTCGCGGTAAGATAAACCGCACTCGCGATAGGCTACAATGCGACCTTTATGAAAGTTGGAAACGTGATGGTATGCATTTCCCCTCCTTACACGAGGCATCACAACAACGTTTCACCAGGAAACGCCTGTCAACTGCTGTTTCCAACCTTATGTGAATGCTCCGAAAAGCTAATCATTTGCATATCACAGTATCTTCTTCCTGTCGATTAAATTTCGATTCTGTAGCACGTCATCTTCGTGGTGTAGCAGTTTTAATGGTCAGTAGTGTATATGTAAATCATCTAGTGGATAACGTGCAAAGCTCTATGAGGATCTTTGCAGGATGCATTTCTCTGTATCAGGGTAGCGACGTCGGAAGACTCTAGCGAACTGTAGGAAAGCTCGCAAGCGATGGGTGGTCGGCGCACGGACTGGCGACTTAACATAACTTAAATAAATCGATTATGTTCCGCATACACTTGCGAAGAAATCCTCTACTGTACAGTCGTTAACAGCGCAGAAGCAAGAATATGTATGATAAGGCCACGAGCAGAATCACGACTTGGGGTATTCCTATTTGAAATAGGAACAAGAGGTGAAAAGTGTTTGGTTCAGCCAGAACGAGCGGCCATTTCTACAGCCATTCGATCATCTATCTTGCTGTAACTATATTACACCGTATTATGCGTGGTTTGAACAACGAAATTAATGCTGAACTAACGACACCATTTTTATGTGTACCGTTCGGAATTTACGTGCAAAAACATGCAAAAAACGCTTTAATTGAGACTTTTTTGTAGCGCTGCACTTCTGTACTTTAAACTTCTACGAATAGGTCAAATTTTGCACGAAGTTAGATAAATGGAAAAAGTCAAAAGGTAATTTTTTATCCAATACTCTTTGTTCGTTGACAAGATATGATGGTTTAAAGTCGGGGTAAATTGGTGACCTTTTACAGAAGCTGGAAATTTTGTGCAGCTTGAACAGCAGGGAAGAAAGACTACATTGCTGTCTTACACGGTTTTGTATTCGTTCTTGTATTCGTTTTTCTGTATGCTGAGTCAATCATTATTCTCCATTCCTGCAATGAACAGTGGAATTCCCATCGTACTCTTAATGCTACCGCCCTTGATTTTAAATTCACCAAGGGTTGCTTTGGTTTTTCTGTATTCTGAGTCAGTCCTTCCAATAGTCATTTCTTGTCAGCAACTTTGATACATCCGCTGTTAAGATGATTGTGTGATAATTCTCGTTCTTTTTGGCTCTTACTGTCTTCGGAATCCTGTGGATGATGTTTTCCAAAAGTCAGATAGTACTTAGCCCGCATCTCGTGGTCGTGCGGTAGCGTTCTCGCTTCCCACGCCCGGGTTCCCGGGTTCGATTCCCGGCGGGGTCAGGGATTTTCTCTGCCTCGTGATGGCTGGGTGTTGTGTGCTGTCCTTAGGTTAGTTAGGTTTAAGTAGTTCTAAGTTCTAGGGGACTGATGACCATAGATGTTAAGTCCAATAGTGCTCAGAGCCATTTTTTTAGATAGTACTTAGCCAGTCTCTTCCCCTACGCACTAACGCAAATAATCGGTTTGTTGCCAGTTCTGCCAATGATTTTAGAAATTCCCTTGTGCCTTATTTGATCTTAAGTCGTCCAAAGCTGTTTTAAATTCTAATACTGGATCTCCTACATATCCCCTGCCGACTCCTCTTTTTTTCTTCTATCACGTCATAAGACATGTCCTCCCCCTCATAGAGGCCTTCAATATACTCTTTGCACATGATCGCTCTCACCTCTGCAAGTATCAGCGGAATCCCATTGCATTCTTAATGTTACTACCCTTGCTTTTAATTCCACCGAAAGTCGTTATGACATTTCTGTATGCTGAGTCAGTCCTTCGGACAATCATTTCTTTTTCAACCCCCATCGATCAACCGACATTCTGTTACCCGCGGTTTCTTCGCAGTTACCATCCTTGTACCAACTTTTTCTTTCCAACTCCTGTGATTGCCCTTTTCAGAGATGTCTACTCGTCTTCGACTTAAAAGTCTAGTGAGCTATTCATTACCGCTGCATCTATAGCCTCAGAGAACTTCAAGCGATCTTTTCAATCCTTAATGCTTCTATACACCACTTCTTTGGCCATTGATCCTTCCCGACTAGTGTCTTAAGATTCACCTACTCTTCATAAATACTAAATTGTGATCTGAGTTTGTATCTACTCGTGGGTGCGCCTTACTAGCCAATATGTGGTTTCGGAAACTGTGGCTGATCATGATGTAATCTAACTGGTATATTCCTGAATCTCCCTGCCGTTTCCAAGTGTACCTTCTGCTCTTGTGATTCTTGAACAGAGTGTAACTTTGTTTACTGATTATGGTGCGCAGATTCACCAGTTTTGCCTAGACGTGAGCTGAGTGCATAAGGTCGTTTATTTTTCCTACCCGCAAGCGCTGCACTGCATCCACAGCTCGCCGCTGTGTGCTCTTAACTCCGAACGATGGGATGCTCTAAAAGCAAACTTCCCGCACGCTTTCAGAGCAGGTGCCCGTGGCGTTGCTGAACCGAAAGCATCGATTTATCGGCCCAGAGGTGGGCAGAGACGTTAGATAATTTTTTTACAAATTGGTAACTCCCGCTGTGCAGAGGTATACGCAGTATTAATTAACTGCTGTACCTGTGAAGTGCGTAGTCAAGAGAACAAATGAAACACCTGTGGTTTTAGATTCAAAGCTTCTGCCTTCTCCATATCTTTTCCCCAATCTAAGATCGATTTCAAGCGTGTTATCTATTTCTAACTGATTGCTTAAAACAGGAGGCTCTTTGTTCCTGCTATTTGAAACTTTTACGTAATAAAAGTTGATGATTCAGCTACCCCTACCTATAGGTTTTATGTAGCCCGCAATGCCTACTATGTTATGCAACCCGCAATGCCTTCTAAAACCACACGTAAAATTTCTATTTTCTCTCTCACTACGTGCAATGAGTTATTTCTACAGAAAAAAATTGAAAAGGACCTTTTTGTAAGAAATTTAATGCAGTTACATTTTGTACTGGAGTACGTTTCCAGTGGAGGCTACGTATATCAATTTACTCAAGAAAAAGTACTAAAGTAAATTTCAAACGCGTCTTTATATATAGTTTGCACGTAGCAAGCGAGAGGATACGACAATCTCATGTATTGTTTTTGAAGGCACTACGAGTTGCATAAATCTCACAGGCAGGGACAGCTGAATCACCCCGAAATCGCTTTACACTACAACATGAGATTGCTTGAAATTGTCTGCCAATTTTGGTATCAGTGTTTCTGCTTTTATTTACAAGCTGTCACTTTATGGTTCAAGCTATGGCCTCTTGTTTCCTTTCTATAAATTACCTCAACATATTAACATTTATTGGAAGTCAGCACCATCTCTCCTTCGCAATGCTATGATAGGTTTTGTTTAAAACAGCTGCCATGAACTAATCCCTCGAAGCCGGGTCCGAACACGCTGCTCGACTTACTTATTAAATTTTCTACAAGAGGTTCCTGTTCATTTTTTCTGTAGGACTCACAGTTTGCGCCTAGCGAGAAGAGAATATGACAATCTCGCGTGTGTATTTTTAAAGCCCAGATATAACATTGCGGTTGCATAAAACGACATCGATAGTGGCAGCTGAATCAGTCTATATATAGCTCTAGAATTACAGCAATTGCACTTCGAACATCTCAGAAGGTCAGAAGAAGTTCAATAACGAATATTTTCAGTAGTTTGACCCCTCACATTACTGAAGTCTGCTTAACATTCTCATGATGAAACCACAAGCCTCAAGATGCTGATGCTCTGAAATGGCGAAGAGTAAGTGGAGCTAAATGAATGAGAGCGTAATAAAATATTGCTTTGCTACGCTGATGAATTGTAACACAGCTCCTTGAGAATTATCTAATATTTACATATGAATGTTTCGTATATAAAGGCGTATATTTTGGCATCTGAACGACAGGTTGAAAATCCTTGCTATATGCTATATTTATCGTACAGGTGTATCAGTTTCAACATTCGTTGCCGTTCTTTACGACGGTATGACGACTGATCATTAACGACAACTGGCGCACGACCTCTTTCATCAGAAACTGCATACCACTACTTTACCAACCGTCCATATTGCAAGGAGGAAAGCTCTTGTACGAGCTGTTTCCATGGTGGATGCCTTCCCACGACACTAGTTTAGTGGGACCATTCATAGTCACGACTGTTCTCACTGCATTCTACCTTATTATTGTACAACATAGAACCCCTGCCTTCCTAATTTCTAAAGTATATGTTGAGATCTTTGTGCCACAGTAGCTAATACAACTAATTAACGAGATGTGAACAGGTACGAACTCTAGAGTGAGTGATACAACAGTTAGTATTTACCCAATGCGTGGTTTTAAAGAGCGCGACTACTTGACAATATGGTGTAAGCCCTGAAACCAGTTGTAACGAAGTCAATAAGAAATGAAATGTAGTTCAAGTGTCATTGGACAAATTTTTGTGCGGAGCGAAAACAAGTCTCTGTAGAAATTACAAAATGGATTTTTGTCCGAATTTCCATAGCCAGGCGAAGAGTGCGAATTGAACTAATGAGTTGCAAAATTCACCAGCATGAGGACTATTTTTTCAAATAAATATATAATTGCTGTAACTAATCAGGCTATTTAAGAAAAAATTATTCATTCGAGGGAAAACAGAAATTCAGCACGAACAGCTGCAACAGTGTAAATGAAGCTGAAAAACTTCATCTCTTCAAGGCCTATCAACTTTGCGCATAAAAAGTTGCATTGGAATGATATTTAACTGTCAATAAAAATCTGATATAAAATTTTTGTAAATAAATAAGTGTCTAATATTTTGTGAAATGATTTGAATAGAAGAAAGAAATAAAACAGACTAGAGAGAATTCCAGAATGAAGCTTTCACTCTCCAGCAGAGTGTGCGCTGATATGAAACTTCCTGGCAGGTTAAAACTGTGTGCCGGACCGAGACTCGAACTCGGGCCCTTTGCCTTTTCCGCTGCAGAGTGATAGTCTCATTCTGGAAACATCCCCCAGGCTGTGGCTAAGCCATGTCTCCGCAATATCCTTTCTTCCAGAAGTGCAACTTCTGCAAGGTTCGCAGAAGAGCTTCTGTGAATTGTGGAAGGTAGGAGACGAGGTACTGGCAGACGTAAAGCTGTGAGGATGGGGCGTGAGTCGTGCTTGGGTAGCTCAGTTGGTAGAGCACACCCGCGAAAGGCAAAGGTCCCGAGTTCGAGTCTCGGTCCGGCACACAGTTAAAATCTGCCAGGAAGTTTCTTAGAGAGAGTTTGTCGTATCTTTGAATGATGCTCGAAATCATGTACAACGGATGAAGAGCCGATTGAGGGTTTAAAATTCTATATTCGATATAGAATCTTACGATTTTAAAGAGTACCGGGGGAGTTCCCGTGGATTATGTAGACCGCGCAGTCTCTCTTATAGTACAATATTTCGAGAAATGTTCTAAAGCGCGTCAAATGTTTCCTTAATCCCTTATATTTCTTACTTTCAAACAAATCATTTCACAACACATCTGACCGATTTTCTTTTAGGTTTTTTTCTTTAAATGTTACCTAAAGATTCGCGCAACGTTTTACACGTGACAATCGGACAACTGGTTTCAACACCCAGTCAAAAAACATTATCATGAGAACATAAATATTTTCCGGTTCAGATGACATCTTTTTCAGTTAGGTACCAGTCATTAATAAGATAACACCTATTACTTTGTAAGCTCCCGATGGCCTTGGACAGATCACTTATAAGAAAATAGGTTCTGACAACGATGCTGGATATTATAACACATTGCTCATTGATTAACATTAGTGCATTCCTACTACATTAATTAAATACGGTTTAAATTTGAGCTGTTACGTGAGTAATTTAGTATCACGTTAGCAGCGCTGCACGAACATATCATAGTCCCATTATACACACATGGATCATCCCGACCGGCTTTCAGGCTAGCTTACACTGTCATCTCTTATTCGACGTATTCTTGTAATGTCCAGGAATGCGTTAGTGCAGCACATAATTTTTTCTACACAGAGGAATGAGCCAAGTGTCTCATAAATACTCTCATTTTAGTACGTTGTCGATTAATGTGGATCGAAGTTTACATGCTTACTGCAACTATTTTCCTAAGACGTCTAATGCCAAGTTTTTTGTAGGTTACGGTAAAAGTTAGTATAATTCTTCCAATATCAATAGACATTTTACAAAAAATTACAGGTTTTTTCTGTTCACTTGAATGATATAACATAGTGGTGGAGACACCACGTCTCCAGCTCTCCCAACACGAGCTCCTAAAAGTTTTCCAGCGGTGTAACAAATTTGCTTCGTTATTTGCTCCGACGTGGCATTTCACGGATTGGGTTCTTGCCGAATTAGCAAATATAAAATGAGTTACCACCGGCTGATAATCTTCTAAAAGCCAAATCTAATTTTTATCGCTCGCGCATTGTTAGCGCGAATCTCCGTAACGAAGGAAACTCGTTATGATATTTCAGCGTTAAAATCTTTTAAGATGCTTTGTCAGCAAGCACTAACCATTAGGGAAGAAGGATTGAAGCTCCGCTCTACCAAAAAAGATTTGAATCAAATATTCGGGAAAAGAACGGTTCCTGGGAGGTTTAGTTATTAAAATTAACGGTGATTCCTGTATAGACATAAAATAATAGGGAAAATTGAAGTATTTAAAATTTAAGAGTGCTACTCCCCACAACGTCAGTTTACAAACCGTGGAGTTCACTGCAACGTTCATATGTCAATTCTGAATCGAATTACATCCAAATATTTGTTGAGTAATGATTTAACTGCTGTATTATACCATGTGCGACTTTATGGGTTACTGGTTACTCCGAAGATTGAATGTGCCAGCAGACTTTCGAATCTAAAAGATTGGACCTTTGTTGTTTCAGTTCTTGCTATTGCTACGGCAGGCTGTATAACGTATATTCTTTGATGGTTGCTCCACGTCAGTAAAATGGTACTCGTTCCAGCTAAAAATAAATACAGAATTCAGTACAAATATATGTTTTACCATATATTCTACTGATGTAGCTGTAACGTTACAAACAGACGGCGTATCTGTTTCGGAAAAATGCCCTGGTTCCAAAAGTTATTTCGCTAACAATACGGATTTTCGTTTTGTTACGTAGTACAAGGACACTTGAGATTTTCCAGGCATATACAGTGTTCAAATAACTTACGGGTAAGTAATCGGTTGACGTCGTTGACATCCACCGATATTTCTATAGGAAACCGCCCTGCCATTGTCAAGGGAAAACTGCAGTATGTAAGCGCTGTGTGAGTGTAAAGAGCAGTTGCGGAAAGATATCACTCACACACGCTGTAAACACTGGCGCCACCACACAACCAAAGTTGACAGATACCAGAAGTTATCGGTAATGAAAATTATTAAACAGTGGTTGAAGTAGCGTTAACTCTGTATCTCCGTTTTTTGACAAGGCAGATAGCAAGATTCCGTGCGAAATTTAAACACAAACCTCCATCCCTATTTACAAGTTTACTTGTTTATTTAGTATATATTCCTTCCGTAATAACGCCATACCAGTAGCTGGAAGTGCATGCCAGGATCTCCGTGTTGTTATATTCCGTATGATTATGGATGCCAAGACGATGTTCAGAGATCAGCAGCCGATTTGCTTGGCTGTTGTAAGCGTGTGTGACGCTTATGCTCAATACAGTGGTCCGGTCCTGATAGTCGGCTAAACATAAGGCGTAGCACAATTATAACGAATTTACCCGATGACAGGCGCAATGCTAAATTTAATTTTCTCTGAACAAGCAAGATTTCATTTAAAAGACTCAGTGTTGACTATCTGATACAGCATATCGCAGGATCTGTGCTGATATCAAGAAAAGTGCTGAGAGAAAGACTAACACCCTTCTGAAGAAACCGTCCTTGTCGCAGGCGATTATTAAAAGTCTTAGTACTTATTGTGCTGTTCCGCCTAGGTTACATGGCCTTCCGAAGATCCCCAAAGAATATTTAGCTTTTGCCCTATTGTAACAATAGTGCTCCGACATACCGTGCAGCAATATACCTTGCTTCTCTGTTGGACCCACTAGTTGGTATGTGCGAGCATCATATTAAGAACTAGAAGGTTGCCTTAGTCGATTAAACATGTGTTTGAATAATTCTGATATTCTAGTAAGTTTTGATGTTGTGTCTCCCTTTACTCGTGTTCCTCAGTTTGATTCGTTACGTTCGAAGTTAACTTTGGTGCTGAATTAACGAACCTGTTTTGTCATGCGTTGAATTCCACTTACTTTTCACTATGACCAGACAGATCGAAGTTGCGATGGGCAGCCTGTTGTCCCTGATTATTGTAAATTTGTTTATGGAAGACATCGCAAGTGTGATTTGGAGTCAGCGTCTTTGAAACCCCGTGATTTTTATGTTGACGATGCCATCATCACGTCGGAAACCTTTTCACATGAATCATCTAAGTACCAATGTCAGTTCCTCCAATGCGCTGCCCTTTTTATACCCTGTATACGCGATACTACAGCCATCTGTATACTTGGATATCGATATCCCATAACTTGTATCACCTCAGTGTAGTCAGTTAATTGAGCTTTGGTGTTCCCCAGGCATTCTAATTACCAAGAGGATTAGATTAGCAGCGCCGGGAGATATTGTTGATGTTGGCAGGGCTGACAAACTCGTACAGTAGTTTATATATCGTCGCTATATGTACTATGCTAAAAAGGTCTGAAGACTCCTTGGGAACAGATGACAAAGAGCCTGAAGATTACCTGCAAGTACATTTATGTGATACGTGCTTGGAGAACATCGTAAAAGTATATGGTTTTCATATTCTTTCTCTCCGCAAACACATGGAGGGGTGGTGCTTAGCTTGACCCAATAGGGGCGTTAGTGATAAAATAGGTGTAACTGTTGTGATACTTCTCGAGATCTTTATGCAACAACAAAATTTTGTAAATAAACTGCTGGCTAGGTCTCGCATAAGAAGTCAATGACGTTTTTCTGCCGCCGTGCGCGACATTAGTTTTTTGTGAGCCGTTGTAAAGCGCTGCTTTGAATTCGTGGGGACACCGGGAGCTGATGGCTGCACGTTGTCACTAACGGACATCGATGCAATTGTCTGTACGGCTCGTTTGGCGCCACCAACCACAGAACAGGTGAAAGTTGCCTCTGCCGTATCCGGAATTGTATCGGCCACGAGTAGTTAACTTTGAGTGTATGTACATAACACTGGACTAACAGAAATATATTTCGCACACACGCGTAACTCTATTCGTTTCTCCGTTAAGCTGTGGCATCCATTTACATTCATAGCGAACCCCAGGTGCGTTTCTGCCAACTGAAATTTGTGGTTCACAGAGAACAGAGAGTGTATTACTTTTGTGGTAGGGTTGTAAGTGACAGTAAATAAGTTTTTTTATTGTTGCCTTACGAAGAAAACTGAGTCGCGCACGGCTCGTGTTCATGCCGTTTACTGCTTAGCACCTTGTCATTGCGGTTCTGGCATCTCGTTTCTTATTCGATTTACTGGCGTCACCTAGTTGCTGGCTTGCCTGCCCATGAGTGGCAGTAGCAGAGCTTATCGATATCAATAGTTCGGTTGGAGAGCAGCAGCGAGCAGTTTCGTGCAGCGCAAGGGCAAGCCGGGACCGTTGACGGATCGAGGAGGGGTAGCTGCGAGAGCGACGACTTCGCTGCACACCGAACCCTGGACGTTCAAGTTGAGTGAAGAGTTAACTGCTATTGCAACCTTGACTATTCTGAGATCTTACCTACGTTCGGTGTGTTGTTGCCCCCGGGGCCGCTGAGCCTGGCGGCAGTGGGTGAAGTGTTTCGAGGCGGTGAAGTACAGGGTGATCAAAAAGTCAGTATAAATTTCAGAACTGAATAAATCACGGAATAATGTAGAGAGACAAGTACAAATTGACACACATGCTTGGAATGACGTGGGGTTTTATTAGAACCAAAGAAATACAAAAGTTAAAAAAATGTCCGACGGATGGCGCTTCATCTGTAACAATTCTGATACTAAACGTAACTGGGTTTCCTCTCTTTTGATGTTAGTCAATTGTCAGGATGAGCATTCTAAAGCATTATGTCAGGGTGAAAATACTAGATAAATTAATTTCTCTCTCTTAACAACATGTGGGCAGGGTGGGTTCTTCCTTGGCTCGGGTATGAGGTAGAATGAAACAGAATTTTTACATAAGATAACTTTTATTGGAAGTTTCGTACAACTGTATCTTACTGGATGTTCTGGTTCGGAGAACGGCAGCTGTGTCGTTTGCGTAGCCTTCTGCTGCGGCAGCGGCGGCGTCTGATGACGCGTGGCAGTGTGTATCCCGTGTCGCCGTCTCGCCCAGCTGACTGGAGACGCGCAGCGCGAGGTGGCCCGTTTAATTATTGCGAGCGAAGTCGTGCATCGGATGGTGATACCTTGGATGTGGCGTCCCAGTGTTTCTCTTCTCTAAGCGGCCGCGTGTGTTGTGCGTCGACCAGTGGAGCGGCGCGGCGGGGAAGGCTAGTGTCCCGGACTCTGACAACGGACTCCCGCTTGCCAGTCTCCGGCTGTCAGATCTTCATCCCAGCTCACAGGTGACTGCTGATGTGAGGCCGTCTCCTTCCCGTCCTCACGAGTCACCCGGGTACGTAAAAATCAGATTTCTAATACCTTTTAACTTCTGTCTTCTGGCGCCGAGGCTGCTGCTTGCTATTCCATTACAGCGGCGGACTTGGTGCGTCTGTGCATGATGTAGGCTCTTCTTGCATGACGGTCTTCAGCACCGAAACTGACTGAAAACTACTGCTACGCTTCTCTTCTTCCTTCGTCTCTCGTCTGTCGGGCCCACTGCGTCTCGCGTATTTATTCACTTCGGTTTACTGGAGGTGAACGACTTCACGGTCATTGCCTCATCTGTCACGTTGAAAAGCTTCTCGAAGAATCTTCTTAACGTCGGTCATTGGTTCTTGGAATGTAGGCAAGGGCCTTTGCTCACATGTGACAACTGAGAAACAGGTGAGCCGGTCGGGCGATGCCCTGACGGCTGAATCGACAGCGTCCGCTTATGTGGAACTTGCTGACTTCATGGTCATTGTTTCTTCTGCTCTGCTGTTCTGCCCGCTCTCTAAACTAAACCAAGTTGTTCATTTATATTCTAATTTCTACTTCACTTTGATTTCACTACTTTATTTACTTAAGTACCACTCAACATTCCTCCACCCTTCGAAGAAATTCGCCCTCGAATTTACCACTCAACACATCTGATCAGAATAGCAATAGTTAGCATAACAAAGTAAGACAAAGCAAAGATGATGTTTTTTACACGAAATGCTCAATATTTACACCATCATTCCTCAACAATAGCTGTGGTCGAGGAATAATGTTGTGATCAGCACTGTCCGGAGTTACGGTGAGGCATTGGCGTCCGATGTTGCCTTTCAGCATCCCTAGAGATGTCGGTCGATCACGATACACTTGCGACTTCAGGTAACCCAAAACCAATAATAGCACGGACTGAGGTCTGGGGACCTGGGAGGCCAAGCATGACGAAAGTGGCGGCTGAGCACAAAATCATCACCAAACGACGCGCTCAAGAGATCTTTCACGCGTCTAGCAATACTTTTTTTTTGTTCTAATAAAATCCCATGTCATTCCAAGCACGTGTATCAATTTTTACCGCTCTATCTACATTATTCCGTGGTTTATTAAGTTTTCAAATTTATACTGACTTTTTGATCACCCGGTATTGCAACCGTCTTTCTCTATGTGTTATTCATCATTGAATTTAGTATTACTATTATTAGTGAAGTGCAACCAGCGATGTTATCTGCCTTGTGCCTGCTAACGCCCCAGTTACCTGCCATGGAAGTTAGCACATTTTTCCGGCGGTGTACCCTTCCTCGTCGTGTTGATGCTGTCCGACACCGTGTGTAGTTCGACAGCCTCTTGTATTATACTGTGCATATATTTTGGGAGGCCTACCTTGGTTCTAGTGTTTCATTCGGCCGTGGTGTTTCTGAAGACGTAGTGCTGCCTGTCTCTTCGCCCTTGCCTAAATATATTCCATCGTATACCGGTGATCGGACGTTAGACGGATTGGTTAGTAGGTCGGCCGGCACTTAAGCTGCCCCTAATTTGAGTTGCCATCCTGTTACACGAGTACAACTCTTGGCTGCCTGCCTCACCTTACCTTGAGTTTACTTCCCAGGCCGACCCTTGGAACACTTGCTGAGAACCATTTGTCCTGATTCGTTAGATTGTGATGTTTGTTTTAAGGATATTTGTAATTTTTTAATTATTGTTGGTGTGGCATTCAGCCGAGCAGTAATTACACTTCTTTCGTGATAAGGCCTTCAGCCGTTTTATAGTAAGTTTTTTTAGCAAAATTGTTTTAAACGCAAGATATTTATTTTAAAGGTGCTATTTGAAATTGTTTTCCTGACTTCTAGTTCAGGCCTTCAACCGTTTGTTATTTTAAATTGTTTATGGCCTTCAGCCGAGTAATAATTTCACTTCTTTTATAATAAGGATTTCAGCAGTGTTACAGTTTGTTGTAAAACGAAGTTTTTATCTTAATATGCGCTATTTGGAATTGTTCTTCCGACTTCTAATTCAGGCCTTTCATCCGTTTGTTGATTGAGGTATTGTTGGTGGCCTTCGGCCCCAAAATTGTGGAATTTTTTTTTTTTTTTTTTTTTTTTTTTTTTTTTTTTTTTTTTTTTTTTTTTTTTGTGTCCTGTGATACGGCCTTCACCGTCATACAGTCAATTGTGTTTTTGTAAGGCATTGTTTTAAAATTTTAATTTCCTTAAATAAAGTTTACGTATTTGTTGTGAAACCGACAGTAAATGATGACGGCCCCGTCCACAATCGCAACCTTATCCTGCCCCAGCCTGAGAACCCAGACCTCAAAAACTTGCGTGGAACATTTTATTTTTCTTTGAAGCCGCGTGGGATTGCTGAGCATTACACACTTAAGTAAGGCGTAAAGTTACCAGTTTTCGTAAAGTTACCACTTTTTTGTAAAGCATTATAGAAACTAAAATCATACTAAAAGATCTGCTAACTATGGATGAAAGGCAAGAGGTGGATTCCGTATTGCTAGATTTCCGGGAAGTGTTTCTTAAGGGACCCAACTGCAGACTGTAAATGAAGATACGAGTGACCTCTGCCTTCGTCACAGTTCGATTCCTGTCCCTCTTAATGTCGCTTGCAGCGTTAATTTCAAATCCCGCCACGCGCCATTTTTTGTTTACTAGCGATTCGAAGGGGTTGCTGTGTGCTCTCCTCTTTGCACGCGCAACAGGGGGGTGACAGTAAGGCCAGCAAAGGGGAGTGGTCGCGAGTAGTGCGACCTTTGTAGACGCTCGATGCCTAGTGTGGACGTGGCCTCGACAAGGTTACTGGCGTCGGGAAGTAATAGTTGTGTCTGATTCAAGATGTTATGGAAATTTTATCAGTCCTGTTTTCTTTATGTTGCCGGTGTGGAAGCAAGACTGTGTCCCAGTACCGGTAGCTACTTGTCAGGGTGTGCATCAATCAAAGAAAGACCTATCATACACCTTTGTTTGACGGTGGTTAACATTCACATTCCGCTAAAACGGTGATTCAGTAACCCGGCCATATTGCCGAAGTTATTCGTTGTGACTGCTGTTTACTGTTCCTATCAGGCGCTTTAGTATTCTCTTCCGTTTCTTCCGCTGTGTGCTGTTGGGGTCATTTCAGTGTTAATATTCAGCCCAATGTATTAGAAATGAATTCTTGTTGTCTTGTGTTTGAGTCCTGGGTTTGTTTGAATCGATAACCAGAACGTCGCATACTACTCACGACACACGTCAAACAGCCAAGATAAATGTGACTTAAATTTGCGTTTGTATAACTTGTTTGTCCATTTATCTATGGGGTTTTAGTTAATTACTTAAATAACAATTTTATAGTTTAAATTATGTTAAACTTGTTCCGCCTGTGAAATGGGGTTTTGACATGCGATGTTCTCTCTTTTTGGGTTCCGGTCAAGTCCACGTTATGTCATCTTAATGGTCTGTTAAGTGCGTCAGCACTCGCAACAGTCATATGGGGTATGTCTAATTTATTACTAAGGCTAATTAACAGTAATTTTATTCGGTTCATTCCAGTCCTCTGATTTCTTCTACCCTTACTCTGCAAGTGTGAATGCCCGTAATCTGCAAAGATCTATTGGCGGGTCTCTTCTTTTATGCCGTTACAGTTGCCCGGCGACTGGTGGCTGTTACGATTTCTATCGTGACTTGTTGGTTCTACAGCCAATCGCTTCGGTTAATGAGTTTATCTCCTTGTGGAGGTCAATAATATTCTTTCTTTATCTGCCTCAGCCTTAGGGAGGGATTTAATTCGTCAAGCTAGCCTTAGGACAGCGCTGGTCCATTAGGATTGCTTTCATCTTATGATAGGTTTATATAGCTCTAGAGAATAACATATTGTGGTCGAGTTTATTGATTTTACACAGCCAATGTGATCTCAAAGTGATCGTTTTAAGAATAATTTGCTGAACTGTTCTGGGTGAAACAAAGTCGTGTTAGGAGCCTGTTTATATATATTTATGATATCTTTAAATTTATTGTGCTATTTTCGTGACTTAATGTATATGCCCCTTTCAGTGGGTGCTAGATTTATCCTGTCTCATTTAGTATTTAAGTAAGCACACTGAAATATCACTCTCAAATTAGACTAACTGATCCGGCTTCTTGTAACACGTGAATTTGCTTAGTTCTCCGTATTCGACAATTTATCTCGTCGAAAAGTGTTTTATTGCTATAATGTGTTGTTGTTGTGGTTGTCTTCAGGCCTGAGACTGATTTGATGCAGCTCTTCATGCTACTCTATCCTGTCCAAGCTTCTTCATCTCCCAGTACTTACTGCTACCTACATCCTTCTGAATTTGCTTAGTGTATTCATCTCTTGGTCTCCCTCTACGATTTTTACCCTCCACGCTGCCCTCCAATACTAAATTGGTAATCCCTTGATGCGTCAGAACATGTCCTACCAACCGATCCCTTCTACTAGTCAAGTTGTGCCACAAATTCCTCTTCTCCCCAATCCTATTCAGTACCTCCTCATTAGTTATGTGATCTACCCATCTAATCTTCAGCATTCTTCTGTAGCACCACATTTCGAAAGCTTCTATTTTCTTCTTCTCCAAACTATTTATCGTCCATGTTTCACGTCCGTACATGGCTACACTTCATACAAATACTTTCAGAAACGACTTCCTGACACTTAAATCTATACTCGATGTTAACAAATTTCTCTTTTTCAGAAATACTTTCCTTGCCATTGCAGTCTACATTTTATATCCTCTCTACTTCGAACATCATCAGTTATTGTGCTCCCCAAATAGCAAAACTCCTTTACTACTTTAAGTGTCTCATTTCCTAATCTAATTCCCTCAGCATCACCCGACTTAATTCGACTACATTCCATTATCCTCGTTTTGCTTTTGTTGATGTTCATCTTATATCCTCCTTTCAAGACACTGTCCATTCCGTTCAGCTGCTCTTGCAAGTCCTTTGCTGTCTCTGACAGAATTACAATGTCATCGCCGAACCTGAAAATTTTTATTTCTTCTCCATGGATTTTAATACCTACCCCGAATTTTTCTTTTGTTTTCTTTACTGCTTGCTCAATATACAGATTGAACAACATCGGGGAGAGGCTGAAATATCACTCTCAAATTATACCAACTGATCCGGTTTCTTGTAACACGTGAATTTGCATAGTTCTCCGTATTGTACAATTTATCACGTCGAAAAGTGTTTCAGTGCTATAATGTATACCAGT